>NW_020955218.1:1922439-2172155 GCF_003031625.1 Empidonax traillii | reverse complement strand
AGGGTAGGAAGGGCCTAGTATCTCCTTTATTCTCAACCTCCCATGCATTCCTACACCAACTTTCCTTTTGACTATGTTTTCCACTGGCTCAATCCCAGTCTGCCCACTCCCAGTCTCCCCTCAAAACCAGCATGTTTCCTATCTCTCATTAACAGTCTAAATCTATATTCACAGGCAATTTTCACTTTATTTCCTCTCACTGTCTCCTGCCCGATCTCTCCAGACTTCCCTGCTTTTTCTTCATCTGGTCTGGCTCTTTTCCACGCCCATTGAAAAGTTCTTCTCTGTTCTTTTGCCTAAGGTTCAAAAAAAGGAGTGAGGCAACAAGAGCACAAGAAAGTGCTCTGCTCTCAGCTGAAGTCTCTCCCACCCTGTTCACTCTGAAGTTGGGAAACATGCTCAGTTTCTGTGACAGTGGTGCAGGCCCAGGGCAGGTAGAGTTAGAAGCTGAGAGATGTTTGCCAACCCACAGGCAGGACACCATCCCTGGAGATTCTAGGAATTCTGTATCCATCTTGAGAAAAGTACAGTTTCTCAAAGGTTTATACTGGGGCCAAATTTGAGTCAAACGTCATAACAGACAGCAAACAAAAGGCACGTGCCAATAAAATTCCAAGTTTCTAAACAGAGTCCTGCAAGTACTAGAGTCCTTCAAGAAAAATGATACAAGAAATTCTGAAAATACCTCAATGTTATATTTTCCCCTGGCCTAGCTTTCAGCTGCAGTTGAATTGTTTTAACTGAAACTGCTTTGACTAAATTACCTTGAGCCAATACAGAATATGAAAATCCATCCCAGCTGGTTCAAGTTTATTAAAGTTAAGCGACTACAAGTGGGGTCTTGTAACATGAACTACAAGATGACCTTAAAATAAAGCAGTGCAACCAGTCTCAAGTCTAATGATCTGGAAATAGAGGTTTGAAGAGTGAGGTGGCAACATTTGCAGAAGACACTACTAGAATTAAACAATAGAAGATAGAGAGTAACTTCATAAGATCATAATAAAGTTAAGTGAACAGGCAGCATGATTGCAAATTTAATTCAGAGTTGACAAATGCAAGATAATGCATATTGGAAAGATATGATTTGAGCTGCTCATGTACTTTGCAGAATCCTGAATTAAGTGTAATTACTTGGGGAATGACTCGGTATCATTATGAGCAGCTCAGTGAAACCCCTGTTTGCTGTGCAATCGCAATCAGACAAAAAAGGAATCTAAATGTTAGGGAAGGTTGAGATAACAAACACAATTCAAGATTGTCTTGTACCATTATGCAAATTTATAATGAACCCTCAAGGGGAATGATAAGTGTGATTGTGGTAGCCACCACTCAAAAATATGGTTTTTTTAAGAAAGTGGAGATCCAGAGCCAGGTGGCAAAAACGGCTAGAGACATGGAAATGCTTATGTGTGAAAGGAAATGGGGATTCTTAATTGAAAAAATTTGATGTGCTAGGGCCCTCTTTAGAGAACCTTGGCATAAGGGGAGACCAGGAGGGGTCCTGTGTATTCCTACCCAGCTGGTATGTCTGATCCTCACGCTGCTGCTGGGGTGCTATTTTTCAGCACTATGGTCAGAGCTGCATGTTCAAGGAAGCCATGAACATCCTCAACATGCTCTTCACTGGCCTCTTCACCGTTGAGATGGTCCTGAAGTTAATCGCCTTCAAACCCAAGGTAAGTGCTCTGGGCGTAGGTTCTCCTGGCCTCTGTGTGTGTGTGCATGTGTGCGGGGCAGCTCTGAGGAGAAGGAGGAGGTGAAACTTTCTGATCTATTACCCCACCAATAACTGAGCTGGACAGTTGCTCTCTGGATTGGAGTCTCACTTATATTTAATAACTTTTTCACTGGAGAGTAGACACACGTTTAAAAAAAAAAAATTAAAAAAGGCAACACTTGCAAATAGAGAAGGTTCCTAGTTCTCTGTTTTCATTGAGTTATAGTAGTGATGGTGTGTTAAGGCTATAATATGTTTTCCATTCTGAATGTTATTCTAATGCTCTCTCTCTGACTCTCCTTAAATAATTTATAAATAGCATCTCATGATTAGTCTTCTGACCCAAGTGAAGTTAATCAAGCATGACTCATTTTGAGTTTTGAGCTTTGGAAAAAAATGTTTCTTCTGGGAGGGCTACATCTCACTGATGGTTTGGATTGCTTTAGTTTTGAATTCAAGACTTCACTGATAATATTCAGTACCCCAGCAGGTCCTGTCTGAAAGGATTGTCCTGTGCATTGGGCCATGATATTATGCTAGTGTAGCTGCACCATGGGGTATGATTATAACCTACAAGCTCTTCCAACTAAGTTCTCACAGCTGCTACAGGACAAGGACAAAGATCCTGACCTCACATAATTACACAAGACTTTCTTTTTTGGGGTTTAAACTCAGTGGTGTGTCACAAGGAGGCGAATCCAGATACCTAAGTACAGCTCCCTCATGCCATTTTTTATGTTCAATGATTCTTTGACACGTGGAGTTGTGTCTTGAGGGAGACCTTGATACATTGTGTGGGTAGTAAATGGTGTCTGAAACATCAGTTATGACATTGGTAAAGATGAGAACATTTATGTCTGGCAGTTGTGCTTGTCCTTCATGTTAAACATTTAGGGGATCACTGAAGTTAGCTCCTCCCAGATCTAATCTAACATATTCCTCATCCTCAGCTCAGAAACTTTACTCTTCATTTCTACTGAATTTGATCTTATTTTTCATTTTTAACTCTGCATTGACTTTACTCCCACCCAGCCTCTTTCTCTTTCTTCCACACTTTCTAAGACTTCTTGGAATAGTCAAAATTTTAATTTTTTATCTGAGCCCAATACCACTCTCCTGTCTCAGTTGTAGTTCTCTTGAAAGTTAGGAGCATCTTGTGCAGTCCTATTGAAGACTGATTTTGTTTTGTGAGATCTCAAACACTGTCTTCAGAAATTTAGAAGTATCATTGTCTGTTTCATCAGGAATTGTATTTTTCAGGAGAGTTCTACCTTTCACTCTTGAGATTTCACCATGTCTATTAGCAAGAAATTCTCTGGCACTTTATGAAAATTTTATCTGCACACTATATACCCAGAAGTGTGTCTCACAGGCTTTGTAATGTTCTTCTGATTTCATGGTTCTGCTTTAGAGGAGATCCTTAACTTTCAGAAAGATGAGATTCTCAGGAGAATTTGGGTTTAAACATTTAAGGGGGAAGTTCAACCAAGTCAAACATTGAGCTCTGTACATATAAAAGGAAGGCTTTACCTGACATGGTTGCCTCTAATGCTAAAGAGTTGGCATTGATGATATTGGAGGTCCTTTCAACTTCCTGTGTCTCACCTTCCTGTGTTCAATCTCCTTTTCAAGTTTTACTGCACAGCAAAGTATAAAAAAAATCACCTGAGGGTAAATGTGTATCCTCTGGATGGCAAAACTGTCTAAGAGATTTCCTAAAGAGATTGTGGAATCTCTATAATTTGAGATTTTAAAATGAAGTTAGGGGGGAACCTTTCATTCAAAACTGTTTAGGAATGTATGATCTGCCTTGAGGGAGGCAACTGGAACAGAACATCTGACAAGGTCCCTCTCAGACCAATTTTCCATTATTCTGTAATTTCCAAACTAAATCCTCAGCCTACTGCAATATTGAGAATATAGAAGAAGTTTTCCTTGTGACCAGAATAGCAGAGTCTTCATGAAGTCTTCTCAGTTATAACCCAGAAACCAATCTTGGGTTCAGTCCCTCCCATCCTGAAGGAATAGCCAGAGAAAAGAAACAAATGTTTCAAGTCCTGGTCTGGCCTGTATGTCAAAGATAGTGCTAACTCTTATACCACTATTTTAATTAAATACCTTAATATAAATTAGCAGAATTTTTAAAATGGAACCAAAGGATTTATAGGAAAGAAAAATAGGAATAAACTTGTGAAAGCAACTAATGCAGCAAAAAGACTTGCCAGTGTATTCACACTGGATTGTGTTGAGTGCCAGTTCAGTGACTCAGGTTTGGAAACTCCAGATTCCTTGTTCAACTTGCCATTGTCTGTTCAGAACAATGATTTGGCCTGCAGCCTTCATTCCCTGCTCCATATCCTGCTCCATATCGACTCAACCTGCTCTCCACAGAAGGCAACCCCCTCTCCCAGATGACCACTTGGACCGATGTGCACCAACACTGGGGCAATAATCTGCTTTTCTTCAGGCTGCACACTGGGATTGAAGCTGGGGTTGCCTAGAGTATGTTCTGAAGTAGGAGCCTCCCAGCATGGAGAAAGTAGCTACCTCAGTCTTCTGCTGGCCAGACCGTGTTGTCACCCAAGGTACAAAAAACAACCTGCATTTGCAGATGGAGGCTGTCCCTAGGAACAGCAACTGGAAAAGTCCAAAAGGATTTTCACTGTCACTGAGTGAACATCAGTAAAGCACAGCCATCACCCTCTCCCCTCTAACCAACCAAGTCCCCTCAACAAAGAAGTGAGATACTGAGTGATATTAGTGTTCCCCAGATGGGACGTGGCAAGATTAAATGCTCATCAGATCCCTGCTGGAGACAGATTCATCTGTCATTTCCTGAGCAACAAAACACAAACCAGCCTTTGTTTAAGCTGCTTTGTCTCATTTTGAATATGTGCCCAAACATCACTCTTTTCTATCTGAAGACTACCCTAAAATAAAAGAGCTGTGAGATTTATGACTGACAAGAAAGCAAGAAAGCAAGAAACTTGGTTTAGCTGAAGGTGTTGTGTTCTAGTGACAAGCCCCAGGAGAATGTGGCAGAACAGAACTGAGCACAGGATTGAAGCTGGCAACATTCAGTCTGTTTTCTGCATTTTTTTTGGTGCTTATCCCCGCAGTGGGTGCTGCAGCTAACCTTCAACCACAGTAAGCAAAGTAGGATCTGACTTGTGGCTCTGAAGCAGCCGCCACAGAGCTCTCCGTTGCACAATCACTTCCTAAAGGCACCTTGGAATGAATGGTCTGCAGCAGCAACAGAGAATAAGGTTTTCTCCACCTGCACAAGGTGGAACAAGCTGCTGTTTGTTCATACCTTTACCAGGGAAAACTGGAAAGGAAACTAGGACAGATCCCTGAGGTTCTCAGCTCTGCTATCACGCTACCTTCTTACCACAGTCACCGCGGGGATGTGCCCATGCAGAACAGCTTTGGGGGAAGCCTAATATGCAGAGTTCCTGCTGCAGTCCACGGTGTGGCCTTCACTACTGCAGACTCATAGATTTATTTGGGTTGGAAATGACCTTCAAGATCATCAAGTCCAACTGTTAACCTGTTGCTGCCAAGTTCCACTAAATACAATGCACTCCAGTGCTACCTCTGTATTACATGCATAGCCACAGAAAAGATGGCATGTCATCTCTGACTGAATGGATTTTTTTTTTACTGTATTTTTTATTTCTTCACTCTGTGAGGAGAGATGTCCTTATTTACTACTCTTGATAGTAAAGGTGAAAAAAAAAGCAAACACAGCTGCACAGATAATAAGCAGGATCACATACGTGCCTGTGGGGATAATCCAGCCCTGCAACTAGTTCTTGTGGTAAAAGCAAGGCTTTACTTATTGAAAGGCCAGCTGTAGGAATAGGGAGCCAAGTCCAAGTCAGGGCTTGTCTCCTAACACCTACAGAAAATATGTGAAGGGGTAGAAAGACAAGGGCTTTCCTAACTAAACATACTGTTACTGCTGAGAATGGTTGCTCTAGTCAGCAAGTCCCTTTTATAATTGCCCTTTTCATTGGCCATGCTCTGTGAACAGTGTTTTGGTTTGCTCAGTCTCCAGGGAGGCTGCAGAGAAGAGGGGTGCTGCAGCAGCTGCTGCTGTGGTATAGATAGTGCATGCCAGGCAGAGACAAGGCCAGCTTCTTGAGAGCCCCCGTGTTTCTGTGTGACACTTTTTCTGGTGGTGAGGATCAGTTACCCCATTTTTTTTGTGGGATTAAGAGCTGTGTAAGACACCTCATCCATGTCTGGATGTCAGGAGGGTGTGCTAACAGTGAGCAAGAGAGATTTGGGATGATTAGGGCTGCTGATAAAGAAAACATCCACTACATGCCCTGCATCTCCTTACAGAGTATTAATACGCTGCTCCAAAGCAAAACTCCCAAATGGACCTCAGTGTTTTTCTTGGCTGATGCTCATAAACCGATTCAAGACTACTTACTTCAAAGAGACAGACAAGCTAAAAGTAATACTGTTGAGCCAAGGCCTTTCGCTGCTTTGTTTTTCTAATTTTATATATTCTCCAGCCAGTCTGGTGAGCTATTTTCCAATTCCTGCATGGAGAAATCTGCTGCTGCTGCTTCGTGCTTTTTCCAGAGAAAACTACTAAAGGGAATGAGGTGCTGTGCTGCCTGGGGTGCTCACAGCTACCACTGTCCTGGCTTCTTAAAGAAGAAATCCCCACAAGCACCAGTCCATGAAGGGCCAGCTGCTCTACAAAACCTGCCTGGGGTTTATCTTTTCAAGTCAAAGACAGCAACTTAAAATTCCTATTCATATGAAGCTGTGCCATCTGTCAGTGTACATGCAAATGTGAGGATGGATATTCCTTTAGGAATATCAGATCTTTCCAGCTCCCTGGAATGGGCTGTTTTAGTGATGAACCACAAATACTTCTTCTTTCAGGAAACATTTCTTCTGCCCCCTTATTAGCTAGGGCAGGACCACTAATCCAAGAGCTATGAATTTTCTACTGCTGTCCCTGTCATCTCAAACTGGGGAAGACATGTCTGTGGAACTACTGCCATGCATAAAGTAAACCACATGTTCATATATTTTGTCAAATCTGTGTCTGCTTGTGGAAAGGGAATCTTGGGGATTTCCTCCGTGGAATTATGACTATCAGAAAGACTACAGATCACAAGTCTATTCCATTTAGCAGACACTGTCAGCACCTTTCTTCCCTGGGTGTTTATGGATGTTACTTGTAAAGCAGCCTGTAACAACGCCATCTGTCCTGCCTCAGATAGTTAGCTCATTCCTTCATTTATCACTGCTACTTTACTCTGAATTCTTGCCATTCTTAAATGTCATTTTTGTGTAGCAGAGTTCAGACTTAGTGCACTGTTTAAAACAAGTTTCGCATTCAGCCCAAGGCATATAATCCCATGTGATCCAAGGAAGAGCTATGACCCTCTGAGTAGTGGAAGTCATAAGTGCCACCCATGGTTATTTCTTAGTCTCCATTTACCGATGGATCTACGTGTCCTCAGTGTTTCTTTCTCCCCTGCTGCATTTGCCCTTCTTTATTCCTCTTTAAGCTCCTCTCAGTCAGCGTTTATCATGCATTTGGTGTACAGATATCTCTTCTCAAACCTGCAGAATGACTCATCTGTTTTTATTCTCTTTTTACCACTACATTTCTTGTACATTTATGCCTATAAACAGATCTTTGAGCAGTCTCTCCTCAAGTCACACTGACTGCTTCATACCACTTGCATTCTTCCTTCTCACCAAAACCATAATCTGTTATTACTTGGTCAGGATAGAGCCTTCAGCATTTTCACAAACTGAAATTTAAATCCATACTACCCCCTGGCACCACAGAAACAATGTTAGTTAATTTTGGAAATCTAATATTTTTTGTATTTCTTCATTCTAGTACCTTTAGAAATACCAGTGTATCTTAGGATGCTGCTCTGGCATCGCTCATCTCAGTGTTTTATTCCTCCAGTTTATGCAGAGAAAGCAAAGGACATTCTGCAGTGATAATAAATGTCAGGAAAGCTGGTTACGACTGAGTGGTCTTTTGCTCAGTGCCAAAACCCACTTCAGCTGCATCCAACAGACATAGGAATCATATTTAGTTCAAAATCACATGCTCTGGGCTGAAGTATGGTGGTATAAATTAATAGTTTAAGTTGTGTAAGTGTATATGTGAGCCCACAGTGCAGGCAGCTGCCTCCCTCTCATGGAGTTTGGCCACACAATGCTGTGTGGACAAATGTGATGGTTGTCAAATGGCTCTTACTTTGCAGATTTTTCTTTGCTGGTTTTGGCAGGTTCTTTAGCCTGGTGGTCACCTAATTGTTTTCTCTCCTCAGCTTTTTTGTTTTGGAGGGGCTGCATCTAAATGTGCAGTATTTGATGATTGAGTCATCTACCCAGCTGCAATAGCAAGGAGAGTCTCCAACCACCACGCTGGCTTGGGGTGGAAAAAGTCTTTTAAAAGGCAAAAGAAGCAGTGAGAAAACTGATGTATTTCAATATCTGTGGGTGGGTAATAATATACATCATTCAACAACGAAGAAGATTGAGTTCTGCTTGACTTGGGTAAAAAGTAGTGAGCACGGAGAGAAGTGGTAATGGGTCCGGTAAGAGAGTATGTGAACTGAAGAAAGTGAAAGAACTAAACAGGAAGGAACAGGTATGGGAGAAAAAAAGAGAAAAAACAAACCTGTGGAGGAGGGAAAGCCATACAAAGATAATGGAGTGTGGGAACGAACAGAATATCCTTAAAGGCAGAAAGAAAAAAAAAAAAATTAAGACCTTGAAAGAGGAAAGTATTAATAAAATGGAGGAAGAAATGATTGGACAAAAAATTATACAAGAAAAAGAAAAACAGAAACAGGGCTGAAAGGGAAAGTAAACATGGGAAAGGATTTTTAGAAAATTAAAAACTGAATTAAAACCCATAGCTTTTAAGCTAATGAACATCTTCTTGTGCTTCCACATTTTATAGAAGTTCCCTGGCAGACATCCCAGGTCTCCATGTTCAAACACATTAGTACCTCAGCCACAAAGCCTCCCTGTGTACTGTCTCATCAGAATAATTTGCAATAAAAGTTAAGTACAATTTGTTTCTCTACTTCTGTGGGTTAATCTCAGCTCCATTACAAAATGTATCAGCATGTTACCCCAGAAAGGCTTTCCTTTCTCACCCCAAATTTTGTTCTGGATGAAGTCTGGATATCTTCTATGTTTCTCTGGGTCTTCTATACAACCAGTATCCCAGCTGGAATTAATCTCAGCTGCTCCATCAAGCCCAGCAGCAACCATAGGACCAGAAATCCCTGAGATCTTTGTAGTGCCCAATCACACACTGAATTGCATGTGTGCAGTCAGTCTAAGGCTCTCAAGAAATTGCTGAATCAGCCTCAGGGGTTTAGGAAATAAACAAAAAAAGGGGGGAAAAAAATCTTAACCCTTCATTAATCACTCCTCTGCTTTTTCTTTGCTGCGATTACCTGTCTGTGAGGAGTCTGATGCATTTTGTGTAGCATACATATCATGTGGAGACTTGACCATATTGGTCTTTCATGTCCACAGGTCTGGGAGGAAGAATGAGCCTCTCTTCAAACCCTTTCTGAAAAATTAAATACTAAAAGTACTGTATGTTACAGCAGCACGTTGAGGTGACTTTGGTGTGAAGAAATACTGGGAATAATTATTTTGGACATGGATGACCAGGTCATCCATGTCCTTTATTCACACCAGTGGGTTGGCACAGATGGGTCGCCACAGTCATCAGGTAGACTTGCTCCTGGGTGCTGCTTGCCTGACAGAATTTCTATCTGCCCATATGCCCAGAAAATGAAGGAAAACAGAGGCTAAGAAAGCAACTTGGCCTCTTGTAGCACAGTCTGTGCCACAGCACTCTCACAGCAGCTCAGCTTTGAGGCTTTCTCACAGAATATGGAGGGACACCCCACTAGCCAAGGGTCAAACAGCTGGTTTTGTTATTCCAGGCATTAAATAGAAACTACTCAGGAATCTGTGCTGCCAACATGGTTCAAGGCAGTGGCATTTAAAGAAAGAGGAACCACATCCCGGTGTTTCAGAGTGCTGGCCCATCAAGTAGAGCCTCTAACAACAAATCTTTCAGTTAATACAGAAAAAGAAAATTTGTAATAGAATGCACAGGGATGAGGCTGATTTAGCAACAGTTGCCACAAATAAGGAGCTACCAAGCAGATAATTACCTTCTCTATCGTGTGAAAGCACTGGGAATCCTCTTTGATGGCTTCTAGATTTCACTGAGCTCCTCACCAGTTCCTGAGTGTGCGTGGGAGGGGAAATCTGGTCATTCCAAACACTTTAAGGGAGAAGAAAGTAGTGCCAGACTAAAGTTTTTCTATTGTGCATATGCTTATATTCTGAGATGGCATAGGCGTGACTCCACCTAAGCAAGTCATGCAGTGTGAAAAACACTTGGTAGGTGAATGTAACACAAGAAACAAGGCAGATGATGAGAAATGAAACTTTCACCGTAAATCCTAGCTCATACCTCTACTTGAATCTGGGTCAGGAAGCATCAAAGTCTTCCTTGTCAGCACTGGTTGGCATCCTGTGTGAAGTATACTAGTCTCTTCCCCATTTTGTTGTGGAAAACGTATCTGGCAGAAAGGCATGAGCAGAGCAGATCTCGTTTGGTTTCTGTGTCGGTGCCCCCAAGAAAGAGGCCAAGAATGAAATGAGTATACAGAACAAACTTCCTTCTTCATGCAAAAACCCTTGTCATTTCATGTGGAAGCAGAAACAATTGGTGAGGGACAGAAAAGCTGTTTGATCTGCTGCTTCCCGTGCTAACTTTGTGGTTTAAATGCAGAATCTTCTCTTTCTTGGAGGACAAGGCCAGCAATTCTCTGCAGACAAATAGATCCTCAAATTACTATAGAGAATGTGTGAAATATATAACACTCAGATAGATCAGCCAGAACTGTGCAATCCTCCAGCTTTCTGGAGCATCAGTGGAGAATTCAGTAGGCAGAAAAGACAGTTAGAGGAGCTGGATAAGAGCTTCAATGATAGAGGACCTTTTCCTTCACAGCAAACTTATCCAGAGAATTTGCATATTGCTGCAACATCATGACAGATGAATTTTCAGTCTGGCACTTGGGGGTTTTAATGTCATTATAAATGATCCAAAATAATTATATGACTGCACAATGCAACAGTGTGGGAAGCACTGTATTAGCTGTTACACTTAATTATTTAATACGGAAAATTATTCGCACAGTCTTGAAAGCCCAGTGGGATGGTGAACCGGGGTCTCATTCACAACAGCGTCAGCAGCATCAGCAACAGAGCAACAGTATGGAAAGGGAACAGTTCCAGGGAAAAGTGACTTGCTCTCACTCTCAGACAAAAAAAATCCCAACCCTCTATCACTTTGTGTGAGGTTGTTTCAAAGGGTCAAAAGTTCTCAGAGATGTGAATCTTCTCTTCAGAGAGGAATGATCCCAGAATATGGACTGTGAGACAGTGCCTATTAAGAACTGTTCATCATGTTAGAAAGTGACATTTCCGTGACAAGTGGTCACCTGACAGGTCTGAGAGAGTTGATTTCTCTATCATGCCTTGGAAACTTCAGGTTTTTTGTAGACCTTGGAGATGTTAGTTTTCTAGATTTCTGCTTCCCCAGGAGTAAAATGAGAGTAACTATCCGCATTTGGAAAGTTATGATTGATGGGTAAAATAAAATAATAATAAGCATTATTTTATTAACCACTGCAATCCATATAAAATTAAACCTTTTATGAAAATGGAGATAACTTACAAAAAAAAAAAAAAGAAAATATGCAAAAACATATTGCTCATGCCTACTGCCCTATTTTTTCAACATTCTGCCCTTCTGCCAGTCAGTATCCACTATACATGCAGCAAACCATGTCAGAGCAGACCACAGCCTTTTCCCATGCTGCATATGGACACAGGGAAGCTATTCCAACTCCTCTCCCATGTTCAGAATGCTTCTTCACCCATTGCTTGCCACTATCTCATCTTGCCACAACATTAAGTGACTGTTCCCTATGAAAATGTCTCACTTCTGTTCTTATAGGTTGAGTTTTACTTCTTTTGAATCATTCTTGCCTGGGCTGGGATGTCAGTCCAAATTTAGAAGACAGAGTATCTTAAGCAGCCAAGCCTATCCTTTAGCTCTTTTCACAGGACTATTTCACATTGCTGTTTTGGTTTGTTGCCTTCAAGAGTTATTTGTTGGCTCTCATCAAGACATGCTTTTTCTAGACCTTCCAAAGTCTTTGGAAAAGAAAGCATTTGCAGCTTCTTCGAAATGGAATTTGACAGCAAAATTCTCTTGGAATGCATCCTGTGATAAACGATCTGTTCAGACATAGCAAGCCATCACATTCACTTCAGTCTTTCTGGTAAAACTGGTGCTGATTTTGTTTCTCTTTGCTGAGAACATGTCTGTTTTCTGACTGAAGGGCAGTAGTTGTTAAATGGTAGCAATGTGCTTACTGTCCATGAAGCAAAGGGACCAATCCCTCATAGGGTATTGCTGAGCCACAGTACACCTGTAGGAAGGTCGAGAATGCTTATCTTATCTTCTAAGTAGACAGCGAAATTTATAAGAGAGCTTCCTGTTATTCTGCCTCCATTTTCATGCACTTATATCAGAGAGGCCTTAGGCATTATTGTTATGAGGCATTACTCACCCTTCCTTCAAATGCAGCTAAAAGCAATCCAGGCCAAAAAATTACATCAGGATCAACTAGTTGAATCATCCAGCTTCAGCATGTTTTACTGTTATAATTTCCTCAGGCCTTCTCAGCATGTTACCTTGGGCCATAACACCTCACTTGAAGCCTTCCCCATGGCTGAGAGCTTGTGTACCACCAGCCACTGCACAGTAAATGAAATTCAGAGAGATGTAAGATAACTGTGCCACCAACAGCCACCACCTTCAGTACCTAAAGGGGGCCTACAAGGAGGCTGGAGAGGGTCTTTTTACAAGTTCATGTAGAATTAGGACAAGGGGGAATGGCTTTAGAGTGAAAGAGAGTCGAGTTGGATTTCTTCTTATTAGGAAGAAATTCTTTATAATGGGGGTGTTGAGGCACTAGCACAGGTTGCCCAGAGAAGTTGTGGATGCCCCAGCTCTGGAATTGATCAGAGCCAGGCAGGATGAGGCTTTGAGCAGCCTGATCTAGTGGGAGGTGTCCCTGCCCATGGTAGGGAGGTTGGAACTAGGTGATCTCTGAGGTCCCTTCCAATCCAAACCATTCTATGAGTCTATGTAGATGAGCATGGAGGGACTCATGGGACTATCTAGAAAATACAATGCTGGTGAAATGAACTGGGTTGCAAGGTCTGGAAATGGAAATCTCAGTTCACAGACCAGATATGATACAGTCTTTTCTAGACATGACCCCCCCCCACACTGTCATTATCAGCAGGTGTGGAGACCATAGAAAAGGGTCTGTTGTGACACAAGAGACTCTATAGTTCCAACCTCCATAAATGTTTAAGTTTGTCAAATGGTGGCTTGTGGACCTTGGTTCAGGCAGAAGGGTTTTCTCCTGTGATGGAGATATTTGTTCACCAGAAGCAGAGGTGAGACTCATAGTTTTCCTTAGGACCTACAGGATCTCAAACAGTAATCAAAATGTGTCCACTTCAAGGTGGACAGTAACAAGATACCTCTGTTTTCTCCCAGTGACCTAGAAATAACCATTTGAGAGCTTTTTCCAGATTACAGAGCCATTCAGGTCCTCCAACTCCATTCTTTCTGTATTAAGGATATCCAAGCAGGCACTCAGACCTCCAGGGACACCTGTTTGCTTTCACCAGTGTCCTCGCTGTGAGAGAGAGCATGAAACACAATGAGGGAGGATAAAGGAAAATATCAGTGTTTTTGAGCATCTACTTTGGTCTGCAAGTTGGTTTTGTTTTCTTCTGGAATAAGCAGAGAGCTATGAAGTTTCTTTAGAACTGACCAGAATTTTGGAATAGTCTGGAGAAATGAAAATCTCCTCTTTTCCTACCTACAGAAAGATTTGACAGAGTACAGGGGGGCCTTGTTTAATTCCCTGCAGCAGTGACTCATTACAGTGACTGGTAGGTGAATAGCAGGGACTCTGTGCCTCAGAATTAATCCATCAGTGGATGAGAGCTGATAGATAGTATGCAAATAGATGCTGTTTTCCTGCAGCCTGTCAGGAGCTCCAAGCAGCTGCAGCCTCCACTTTATTCCTTCTCTATTAGATTCTGCTAATCTCCCTGATTGCTGTTATGGCTAAATGGTATTTTAGCATAACAGAATTTGCATCTGACACACATCTCTGTTTGGTGTCAGGAGCTATCGAAGCTTTGTAAGATTGTTTTGCATGTTAGGAGATATGCAAATCCCTCAAATCTGCTGTGAGAAGTTGTGCCAAGAGTCATGGTAGTGTGTAAATGTCACTTGATTCTATACTGTTTTGCGATGAAACTGCCTCTTTTGCAAAAATACTTTCAGGGAAAGGCTGTTTAAGTGAAGTCTGAGAACTGATTCTCACAGCTTCAAATAGCCTGTAGCATTTTCAGATACAAATCCAAGTACTAACCAACCATCAACCAAACTAGCTGTTCATCTCATTTTGCAAATCACTGGCAGAGTCCGCTTTGGTGCCCTTTGCAATCAGCAGGAAAGCTTTGCTATGAAATCACACTGAATACTGGGGTATCAGCCCCTTCCTCTTCTTCCTATGAACTTTTTCCATCTGACTAAGACTGATGCTTCTTTTTGTTGTTTCAGCATGCAGGATTATTTCAGATAATGGTAGCAAGGTTCTCCCGTAGATTGCTTTCCTTTTAGGCTGCATAGTTTTCTTTATGTCTTAGTTTCTCCTCCTCAGTGCTTCACTTCTGTATCGCAAATACATACATGCATGCATGTCTCTCCCTTATTTCCTATAGCATTGCAACATCATCTTCCTACATTCAGATCTCACCCAGTGAACAACCTTGACCTTGCTGTGCCCTTCATCTTTAGAGACCTTTTTCTCAGAGGGTTTTGTTAAATTTTGGCAGCCACCTCGTAAGAGACACAAATAAAAACCTGGGACTGAGCAGATAAATAACTACACATCAATTAGCACACAAGTGACCCTGCAGATCCCACAGGCTGGGTGCTCAAAACCAACTGATCCTATGACTCAACAGCACCATTCCCCGGAGGATTTCTGTGCTTCAGTGTGGATGCACAGCACTTCAGCTACCACATTCTCCTATTATTGGCCCCAGGTGACTCTGAGCTTCAGATAGACCCCAGTGGGCAATTTTCCCTGCTATCGTTGAGGTTTCTTAGATACCACATTTATGATCTCATATTCACAAAAAATAACAGAAATGGGGTCCAGAGATTTCAATGCCTCCGTAAGTACCAAAATAAACCCTAGCTTCTTTTGATAGCTAACCTTAGCAACTAGGAGACCTAAAAATGATTGGCATACTCATTCTGAAATGCTATGATGTCTGCTCCTCTTGCACAAATGAGATTCCATTCCAGTCAGCTACTGCATATTTATGCTCAGTGTTTCATTAATATATTGATCATATGGTGATACACTATCATTTGCTACCTTTGGGGGGAAAAAAAAATGGGGAAAAAAATGTGCTCTTCTGGTGGGGCTATTTCATGCTTTCTGAATATTCAGTCCAATCCTCCTGGTCTCTCTCTGTCCTCTTTTCTCCCTAAAAGCTTCATGGATCTCCAAAGACATCCCACAAGAGAGGGTGACTACCACTCACCAGTAAACCCCTGAGGATGCCATTATGTGGCATGCAATTATACAGCTAAATCAGGGTCAAGCATCTCCCTTTAAGGGTAAAATATGGTATTACACTCTAAATTCCTGTACTGCAAAAACAAACAGTGCCATCAATTCATTTCCAGTCAGACCTCCACCCTCTTGGGAAAAGTATACAGAACTTTCTGGTGGGAAAAATATTTTGGAAATACAACCTCTTTATTAGAGTGAAAGCTCTTCCTTCATTCAGCTTGTCTTTCATTAGCCACCCTGGTACACTCCAGTGAGGAATGTGGCTTGAAGAGGTCCTTTGAGGTCACGGGAGGCAAGTCCCAAAGGGATGTAGTTCCCTCCCCATATGTACTGATAACTCCTGACAAGATTATGAGGCCTGATCCAAAGCTAAGTGACCACACGGCCATAGGTAATTGTCTCTGAGGAGGGTGGGTGGCTTTTCAAGGAAGGATCCCATTACCTTTCCACACAAATGAAGCATCTGTGTTCTCTGTTTCTTTGAGCTCTCTCACTGTAAATAATATCTTCCTGTTTTTCACCCTTCTGTTTGAAACACAGAGGGAGCAGGTGAGGAGGAAAGGAAGGTTTTAAAATTCATGTGTTTCCTTAACTCAGCACTGGTATATTGGATGTGGGGTTGAGTAAAACTGCATTCATATCTATGGTTCCTCTCTGGAAGGCTCCTACAGGAGGAAGAGCTCTCTGAGTTCACCTTACAGCCATGATAATGCTCTTTCTGGGATTCCAGAGCAGACCAGCCTGTGACTTTCAAGCAAGGAACTGGCTGATGAGAAAGAGCTTCCTATGTAAATCTGGAGCAACACTACTGAAGTTAGCAGAGTGACTCCAGATACACGGTGGTGTCACAAAGGTCCAAAGCAGGTTTTTTTTGATGGCAATGAAAAAGGGACCTTTCCTTTCCGGGCCTGAATCTCTCCTGAGATGTGCCAACTCTGTCAGTGCAGTGCAATTGCATCCAGTGAGGTTGTATTACTACAACTGGGAGCAATATTTAATGTACTGGCTTTGGTGGTCATCTGAGGACAGGATTTGATGTTGCTTGTCACCTGGGGTCTGTATCAACAGCAAATGCTGTTTTTACCAGCAGCGATGACTATTGGGCTCTATGAAAGAAGCTGCTCAGTAAAAAGAAATTGTGAATTTGGTTACATCAAAACCATTCTTTGCAGTATGATGCCAATCATAGCAAAAATAACCACAGACTTAAAAATCATTAAAAGTCATCATTTTCATGGGCAAAACCTAAACAATATATTTTGGATTTTAATATTTGCAGCTGCCCAAAACCAAACTCTGGGGTTTTTTGAGTTGTTTAGATTACTGTTGAAATCCTTAATAATTCCTAAACTATGCATTTGAGAGGAAATAAAAGAGAAGCATGCTGTTGAACGCATGTGAGCAGTGCCATTGCCTTCAGCAGGACCATGCACATGGACAGGGGCAGAAGGATTGGGTCTGTTGTCTTCTACTCTGTTTTTTGATCCTGCAAGTTTGCTGTTTGCCAAGGTCACATCAGGCTGCAAAGGCACTTTTTTGTAACTCTGTACGATCTGTGTCTGTCCTCTCTTTATTCCAAATGCGTTTGCCTCTACAATTTAATCTGCTGTTCTCTCCCTCCCCTTCCTCTTGGTGAAGTCTAATTACAGTTTTATTCCAGGTCCTTCTGGTTGCTAATGGTGCTGGACATCACTGCTGAATTCATTCTAATATTTGTTGTGTATTTTCTAGGCTGGACACTGAATAATAATATTCTCTGAATTTGCTTTTGCTCCTGTTTCCTTCCTCCCTGTTGTAGCTAATTGTGTAGTAATGTGTAGCCCTAGGATGATTGCTCTTCCCAGTGTAGATCTGCTAAGAGTTGCCTGTTTCAGGCTGCAGAATGAAGGGGTTTTATTCTGGTTTTGTGGAGAAGTTTTCCAAATCCACTCTACCAGCTCCCTTCACTGGTGTGGAACCAGCCAGGCAGTGGCTTTTTTTTTTTTTTTTTTTTTTTTTTTTTTTTTTTTTTTTTTTTTTTTTTTTTTTTTTTTTTTTTTTTTTTTTTTTTTTTTTTTTTTTTTTTTTTTTTTTTTTTTTTTTTTGCTTCATCTTTTCTTTTTCTTTTTCTTTTTTTTTTTTCCCTTGCCCCAGGTGTAATGCTGTTCATAACTGTGAGTCTCAAAGGGTCCTGGAGGAAGTGCTTCAGCACTTAGAAAGACACTTTTTGTTAGTGCCTGCTCCATGTGATGGTTGAACCCACAGTAATTTGAGGTTCCCAAGCCTGACTTTGCACAGTGCCAGTGCTGAGATAATTTTTTCCTTTCTTTTTTAATTTTTTTTCTCTTTTCTCCTTTTTGCTTTCTGCAACACTGCCTGGGAACACAGACTCACACTTTACCCATGACCTGACTCTTTGACTAAGAATAGCAGTCACAGTGCAACTCGGGTTCAGTCTCACTGGAGACATGCTGCAGCTGGGAAACAGGGAGGTCACATTAGCCCGTGCTCACAAAACCAAACATAGATCAAAAGGAGTATGGAGGATTTTGCGTGTTTGCCTCCTTTAAAGACTGCAGAACAAGGAGAAGAGACTGGCACAGGTGTTCAGTGAGCGAAGATAAATTTTCTTTTCTCATGACATTGACTTGTACAGGAAGTTTACATACAGAAGTTCAACTTCTGGGCTAAACAGAACCTTTTTCAAAAGAGTCCTGTATCCTTACAGCCTATTCAGACAAAAATTATGCAGGATGAGGATAGTAAGCAGTGCTGATCAGCATCTCCTGAGCTCTGCTTAGGACAATGGGATGTTTGAGATAGCCCCTGGAGTGATCTGCTGTGGCTTGTCCTGGGCAGCCAATGTGACAGTGCTGCTGGAGCTCTATCTTTAACATGAGGGACCAACAGGTCTCACTCTGAGCACATGCTAAAGCCAGATTTGCTCCTGTTCTTACCCCTTCCTGCTGGGATGTGCCAGGCTACATTCACACCATCATTCTGTGGTGCAGATGTGCTTTCAGAGTAACAGAAATACCAATCCTGCTCTGTATTCTTAAGACAAGAGCTAAAGCATTAGTAATAGAAGATGTTATAGGCCGATGATTGTCATAATACTCATTGTGGTGAGATTTAAATAGCACATTCTCAGCTTGACTGTGCCCTCTCCTCTGCCATGACGCAGCAGCCAGCTGTTCCCTGTGGGCAGAGCATTACATCTGGAACGTGGACTGCTGGATTGATACTCACACTGGCTTAAGGGGATCCATTTTTTGAGAGAGCCATATGACACCATTCCTGTGCTCTCCCCCAGCTGAATCTAAGTCAAGTGGGGAAGGGTGCTGTGTTGCTAGGAACTGAGATGTCTGGAGGAGCTGGTCCTGCCAGCCCAGATCCTGGGAGCAGCCATGCTCAAAATGATCTCTGTGACTTCCCTTCAGCCCCTGTCTCAGAGTCAGAGGGGAGGGGTGACTGCCCTGGCATCACGTTAGCTGGATGGGGGCTGCTCACTCAAATCAGGGAACCCAGGCCTGGGCTACAGCTTGAGACGCCAGGAGTAGACTTGAGAGGAAAACCCCTCGAGGTCTCAGGGCAGTGATTCTAATGGTAATTTTGAACTGTTTTTGTCTGTCTAACATTCCTTTTTAATCCCCATCCTGCCTGCCCCTTCCTTATGTAGGGTTACTTTAGTGATCCTTGGAATGTTTTTGACTTCCTCATCGTAATTGGCAGCATTATAGACGTCATTCTCAGTGAAACTAATGTGAGTATTACTCTACCCTCCCCAGGATACCACCACCTCCTCCTCCTCTGCCGTTCCTTCTCTCTTTCTCTCTTTTTTTCTCTCTCTTTTTGTTTTCTGTTTTTTTTTCCCTCTAGTCATGCTTTTATTGAACTTGCCGTCGTCCTTCTCCTTCTCCCAGGGAAAAAAAAAGGAAGGGGGGAAATGCCTCCTTCTTTTTCACTTGTCATAGCTCACCCCAAGGCTGTGACTGGTGAAAGCGCACAGAGTTTGGGGTGTGTGTGCTTTTTTTCCCTCCAAAAGGTAGACATGTTTGAGTGTAACTTTCTGACTAACCAGGCTTTTGTTGATACCCTCCATCATGTGAAATGTTACAGAGGTTTGAGCAACCAATACTGTAGAGTGGTAAGAGACTATTTAATATGCCCACGTAACCTCTTTCTTTTCTTATTTTTTTCCTCTTCTCTCCCTCTTTCATGATTTTGTTTCGTTTCTTTTTTTTTATTTTATTTTATTTTACTTTTTACTTTTTTTCCCCTCTTTTCTCCCTTTCCCTCTTTCTCTCCCTCCTCTCTCTCTCTCTCTCATTCTTTCTTATTCTTCCTTCCTTCCTTCCTTCCTTCCTTCCTTCCTTCCTTCCTTTCTCTCTCTCTCTTTCTCTCTCTCTCCTTGGCTTCTCTGCCACATGCAGCACTATTTCTGTGATGCATGGAATACATTTGACGCCTTGATTGTTGTGGGTAGCATTGTTGATATAGCAATCACCGAGGTGAACGTAAGTAGCTGGCGTCTGTCCATGATCGTGCCTGCTCTAACATTCATTTGCCTTTCCCGGGTTCTTTTTATTTTATTTTTTTTTCCACCCCTCTCCCTTTCTTCTTTCTTTTGAGTTTATTTTCAGAACTTTTCGTTTAGTTTTGAAGCTCTTTTTTTTTTTTTAATTATTTTTGTTTTCATTTTATTTGGTTTGGTTCTGTTTTAATTTTTGGAACGACTTAAAGGACTTTTTTGACTGTTGCATCATTTTCTTCCCTTCATAATCCGCCTGGCATGAATTAAACTGTATAGCAGGAAAAGTGATGGGAAATGTGGAGTGTAAGTGAAAAAGCTATTTATGCCATGGGAAGCTGCTAGAATAGTCCCAGGCCAGCACTTTGGTCTACCCGGTGTTATGCTTTGCTTCCCATGGCAGTTCAGTACTCTCCACCCCACAAAGAGATAAAGGTCAGTTCTTTCGAGGTGGAGCTGCGGGAACCAAACCAGGAATACTCCCTGTGCCTCCTCACTCAGGCTGCCTCCAAAAGAAATAAAGGCCAAATCACCTCTGTTTAGAGGAACCTGCTCCTGATGTTCAGGTAGACAAAATAAAAACAAATCAGAAATACTGAAGAAAAACAAAGCACCAGAGTTCCAACCCATTTTTTTTGGGTTTGCAACCTGATTTGCTCCATCTCTCAAATTCCACCGGCACAATTGACACTGATTGGCCCCGCTGGTGCCCATCTCAGCAGACAGGTGAAGGATTGAGTGAGCCGTGGAGACTGAAATAAGCATCTGGTGTTCAAGACATAAATCACATCGGCCAAATTTTTTCCTCTGTCTATTTTCTTGGAGGTGGATGGATAAGGAATTATAGGATAAATAGACAAAGGACAGGCAGGACAGGCAGAGATTCCCAAAAGAAAGACTATGATGGGTTTATGAGCACGGACAAAAATTGCACTCAAAAATCCAGCTTATAAAGGCCAGGCAGATAGAAATATTGAAAGAAAATTGCTGCAAATATGCTAGAGGAGAGCAAATTAGTCATGAATTTTCAAAATTATGTGACTGTTGAATAAATATTCCAGCTTGGAATTGTTGTGTACTGTAGAGGTAATCCATTGCAAGCAGAAAACTGACAGCATAGTTTTCACTCAGTACTGTGTTTAGAGAAAATATGTAGGCAACACTTTGAAAAAATAAAAATGCTTTACTTGGAACTTTCCAAATAAAACATTTTCATATCTTGGTTCTAGTTTAATTTTTTTTCAAATTCTATTTTTCTTTTTTCTTTTGTTTTTCTTTAATTCTGAAGCAGGGACCCTTATTCAAGCTGTAACATTTTGATTTAGGATAAAAGAAAAATTGGTTTTGAAACTAGTTTATTTTCCTTGTTTTTTGAGAGAATGGAAAATAGTTTCTAACTGAAAGGGAACTTTTATTTCATATCTCCTAAATGTCCTGCTTTCTGGACACAAAAAGTTGCTTGCAATATTTCCCACAGAATGTTGTAAACTCTTTTGGTTACCCTTTTACTAGCTAGATATTAGGACTAGGCTGAATTTGTAGAGAAAAGTTACAATGACTGGCTGGTTGAAGTTGTTAATTTTTAAGAAATTAAAACCTACAGATTGTGGAATAATTCAGTTCTCATCCATAGAGACAGAACTGCACATGGTAATGGAGGAAATAAGTACAGTTAACTGGAGATGAATCCTACTAAACATCAACAAGACTTCCCCGACTGATATATTTGAATCCATACAAAAGTCTTCCAAGCAGAAAGAAAGGAAATCCTTGTGTTTTGATAAATAAATGGAGGTCTATGGAGCAGAAATCCAGGGAAAATCCATTTATCCTTTTGAAAATATTCACAATAATTCCTTATAAATTAAAGGACTTTTTATTTCATGGGCTAGGACACTCTGATATGCCTCTCATTAAACTTCAGTGGTGTGGGAGAAGGACAGTCACCAGGCCTCCTCTTGAGGGGGGAGAGACACAACCCTTCTCAGGCCCACTGGTGCCTTCTCTTACATATCTGTGGCAGGGGAAATTAATTGCTCTTTGGAGGTGCCCATCCAGTAGCTGGTGAGTGTCTAGATTTGTTAGGTTTGTCTAGACACCCAGCTCTCAGACACTGAATCTGAGCAGTATAAATCACATTCATTCTCAGCATCTTGTCGAGACGGTCATGCTGCTCCTGATTGTTCTGATTTTCAGTCTCCAGGGCTGTCCATCCTGGTGTGCTTAATTGCCACTGACAAGGCTCCCTCCCTTTTCCATTCCCTGTCTAAATTCAAGTTTATCTCGGCCAAGGCCTAGAATCCAGTTTTTGGTTAGAGAAGTCAATGAAAAATGAGGACGTGCCTCTGTCCGACCAATCATCTCCTGTCTTAGTTGAGGAGGTAGCAGGGGTGGCCCTGACTCTTTTAGTAAGGGCTATGAAGAGCATTGTGTGATGGTTCCCTCTGTTTCCTCTAAAGAATCCTTTCCTTCTATACAGTTTTACAGATCTCTGCACACGTCTTTTTGTTACCTGGCATGTTTAAATCTTCTCTTTTTATCTAGGCAAGTCCTTTGCTACTAGTTTCTAATGTTTGTTACTAAAAACTTGCACAATCTTTTGATGCACTGATAAATAAGCAGCAGCTATGGATGGAGTTTGTTCTGAAATGTTCTGAAATCCCTTTGCACTTATAATCCTTATTGAATAAGAGAATGTTTTGTGTGTTGGTTTGTCCTGTCAGATTCCCTTCCTGCTAGCAGCACTTGGTATGTTACATCTGTAGAAAATGGGCTCTGGAAGTAGCAGCCCATCTTGGACGGACGGGTGTCATCTTCCCAAGCAGTGTGAGGCAGTTTATCAGACACACTTCTCCCATCTCCTCAGGAGCTTGTTGCTTTCTTGCTGTTTGTGGGTTTGAGCAAACCCTGCCATGTGTTTCCGTACACTGTCTTGTCTTGTTCCAAGAGACCTGGAGTCTGAAAAGGAAAGAAACAATAAACCCTGCCATGCCAATCAGCTCCACTAATAGGAGATGTTTAGACTGGTCAGGTGCAGGTAGAATGATTCTGCCCAACTCCTTAGGAGCTGAAGAGTATTTGTGGTAGGGTCTTGGGAGGTGCTGCTCTTGGAGAGAAGGGATAGTTTTTGTTGCGGTCAGTTAGGGAGGATGGAGATTCCTGGCACGGGTCACAGACACATAAGCCTGAACTCTCTGTGAAGTTCATCTGACATTTGCGTTCAGGGGAAGCAAACCCAGCAGGTGTTGAGCTGCCACAGCTGTAGTTGGGGGTGGGGAGAAAACACTGATTGTCAGCCTCCACGGTGAGTGTGTGTGTAGGTATCAGCTTGCTTTTATTTGTGCACTTCCCCATGCTCTGTTTTTGGTGGTTTGGTTTTTTTGTTGCTTGTTTTGGTTTGTTGTTGTTTTGGTTTGTTTTTTTTTTTCATTTTGACATTTATTTTTGTTTCTTGAAAAGGAATTTCCCAGACCAAAACCTTTGTTAAGATGTATGTGAGTGTGCATGGGTGGGTCTTTGTGCACCCCATTGGTTGTACTACATGTTCCTGAGTGGTTTTGGATGCCTGTGTATGGGCTACAGATTCACGGGAGGGTGTACAGGCACAAATCCATGTGTGGGGCAAAGAGAGTGTGTATGCAAGCATACGTATTTCATGTGTATTTGTGTTGTGAAGGGTTGCGGATGGAGACACATGAGTTGTTGTGTGTGTAGCTGAGAAATAAGAACATGTTTTCTGAGCTGATGTGACCGTCTTCCTGTGCAAGTTTGACCTGCTTACGGATGGGTGTTTGTACCTGAGAGTTTTCTGAATGCAGGCATGCTTATCTGCATGCCTGTGGGTGAGTGAACACTTGCATGTGAAGCTCAGCATGTTTTCATTAGTGTGGCTGTGCGTTCAGAAGCAGTGAGAAGGCCTTGTGAGGTAGGCCACAGTGCTTGTGAGGCAGGCTCCCAGGCTGCCTCAGCATTTCTGAGTCATTTAGGAAGCCTTCACTTAAAACACCTTCATGGTCTGGAGATATGTCAAGTGATAAGTCCGACTGCATCATGTTGAGCACACTTGCTCATTGCCACTTAGGAACCCCAGCCAGAGCCCCAGACACATGGAGAGGCATCTCATACAGCTGAATAAATGCCAAGGGCACAGAGCAGCTTAAAATCTGGTGGGTTTAAAAAGTTCAAAGGGGCACAGTTTCTGCCAAATTCACTGTTGAATTACCTGACTTTGAAGCTCTGCATTTTCAGAGCTTTACTCTCAGTGACTGTTGCACAATTAACTTCTTAGCCACAAAATAAGGAGATTTTTTTTTTTTCAAAATTTTCTGGAAATATTCAACATTTCTATTTTGGGGCACTCTTAAGTCACTTCTTAAGTGACTAAAGAGGGAGAGGAGGCAACTTTTTAATCTTTTTCTTAAAAAAAGAACTTCCAAGGCAGAGACCACATCTGCCATGCGCCAACTCTCTTTAAAACCAAGAATGACTTTTGGGGAGTAAGATGAAAGATGATATAATATATGGGGCCTGGGATGTGGGACCTGTGGGTTGTATTCCTTGGACTTTGATTACATCCCTGTACCTCAGTCTTCCTATCAGTGAACTGAAGATTGTTATTACTGCTTATGTTAAGAAAGTATAGTCATTAGAGTTTAAAAAACACTTTAAGCTCCTTTGGAGAAAATGTTAAGGTGGTAAAAATTATTGCTATCTATTATAATAGGAAATAAATGCTATAGGAGTTGAATAAAAGCCAGCAAATTTGGACTATATCATCCCAGAAGCAGCCCTGGGCACAGCCTTGCATTTCCTTGCTTTTCACATCAGCAGGCACAGCCTGGAGTTGAGCACTGTAAAGCTGACTGACAGCCTGCTGTCCCCTCCTCCAGGCAAAGAAAGTGGCTCATTTCTGTTTGTTGTTCTGTATCAAAGGAGAAAAGCAAGTTTGATTTGTGCTCTGTGCTACAGTGCCCACTGAAGTGACAAAAGAAAAACAGTCAGGCCCTGAGCCACTGGAAAAGCTGTAAATGGAGCCTCCTCCCTCTCGGCCAGAGAGAAAAGCTGACACTTCTTTGGTGCACAGGGTTCTTTTTCCTTCGTCCTTTCTTCTGCCACTGTCAGACCAAAGATCTGTGTGGCTGTGCGGCTGAGTCTTCATTTGCCATCAAAGCAATGCTCACAGCAGTGCCCACTGAGCTGGATGAGTCCCTGTGTCCCTGTGGCCAGCTGAGGGGTTGCCCACGGGCAGCTCATGTGCAGACATGTGAGAGAGATTTGCAGAGGCGTGTTCAGGTGGGAGCATGTGTGTCTCCAGGGCATCGGCATATGCACCGGTGACAGTGGGGATGTGGTGGTGTGTTTGATTCTGTCTGTCTCGAAAGAATGTCAGGGAGGGGGAGGGTTTGTGCCTACCTGTGAACCTGTCTCTGAGGGCTTCTGCCGGTGCCCGAGCATGTGTGCGTGTGTGGGTACCTCTGTGTCCATCAGCTGCGTCTGGGAGTGCATGAGGATGACTGAGCAAACCACCTGGACGGGTGTCCATCCTGCCTCTTCCACTCAGTGGCCATACTTGCATGTCTGAGTGTGTCTGTGAACACTGCAGGAGGTACAGAGGAGGAGGAGTTACCTGTGACAGGTACAGCAGATGTGATGAGCCAGGGGTTATGAGATAAGAGCTTTTAGGAATAGGGTGACCTGCGGGCTTTTGTGAAATAATGGACTATTTCCCTACCTAAGACTCCTTCCTGTTGTAGCAGCACACATTTTCCTAAGAGTGAACATGTGAGTGGTTTGAGGGTTGATGGAAATGGTGGGTTTTTTAATGGGAGAGGTGACAGGAGGAGAGTGCAATGCTGTGTGTAGTCTGATCCGTGGCAGCATCTGGGAAACATAGGACCTGGGTATTTCAGGAAGTAGCACCCCTATGAAGAAGATTAGAGAAACCCAAACCACACCTTGCCGTATTACTTCCCCTAAAAAATGTCTGTCAGATCTGTTGTGCCCAAGCCTGCTGGGTAGTGGTTTGGCATTTGTCTGTCAGGTGAGCTGAGTACTTTATATCTTGTGCTTCTGAAAAGGTTTTCAAGTTCTGGTAGGAAGTCAGCAGAGGGTTGCAGCTTGATTGATTCCTGAGTATGGATACAGTAAGGCCAAAGCATTCAGCTCCCAAGACTAAGAGACCTGTGCAGTGATTTCATATTTAGTCTATTTTATTTCTGAACTAAACCAGCTCAGGCTTAAACCAGGTGCCTGGGGCCTTTTTTTACAGTCATCTTGCTTTTGGTGTCTAGAGGCTTCATATGATTTGCCATGGGCTCCTGCTCCCATTCTTTGGAATATCTGACAGCCTATACTTAAGTCTCCCTCTCACCTTCTCCTGCACTTCTCCCTTTTAACCCACACCCTGCCTTTCTTCCTTTTCTCCCTTGCTTTCCTCTCCCTCGTCTCCAGCCACACTAAACCTCACGAGTTCATTTTCACCCTCAATCAATGTGTTTGAAGGCAGAGAACCAGTGGCTGAAGTCCTGCAGTCCTTATTCAGGCAGAGCTGCCCCGCCTCGGGCATTCCGCCTGCGCAAGGACTGGAGCGGCCGGGCCCTGCGACACAGCCCTGTACACACACACCCCCACAATGGGAGCAAGGATCGGTGGAAGGACGACAAACATCCAGCCTGCACCTCAGTTGGGACTGGCATTCATATCTGTCGCTGTGTCTGTCTGTCTTTCTCTGCCTGTCTGGTTCTCTCCGCTTCCACGCCCTTTGCTGCTCAGATTTTGGCCACCAGCTGCCACTGGACACAAATCTTTGCAATTCCTAGAACTTGCAAGTTCGTTTGCCCAAACCTTCCGGAAGAGGCAGAAAACATCTCCCTCCCTCTCCTCTCTCTCTTTCTCAAATGCCACCTGGGTAGCAGGGGCCTCCAAATTATGTAGCAAAGGGCTGGAGGAGCACAGTGGCTTCTTTTGACATCTTGTGTTGTCATACCCTTACTGCTGCCACCCCAGAAGTTGTACGTAGTCCTGAGCTATCCCTGTGTGCGTGTATTTGTATGTATATATGACCTGTTTTCTTTTTGGAACAACTACTGATAAAATTGATGGGGAGGGGAGGGTGGATTTAGTTTGCTCTTTTTTTGTTGTTGGTTTTTTGTTGGGTTTTTTTGTTTTTTTTTTTTTTTTTTTAATATCTGGTGGTGTTTTTGTCACTAGAATAATTCAGGTAACGCACCACGGCGGCCCCAGCTTCTGTGTGTAGGAAGCCACGTTGAAGCATGGTTGTGAGCTGTAGCAGTGGTAAATGCTAGTGCTTTGTTCTGCCTTTGATGAACATCAGAAGAGCTGCCCTAAACAACTCCTAATCCAGATTAGGCTTAGATTGATTTGAATTTGATCACCTCCTATGCTTATTCAACAATCCAATGCACATTTTTCACTGTGTGTTGCTGAGAAAGTACGGCATGACTATCTGACCACAACCATGTTTGAACAGGGTTATTTTGTTTTTATTTATGTATGTATTTGTCATGAAGATGGGGCCTCTTTTTCTTTTTTCTTTTTTTCTCTTTTGTCTCTAAAATGTTGGTATTCTCAGTGCATTTTTAGATGTGATTTGCCCATTCAAAGAGGTGTTTTTGATAACTGCACAACTTTTTCTGTAAGAAAATCTGTATGAAATATGGGCAATCAGAAAAAAGTATGTATTTTTTTCCAGAAAAGAGGATAGTAAATGCAGATGACTCCTTTCTAGGTTTACCTGAGTATTTGAGCTGTTGTTAGCAATATTAGCATTATAAGAAGGAGGCAGGTAGTTCCCACTTTAAAAGACTCTTCATACTCCCCAGTTTTGAGGAAATACCTCAGTACTGTGATTTCCACAAAACTACTTGTTAGACTTGGCTCCTGACATTGTTCCAGGTGCATGGAATAATCAGAACGTATTTTAATGCAGGAGAGACTTAAGAGTAGCATAAAAATAAATTTGCCTTACTGGAAAAATTTAACCCCTCACATTTTAATTAATTAAAATCCGAGAAACGGAAGATAAAGGACCCAGAAGAACAGATCCTTAAAAGCAAAGTGTGAAAGCAGCAAAAAGAAGGTTAGGCGGCCCTGTAGCTGTAAGATTTGATGCACAAACCTGTCTGTAGTCCTTCTGAGTGAAAATGTTTAGTTCTCTCTAAAATGGGGGGCCACAGTGTCTTACTGACTGCATTGAGGAGTGAATCATGCTTTTAATTACTGCAGACTTTCACATACCCAAAACCTTGGTGGGTTTCAAGGCCTTTAGAGGAGAAGTCCTGTTTTCTTATGTGACCCAAAATTATTGTTACAATAACAATAATAGCTGGTAGTAGAAACACAAAGAACCACAGACCTTGTCCTGTGTTGGTTCAACAATGAAATAAGTGTGTGAAGTGTACATTTCAGTAGAAATAGCTCTTTAAAAAGCCTACATCCAGATTTTCTTACCAGTATTTAATTTTACTTGTCATTTTTTCTGTCACATCTAGCACACTTTGAAGAAAAAAAACACTACAATATTCTGGCATCAACATTTGTGATATATTACAGCTATATTTCAGCTATATTTCATTTTCCTTTTAATTCCAATGTAGTTTTCCACAAAGCTAGTTAAAACACTCAAATTAAAAAGCATTAGAGCTACCCCCAGCTAGTTATATTTTTCCATTGGATTGCTAGCCAGGATAAATCATTCCTTTTGCCTAGCAAAAGTTTCTTTTAACTTTCCCTGAACTCTAATGGAGATTGTATCTCTATATGAACCCACAGAAAAATCTCAGACTCTGATTCCTTAGATGGTCTCTGAATGTATTAATGTTAATTAATGATTGCTCCCTAAGCACCCTAAGTTAGATGGTCAAAAAGGTGCTTGTGTGAGTTCAAAATTCATCTAGTTCTATCATCTCAGACAATTTTTTGAAGCAGTGAAAGATGACTTCTGGCATTTAATTCTCCTTTTTCTAAGACCTACCTTGCCGAGAATGCCCAAGGAATTTTCCAGCATCGCTGTTCTCTACATGGAGATTGCAATCATAGAGAGGGCACAATCCCCTATATTTTGCTCATTCAGTTTTGCTGCAAAAGCTTCTGTTCTTCATGCAACGTTGGTTCTACCTCATTGCAGGCACCATTTTGTGATATTACACATATTCAGAGAAATGCCAACTGGTTCCCAACTGCACTGCCAGTTGCAATGAAAAAAACAATGAAGTGATGGAATAAGGGAAGACACACAGAAGTATTTTATTTGTTTTCCTCTTTACCTTGCTCTTCTCCCCCCATCTTCTTCTCCCCAGTGACTTTCTCCAAATTTTGCTGAACTCTTGGGCAGCAGAGGTCGTGTTTCCCATTCCCAGGAGCACTAGGGGTAGTTTTCAGTGACACAGTAATAAGTTCCCATCTACCTAGTGTATCAGTGATTTTTTTTCTGTCTGTCTTCAGCCAAGACACCATCAGTCCAGGGGAAGGGCTGTTCCCCCTTGAGAGGCCTTTTGTGCCAGGCACTTGGCAGCAGGTCAGCATGGTGATGGGTACCAGTCTGCAAACTCAAATGCACAGGCTTCATGTTAAATACAGACCTGACTGTGGGGGTTTTGCTGGGAGGCAAGAGGATGTGGCCATCCAGGCAGATTTGTAATCAAAGGTAAACCCATATAAACTAATTTTACCCTTTCTAATATAGTCCATATAGCACCCTCATTTAGTTCCTGCTCTGCTCCCCCTACACTTGTATGCACCAGCCATGCAAACCTAAGAGGGTTGGAGTTTTTCTTTTATTTCTTGCCAGACATCTGTTTTTAAAATGACTGTGCTCTTACCTTTCCTCAATGGTCTGTTCTTACTGGAGACTGTCTGGCACAACATGCCAACAAAATGACTTCTGCTTTATATATCTTCCTAGACATCTGCTAAATGGGGCCCATTCCCTGCTGCATCCAGATGACCTAGCTGTAGGGACTGGATTTTTGCTTATGGTCAGCTGATTGATGGCCAAAAAATGTGACTGGCTCTAATTGCTGTTGCAGAGTAATGGGACATACCAGCTGGTCACATCCCAGTTGTTCTCTCAAAATCCATTCTTTTAAAGCTCAGAGAATACAGTCAGCAGTGGTGCCTGCTGAACCTCATCTGAGTGACTGGGAGAAAATCTCCTTCACCCAAAGCCAGATTAAGTGACATCTTTTCATAAGCTGAACAGACATGAAGTCAAAGATGCCTCAGCTGTAAAGAAATACTAGTTAATAGAAAGACATTAAAATAAATTGGTATTTAGAGATAGGGAATTTGAGGCTCAACTGTTTGACCAGACTTGAGCATAGTAAATCACACAGTGAGCCTTACATATCATCTAAACTATCCCTACATTTTTTTTTAACCAAAAAATTCATCAAATCAATAATAATTTATTCTTGGAAAGACAAGCAGAACAAAAAAATGTTGCTCAGTAGCTTTGTAAGATCTATCCGCATTCTCCATATGACCACCTCTAATGTTTTCCTGATAGCGCCTGTGATTGGCATTTCAAATCCCTGAATGGCTCATAGGCTTTATTGTATCCCATTTTAACATCCAGAAATCCAATACAAGTCTGTAGGGTGTGTTTTTTTTCTAGGAAATGTTCTGCATCAATATTAAATAACTTTCTAATTCAAAAGGCAATGAAAAGACACAGTCTGGGAATTAAATACTAACTGCTACAAAATGTCAAATGGCCCATAACAAATTCTCTCTTTGGACTGCTGGTATGTCTGTATATCCTCCTTTGAGCAAAGACTGATTGTACAGAATTGACAGGGGCTGCTGGTTCACCTCTCTCTACAGTGTCTTGCAACTCACAGTCCTGGTGCTTTTGAACAAAGGCAGATTGGGCTTTCACCTGTTTTTAACATCATGTGCAATCTCTTTAAGCACCTTCATCAAAGCACTAGGTGGCTCTTCCACCTTCACATTGTCCTAGAGCGTCTGGGCTGGCCAAAGGATGGGCCCTGGCAACACTGCACTCAGAATCTTTGAGCTGGTAAGTTGCCAGCTTTTCTTCCTGGAAAAAAGTGCTCCTGGTCCAGTCTCGATCTGGCTCCATTGGTCCCCAGAAGAGTTACACTGAGGGGTGAGTATTTTGCTGCAGACCACAGTCCTGCTTCTGACCTTACCACCATTATAATTCCCCATCAGCTATGCAGGAGTTGCAAAGATGCTACTGAAGTTTTCTTCTGGATCAGTGTACTCCTGACAACCACGTCACAGTAAACCCCCCTCATACTGAGCCTCCAGGAAACCTCTTCACTGATGGGGCCCTAAAAATCCAAAGGTTTCCAGGCTCCTTTGAGGTGAGGCTGCCCAGAGAAACCCCAGTAACATCAATATGCAGAGAGCACCAAATTTCACTCTGTTATTCTTTTTTTCCTTCTTCCTTATGCTTTTCCCATACCATGGAATCCTATAAGTTAAATCAGAAGTAATTAACAAGTGGCTGTAGAGGTGCTCAAACGTTCAGTGCACTGAAGACAAACACAGCCATGGCAGAAGAAGGAGATGCCTCTGTGAGTTTGTTTAATTCCTCAGATCACCAGATTTCAGAGAAGATGAAGCCAGTAGATCATCCTCTCAGTACCAATGGAGTATTGCAAGGTGTTGAAGGCAAAGAAAGCTCCTGCCTATCTATGGCTCAGGACATTCATCTTAGAGAAGATCTCTGCTGCCATTATCTTTTCCAAGGCAGGCTGTGGGATGTTACAAGAAATGGAAAAATCAATACCTTATACAGTGCACAACATCGTGTCTTAAAAGTAATTAAGACTGGTATGAATGCTTTGAACAGTCTCTTTCTTCTTTTTTATTTCGAGATCAAAATCAGTGGCATCGTCTGAGCACACAGGATCCTTAGCAGGCCAAGTATGTCAGAGAACATCTCTCTGCAGCCTTCCAGAGCATCTGTGCTTTCACAGCACTACTACAGATAAGAAGTCAAGATGACGTATTTTTTTGGTGTTTGGAGTGGGAGAACCTGGGTATGAAAACAACTGTAATTTAGAGTGAGTCAAAACCAGATAAAGGCTGTGCTCCTTTGGGAAAACCAGTCCCACAGATTTCCCTCCCAGACAATGGGAAAAAAAAAAAAAAAAAAGAAAGAGAATAATTGTCAATATACTATGGAATAAAAATCCTTCTAAAGAGGTGGAGGAAAAGAAGACTGCCCTTTTCAGCAGAGTGATAAATACACTGCTGGGTTTGATGCTTAAAAGCCATGTTAACTTTGCCAAAGGAAAGGCAGTGAGGCACGCTGGACTGCTTAGAGACAGCAGTGAGGATACTGTTGGCATGGATGGTAATAAATCTGAGGAAGGCTGGGGAGATGTGAGAACTCTAAATTCTCACACTTGCACTCTCTCTGTCTTGCTCAGTGGTCTGTTCTGTTCCCAAGGTTGTCCTCCTCAGTCTGCTCTGGGCTGGGACAGCCTGATCATCTCCTCTAGGAGCCACTGCCCTGTGAATCAAGAAATGGTCAAGTGAAAAGGCAAGTTTAAAGGAAAAAAGTCCACTCTGTCACACATGGCTTCTGGCAGAGTTGTTCCAATCAGCAAAACGTCTCCTCAGCTGTTACTCAAATGGAGAATCCTCAAAGTCACTCTACCTGTAAAGCAAAAGTAAGAGGTCCTGCATACAAGTAGCCTTTCAGCATTTATTTTCATGGCTCAATTTCTCTTCAATGTCTTCCCATCCAGATGTTCTAGGGCTTTTTTTGGCTACCTGTCCCACAAAACACAAATAACGAAACGCAGGCAAGATGCACATGCCTCTCTGAGTCAGATCAGTGCTTGTACCTGAAGATAAGCGCTGCATCTCTCACAGTGTTTAGTATCTAGTTCTTTCTCAGGAGTCCCCTAGTCTTGATAACCATAAGACTTGATTACCCAGAGCTAATGAGAAGGATTATTAAAACATCCTGAAAATTAAGAATAATTTGCATAGATATACTTTACCAATTGTTCTGCTTTTCTGCAAGTCATGGAAAAAAATAGAGCTTTCAGCTGTGTGAAAAAGTGGCTCTTTCATTACTTGTCCAGTAATTGTCAGTCTAGGGTAATCTGCATAACCAAATTAAAGCAATTGACTTCCCTTGTATTTACCTTAAGCAGTTGGAACTGTAAAGATTACTGTCTGACAATTTCATGGGTATATATATATATATGAAATTAATTAATAAGCTATTCAAATTGATATGATTTGCATATTTGAAGCTAATTAGAAAAGCAAGCTCCAGAATTTCAAAATCTTAGAATACATAGGAAATGAAGAGAAAAAAACTGATAGCTGCAGGACTCATTTGCTTAAAAAGTTACCTTGACCTTATTAACTGTATTCCAAATAGGCTTTTGTTGCATATGGATATGCAAATATTTCCCCTGAGGTCTCAGATCATGTGGAATCAGTGAAGTATAAATGCATATATATTGCATTTGTATGAGCTGACACGTGATGTCTGTTGGCCCACATGGGTTCGTGGAGGCAGAAATGTAATGGCAAACTTCATTGCAGATGTCACATTTCTCCTAATTCCCCTTATTGCATCAAATAAAATTTTAATTCCCTGCTGCAAGAGATTTTAGCCTCCTCTACAGAGCTGGGTATCACATGTTCCATTGCTCTGGGACAAAGCTCAGGGCTTTTGCCAGGGAAATCAACAAGGTGTTCACCATTTGCCCCAGTAAAGACAGCATCACACAGCTCAAATCTCTATTTTCCTGTAAGATTGTGCCCTTTTCTAATAGGCATTAAATGATCCAAAAAGCCTCTAGTGCTTCACCCAGATTAGAGCTATAGGTAGGCTTGATTTTTTTGTTTCCAAAAGCCCCTTGTAACATTTTTTTTCTGTTTTAAAATAAAAATTTAAATTTGAAAAACTTCCAGTAAAAGATCATTTCCACAGAAATAATTGAGGAGAATCAAAACATATCCTTACGGAAATTAAAAGCAGTTTAATATATAACTAGGATTTTTTTTCTTAGTTATATATGATTTCTACAGGAAATTAAAACAAACTAAAATGTGTGAGAACAAAATGTGAGATTTCAATCTTACATTTCTGAAATGCCTTTTTCAAAATTGACATGTTTTTACAGAACATTTCACTTTCATCATCAGCATTCTTCTAACAGAAAATATTTTGTAGGGGAAAAAAAACAAAACACCAAAAGAATTCTGGCTAGTTTTATTCAAAATATTCCTAGAACTTCTCAAAGAGCTGCCCACTTAATGGAAGAATGCACAGTTTGAGAAGATTTTCTGGCTTTTCTTTTTTTCCTGCTAATTGATTTTGCTGTAAGGTTGTGGGAATTGAGAATTATGCCATCTGCAATCCAGTAGTATTCCCCGTCAGAGAAATACCAGATACATTTCTGCCCGGTTTTATAATAACTTCACAGACTGTGGTGGCTGGTGGGTTATCTCTGGGGTTCTTGTGATTAAAACCACAGACAGCAACAGCAGACAGATGGCTCTGGAAGGGGCTGTGGTAACTCCCCAGTGTAAGGGCAGGCTAATACCTGCCAGCAGCCAGGTTGATTTGAAACCCTGACTTTCTCCAGCTCTCCACAAAGACTTGCGTTACTCAGCCTCCCAAGGTCACTTCAGATTTTGACACTACAAATGCAAGAGGAAATCTTGTGTCTTCTTTTATCGTGTCTCCATGGCACTGATAAATTATAAATCTGTTTTTCTGCCATACGCTGGTAAATTCTTGCTCTTCTTGAAATTCAGGTACTGGCAATCCCATCTCAGTGTGAACTACATGTGAAAGAAAAAAACTCCAGAACAGTAGCATTGTTTGCTTGCCATTGCCCTATTTGTGCTTTTAATTCCCCTCCAAATCTTATCTGTGTTTGTATGATGAGTTCATTTCCCCAAAATGTCCCTTTCCACCCTCCATTTTGTGTCCAAGCAGGTCACAGATGCAGTATGGCTAAAGTAGGCAGGGCTCTTGGAGGAGACATCTACATACAAAGAATGTGAGCTGGAAAAGACTGATATCCTACAACTGCAAGGGAACTACACAGCCCTGCAGTTTGCTCAGATGAACTCTACAGTGTGGATTCTCAGGGGCATCCCTCCTGCAACAAGTAGAAAAAGGCAAGAAGTGAACATCTCTCAGCCCCTCTTCCTCATGGGACAAACCAATGGACAATCTTCAGGTGTAACTTTTCATTCTCCAAACGTCAAAAGCAATCACAGAAACGTCTTAGCAAGCATCCATCATCAGCCAACCTCTGTAAGTGGTCTCCTAAGACCTGCATCGCCAAGCCATATTTTCCTCAGTGGAGAAATACCATTATAGATTGTTTATCACAAAAGGCAGCATGAGCATCTGACCATTTGTTTTGTTGAAAAATATGAATTTACTCTGTCATATCCTGGTGCCGGCATCTCAAACACAGATTTCCTCTCATCTCTACTAACCTTGGGCTATCAGGCAAAACTAGAAGGCGGCAGTTGTGTCACTGAGACAACTCATTCACTGCAACAACTCTGACTAGCAAAGCAATAATAACGCTTTGCATTCAGGTGCAGAAATGCTCCCCAGATCAAGCCAGGCTGAAGTTTTCCATGACATAAATGAGATTCCTCCTGCGAATGAAATTAAAGGAAGTTTTACTCTTCAAACATTAGGGAAAAAAAATCAGTTTGGACTTTTTAGCAAAGACTGGATCCTCCAAGGGAGCTGAACTCATCTTCAGTCTTCAGTGAATTCTCTGGTGTAAAAAAATTACTACCATCAGCAGTGATGGAAATGGGAATGCTGCCTGCCTCTCCTGTCATCTTGGTGGCAATCAAGCTTCTGCAGCTACTGAAACTTACCCAGCAGTCAAGGAGCCTTCCTGGATATATTGATTAAACGTATGCTGTACAGACCTGATGAATCTCCCCTTCAGACATTTCTGGGTGCTGCTTCTCTGCACAGCCATTATAGCTGTCAGCAAACCAGCCAAAACCCCCAGGGAACTCAAACCTCTCAACGTGGTCCCCCATCTCCAGTGTTCCACAGGGATGAGGTGGGATTAACATATCTCTTCTCAAGAATTTTCTACTTAAACTTTCATTTGAATCTGTTTGTTAACACACCTTGTTGTTTTCTTCCAAATCTTTATCCAGAAGATTTTCTAAGCCATGGATATTTCACAGGGCTTTGATACTACCAGGACTATACAAAGTGTTCAGTCTTTTTGCTTCCATCTTTACAGTTCTGAAAAGCCACATCATCCCTTCTCTGAACTTCAGAGTGGATTGCATAACAGCACAAATATCATACAATATTGACTGTTACATATTGCCCTTGAAAGATAGAGACTGGTTCTCCTGGAGTGCAAAGTTTATCCTCTTGTGGCTTCCAAAGCACAACCTGTTACAAAACTAATTCCTTGACTTGATGGCAGTATCAGACACCAAGTTTGACACGTGAGACTGTATGGAGGTCCAACAGGACCTGGAAGGGTTATGATCTTCGTAAATAGCCACCAGTAAACCTTACTCCCACCTACCCAGGCAGAGCATGATTAATAGTTACCTTCTGCTGTGCTCTCTTGAGATTTTAAGTATCTCTCCATTGAATAAACCTGTCTTCTTTCCTGGACACTTCCTTCCCTGGGATCCTGACTTCATACTGGGCACAAGCTGTGCCTTTTTCTTGTGTACCTGTAGGGGCTTTAAGGATGCTCACAGGTTTGCAGCAGGTAAAGCAATGTATCTGTGTTCTGGTACACACTGAGCATAGTTAAAATGAGATACATGCAGGCAACAATATCCTGAGGAGCTTTTCAGACACCCTTCAGAGATCACTCAGTCTTTATCCTACTGAATCTTTACTTGGACTTCTAGAACATGCTCTTCTCTTTCTTGACCACTTCTTCTCCTTAGCATCTCTATTACCTTTTTAAATATAGTGACATCAAAAGGAATAAAAAAATATTGCCCAAACAGTTTCAGTGCAGTCATCCTCATGAGAGTCTTTACACCAACATATTCTGCCTCAGATATTTCTCTCCCCACTCTTAGGCTGCAGGTTCCCTTCTACATCACTCTAAATATGTCCCTGGACTTGTTTGTAATTTATGCTTCAGGTCCCTTTTCCCTTCATCCTCCGTTTCCGTATGATGAAAGTTGCACAGAACATCACCTCTGGCTGATATTCTGACTGTTTTGGACCTTTCTCATTCAGTATGTGCATCCTACTTGTGTCCCAAATGACAAGAGCAGGGGTAGAAAGCTGAAAGTTCCTTTGCAGGTGAGGCCACACGTAGGAGAAGAGACTGCATGTCTCTTCTTTAATTAAGCACTACAGCCAAGGGTGCTTTCTCTGAAGTGGTTCTTCTCCAAAAGCTCTTTGAATGACATTAAACAGATGAGGATTTGTTCTTTTACATTATTCTGAGTTTTGTAGAAATGAAATCCTGTCCACTTCCCGTGGGCAAGAGACACTGGCTTTAATTCCAAGTACCTGTCACCATGCCTCCATCCCTGGGAACTGATGTGACTACTACATTTTCAGGTGTCAATTGCCTGTTCTTGTCCTAAAATTGGCATACCCACATCACTTGCAAGGTTGAAGATTTCTCAGAAAATCTGGCAGTAGGTCTTTTGGCATTTTAGTTAGGAATTGCCACACTTGAAAGTTCCACTAATGGGTTCTCACATATCTGTGCTTGAGTGCATGTAGTGAGTTTTTGGCACAGGTGAAAAATGACAGGACTTAGTTCCTTTCTGATACCTTTGTGGATATCAGAAAATGTATTAACATATCAGAAAATGTATTCAACCCTTGGCTGGTGGTTGATTTCCCCCTCATAAGCTCACACACTATGCACAAGCATTTCAGGAACCTCAGCCCACAGTGCTACAGTTCGTACAAATACCACCAGCCAGCATTAGCAGAAACTTCCCCATGCTGCTTTTGAGCCTCTACCACAGGTAGTGATATAATTTGCTCCATATTTGACCCAACTTAAAATGCAGGCCAGTTAGCTCAGGGAGTAAGAGAGGAAAAAGTCAACTTCTGCTTCCCTTTCTTAGCAGTGCCAAAGTTACTCAGAAACTTTGGGTTTACCACATGATGCCAACACCTCCAAATGAGCATCTTATATCAACCTTATAAAGTCATAACCTCTTATACATATTTTTTTTTTACTCACATTGCTATTATCTGCACTTTCTGATGCAATACTCGCAAATATCAAAAATGACAATTAAGGTGTGATATTACACAGTAACTCAAAAGGCTTTTTCAGCCTGTCAGTCACAGATGCACCAACACTGCCAGCCAAGAAGGATGGAGGATCCTGAAAGGTGCTGAAAATTTTTAGGCTTCCTTCCGTTATTTTGAAGGGCCTTTGTACCTTCTAAGAGGAATGTAAGAACTAGCAGATTAAGGCTCCTTCCACTATTAGAAAAGATGACTTGCAAAACTAGAAAGAGGAAGGGGGATGGGACGGAGAAACTCTTTGCTGGAAAGATGTTTGCCTAGCAACACAAAATCAAAATCTATGCCTGACCTGTAAGAAATGTCTCTATGGGCACCGCTCCTTTCTTTGGTATTCAAGCCAACTTTTGCTTGTATGTGATCTGAAAACACAAGAGCAAACGTGAAAGAGGAGGATAAAAGCAATGAAAGCTGTCATTACCAAACCAATGAGTTAACCCAAAAGGCTATTACATGATTAGGTGTACCTTGGGTTTTTAATTGTTCCTTTTTGCCTATATCACCAAATAGACTATGCATCTAAACCAGAATATTATTTAGGTAAAACAGTGCCAGTTGGTTACTGCAGCATCCTTGGAGAGCAGGAGAATGCTGCAGGAGTCCTGCATGGCACTGGAGGGGAATTCTGCCATTGGCAGAAGAAGAAATACATCAGTTTCCACTTTGCTAATGTAGTCATGGAAAGCGATGACAGACAGGTTTGGCATATGGGGCATATGGTAGAGTTAGGCCTGGAGAATTATGTTACTACTGAGCCGAAGGATTCCTGATAAAGATGGGTTTATTTAATTTTCAATTCGCTTCTTACACCTAAGGATATTTGCAGCCTTGGGTGTATTTTAGAATTGCTCTCAGTATTGGAAATGGCCCCAGAGGTTAATCAAGGAATGTCAGGCAGAGTGTTTGCAGCAGCTAGACTCTTACAGGCATGACTGGGGCTCAGCTCAGCTCAGCCTGGCCTCCAAGGACACAGTTTTGCTGTGAGGTAAATGAAGGTACAGCAAGCTAATTAGCTATACCAACCCACTTTCCACAGCTGGTGGTGGGTGTTTCAGGGTTGCCAAGAGCCAGTTAGACTCTCCCAACCCATTGTCTCACCCAGAACTACATGTAAAGGAAGGGGGATTTATAAATAGGAAAGTGTTGCTTTAGCACTGGGATGTTATGGGTTTACAAATCAGATGGATGCACTAGAAGCTGGCTGGTCCCTGCACAGACGTGGCCTGGATCTGAGTTGGAGAGCTAAATCAGCCCCTGTATTGAACTTGATAGCAGTGATTAAAGAAACATTTTAACGATATCAGTTCCTCCACTGCCTGGATGCCAGGATATCCAGCACTCAGGAGATCCTGGGTGTGATTCACATGTGGTGGTAGTGGATAGAGCTCACATCAAATTCAGTGGCAGTTGTACCTACCTCTGCCATGGCCAGCATTGATCCTGGGCATCCTAGGGAATAAGCCCAGCCTCTTGTGCATTTCTTTCAAATTCCCTTTTGCCCTCTTCTGCCATTTTGTTGCTCCTGTGTTAGCCAAGACCTAGTTTACTAGGGCTCTTGATTGGAGACTTATTACAGCTTATTTCTGTCTGCCTTTCTTTAAAGCCAGCTGAACATACCCAATGCTCTTCCTCTATGGTAAGACCGAAAATACAGACCACCCTCCCAGCTTCTGTGACACTCTTTCTAACACACTCCTTTTTTCTCTTCTCCGTGATCACAAGTTCTCTCTCCAAGCCCAGCCTAGTTATTTGTGCATGAAGCTGCCATGTCGTGTATTGCTGTGAGTCTGGTGTTCACATGAGCTGTGAATATGCTGCACATGTGTATTTCTTGTGCATCCTGAGCTTCCCTTTGGTCAAGTTAACTGTTGTTCTGCCTTCTAATGAACCACCAAGAGAGAACCTGACCTGGTAAGATTTCTTGTTAGCCACAAACTGTGTCTCTACCCAAGTGACACTGAATGAGTTTGCAATGTGACTTCATGTCCAGCTCTCGGGACAAGAAGGGTGTTGGGACTCTGAAGTTCCTCTTCGATGAGGTGATTCCCTTTAACACTTGAGTTTGTACTTTGCACAAAAAAGAGTAAGTCGTGCACACAAAACTCCTCTGCCTTGGTGTGCAAGGCAGTTCCCACACCACTCCAACAGAGTTGCAGTAACTCCAATCTCTTGATTGTCACTTTGTAGAACCTCCCTCCTCTGGCAAGGATATGCCTTCAAAAAGATGGATGAAAACCAGGAGAAGGCAAGCAAGGCTACTCATGCACCAGCTAATCTGTAGCCATCTAGTCTTAAAATTACTGTAATATTCTGAGGCATCACTGAGCTTTTGGCTAAGTGGTTTGATGCCAGTAAGTTGCAGATTTGCATCAGGGAGGAATTTGTTCTATCTGCTGCTTAGATTTTGCCTGCTCCAGAGTCCTAGGGACAGGAATCATTTTCTGGCTACAGCAGCTGTCTCCACTCAGCAAAGAAAGACGTAGGAATGCTAAAACATCCCTCCAGACCCATGTCCCAACTTACTAGCACCTAAAGGGCCAAGACGACAAGAGGAGTAGCAGGTATAATAAGAAAACACTTTTTGGTCACAGCCACAGCAGTATTGCTGTCCACACAACTTTCAAATTTGGACTTCAGCTCTCTTTTAAGTAGTATTGGAGTTTGGTTCCTTAGAGAAAGTGAAAGGGAGGCCACAGGACTTCTGTAGGATTGGGACAGGTGTGTGACATTAGAGTTAGCCCTCAGGAACCATAGTGCTGAGAGTATGGGATGCCATGAGTTTTGATTTCTTGGAGGCCACATTCCCTCCTTCACCTCAGAGCAAGTCCCTCTGAATCATTGACGCTCACAGTTTGTTGTCCAAGTAATAAAATGAGAACGATGTGAGATGTAGGGATCACTCAGGCTTATCCTTGACACAGCCTGTTCCCTTAATCTTCTTCCCCTGCTTACTCCATGGGCAGTGAGCTTCAGCCTTTGCTACAGACTGGAGGAAGCTATCCAAACTGTTCACTGGTGATAGATAGACCACAGACAGACAGACAAACTGCAGCTGGGGTGCAATACTGAACTGTTGTACGTGGTGCTGAGCTCTTTGTTCAAGCAGGATTCACACATCCAGCACACAGCTCCGGCCCTTGTGTTCCCCCGTGGCTGCTCTGCAGGAGCTGGGACATGGACAGAGCTGAGCACCAATCTGCCCATCCTGGGTAGAAACAGGAGCACACAGAGCGCACAGGTACACATCTGCATCTGGGCAATCCCAGAAACATCTGTCTGGGCTGTTCCTGGGACTTGGGTTTTATCAGGAGCAGACAGGCAAGCAGCTGCTGTTTTCACTGGCCAGTGACAGGAAATCCAAAGGGTCTGTTCTCTCTTGGTTTACACAGTGGTGAGTAGTTAACAGCAGGGGTGATCTGCACTGTTTCTTCCTCCTAAATGTTGCTCTTTTGGTAGCTTTTAGACTCAAACTGCAGTCTTTGCAGCCTGAGTGGGGACAGAGATGGGGGTTTCCATGCACTTTGACTCCACAGCAGGTCAAGTGGCAGGGTGACAGTGTTATCTCCCCCCTGTGACGGGAGGTCACATTCCCACAGTGCTGCTACCGGAAACCACCAGTTCCACAGGCTTCACACAGGATTTTAGAGGGTTAAGAAACTGAGAAACATAGCATTTGCTGTGCCCTTGAGCTAGACAGTGGGTCCTCTGCCAAGGCCAGGTGAGCCTGCTGCCACAGCAGCCCTCAGATGGATGTTGCCTTCACACATGTGAAGGCTGAGGGACGTCAGAGATGGTTACAGCCCCAGGGGAAAACGCTTAGGGACAAAGCAGATGCTGTGAGAAAAAAAAAAAAAAACAGGCCAGAAGAAGGACTATTTTAAAATACTGCACGCTTGAACAGTAGCGGTGAAGCCAAAATTAAATGTTTTTATAAAAGCAAAAGTCAGTGCGCAGACTGTGGGAAATACAAAAGGGTCATGAGAAATGCAGAAGGCCCGAGCACAGAGCAGCGGGAGCGAGCGATCCCGGCCCAGCCCCCAGAAGCATGGCCAGAGCAGTGTAGGGGCAGCCAGGCTGACAGTGGTGCCAGTGACTCCAGCAGCTGGGCAGGGGCCAGCACACACTGTGCTCCTGTGGGGTTTTGTGCCCCAGACCTGCTACTGTTTCCCAGCAGAGCAAGCAGCATGTGACTGGTGCCCAATACCAGATTCACCAGAACTGCTGGCTGAGGCACCCACTGGGGTAAAACACCCGAGACAGGTCAAAAGAGAAGGTGTCCTTCTCCTCCAGTGCAATGTCAAAGGGGATTTGCATCTTTCCAGTATAAGGAGATGCAGCAGAGGGGTTTACAGCATAAAGTATCCCTAAGCCCCAAAAGCCCAGGCAACCTGAAGGGAGAGGCTCATGGCCTTGAGAGCCCCTGTAGAGTAGCTTCACCACCATGGGAGACAGGGCAGGCTTGACCACTTCAGCTCATCCCTGGGGTGCCGGGACACTGGAAGCCCAGGGAGCAGTACCAGGACAAGGAACAGTGCAGTGAACTCTCAACGTAGCGTCCTCTGTGGCCCAGGGCCCCCCGTTCCTCTCGTGCTGTTGTAACTCCTGCCTCTGTGCCAATGGCTTCCAGAACGCAGAGGAAAACTCTCGCATCTCAATCACCTTCTTCCGACTCTTCCGCGTGATGCGTCTCGTGAAGCTCCTGAGCCGAGGGGAGGGCATCCGGACTCTGCTTTGGACCTTCATCAAATCCTTCCAGGTACTCCTCCACTTATCTCTAAGTAAGACCTAACTCCTTTTTATTTCCCCATGGTGGCCTCTCGTGGAGGGGTTGTACCCAAGTGCCTGAGCTCAAAGGCAGAGCTGGGCACACCAGGGACACGTGGTACAAATGAGAGTCGAGCAAATGTGACTCACAGGGAGTGACTGCCTGTGTACAGGTTTCATCTTTAAAGCCTGAGTAATTGCTTGAGACCTTCCCGAACAGCCCTGATAGTTCAGTTCAACTCAATTACTGCCTGTCTGTAACCCTTCAATCTCCTCTTTTTTTTTTTTTCCCTTATTTGAGCTGTGTTTTATATGTGTTGCTTTAACTGAAATACACAGCTATGGGGAAGGCCTGGGTCTCCATTACGTTTCCTTTAAGCCTTGTTTTGAGAATTTCCAGTGAGTATTAGAGGTGTGAGGCCTCCATACTTTCATCCAGGAAAAATTCACCTTTTTGGCCCCACACATTGCCAACTTATTAAATTGCTGCTGCTTTTGCCCCTAGAGACAGATTGCATTTCAGTGGTAGATAAAGTACCAGAGTAGAAAGGGGAAGCTGAAGAAGACCAGACCGGATAAGAATCATCACCTCGGGGGGAAAAGAAACACCACAACTCCTTGCTAGAAAAAACCTAGCCACATATAGTAAAATTATAGAGATAAGTATAGCATATTCCTGCATTGTAAAAGTACTTGACCTGGTTTTATTGGACAAGCACAACCTGGATGTTACTGGGGCATATCCAAAAGAAGTGTCAGGGAATGACAGCACAGGAATACAAATGGTGGTCTAAACATGAGAAAAGACGCAGAACACACCACTGGACAAAAGCATGAAAGAGTAACCTGCGCAACACACAAGTCTTGAAACAGCAACTACATATCCTTCACAAGGAGGCTTTAAATGGCCAATAGCTTTTGTGTTGGCTCTAATGGAAAAGGAGCAGATCCACTTAAAACTTAAACCTCACCAGTGGCAACACAAGCTGGGACCAAAGCCTGCAGTGCTGTAGATCATTGCAACTTCTGTCAGCAGAATTAGCACATGTGTACACTGGGGATCAGCCTGGAGTTTTTCCAGTGCAGCTCTCCATGGTCTCAGTAGCCAGATCACCAGGCTTATGCAAAGGACTCTCATTTTGCACACTCCTTGACTGCCAGAGGATCTAATACTGCACAGCATTTTTCTGGCACATCTGTACCACAAGTGACTTTTTCCATTGCTTACATGGTTGCTAACTTCCAGGTTGTTATTTGAGCAGCTCCAGTGGGAACCATTTTGTCCGCATGCTTAGGAATGAAATTCCCTTGGCACAGCTCAGCTATCCTTGATGCAGGGGACAGAGTCACACTTTCCAGTCCCTGCTTCTCCTCCCCTTGCCCCTGTGCCCCTCCAGCCTCTTTAGCAATGGCTCAATCTTACCCTGAGCTCAGCTTGCCATGGCTTTTGGCTGAAGAGGATGAGATGGATGGGAAAGGGAGTGCCTGGTACTTCTCTCCAGTGACCTTCAGACCTCTTAGATTTAAGAGTCACATTTGGGCAGGGTTGTAGGGTGGTGGGAGAAAGTACGAAGGGAGGGATCTTCCACAGCAGGAGAGGAAAAAAAGAAAACAGAAAAGAAAAAAACAATCATTGCAAGCGTCTTTTCCCTTGAAAGCCTTTAGCCATTTATAACATGGTATTCTCTGCTCCAAGCTCTTCCTCTTGCAACTACTGGGAGGCTCCTTTGGTAGCTAAGAATAGCCTCTGTGCCGCTCTGAATTCAGCCACTCCCACTGTCAGAATGTGGGATCCCTGCAGACTTTGGCACAAGCTCCTCTCTGTGTCCCCACATGCTTCCAGGAAGTGTCTCTGCTCACACAGGGCAGACTAATACGCAAGGAACTTGTGCTGGAGTTAGATCCCATCATAACTACCACGTGCCCTGGGCATGGCACAAAGCGCTGACGTACAAGTTGGGGCACTGGTGAGAGGAGTGTGTGGTGGGAAAATGCTCAGCGGGCTTTCCGTCTGCAGAGACAGCAACAGAGCTCAGGCTCTGTGAGTGGGAGGAGGAGGAAGTGAGAGGGGTGCTGAGGGCACAGCAAGGCCATGGGAATCACAAGGACAAAGTGGTAAAGCCAGGAAAGGACAGAGACAGAGTAAGAGAAAGCCTGAGGAGTAGAATATAGGAGGTGGGGAGCTGAAGGAGTCGTGGGGAGTAAGGGGCAGAGATAAGTAGGAAGGTGCATTAGTGGAAAGGAGTGGCCTGAGCTGAAGAACATGAAAAGGGAGGGCCAGACAACCAGGACAGAAGATACTTTCCCATCCCCATTTAGAAGTCAGAAGAACTGTTTTGGTTATATACTTCAGACTCTGTTTGGACACTATCTCGGGAGCTCTTAGGTTTTGAGTGTATCAAGTCCCAAGTAGATCATCACAAAAGGTTAAAAGCCCAGTTCTGAGCTGGTGTCTCTCCAGTGACATTGCGGGGTAACCATACAGATTTGTCTGACCCAAAAAAACACAGAGGAATCTGCCCCGAACCTCAAGATGACGATTACAGGCATTGCCTAAAGGTTTTCTTTTTTTTCCTGTTTTAATGTTCAGATCTCTTTGAGATGATTTATGCTGACCGTAGTCAAATCTCCATGGTGGCCAGTGAAAACTTTTCCGAGAGTCTTCCTATGGGATTTAGCTGTGTTGAATTTAGGATCACAGAAGGATTTGGGTTGGAAGGGACCTTAAAGATCATCTAATTCCAATGCCCCTGCCATGGACAGGAGCACCTTCCACTAGACCAGGTTGCTCAAAGCCCCATCCAGCCTGGCCCTGATCACAGTCACAAAATATGTATCCACAACTTCTCTGGACAACCTGTTCATGTCTTGCCACCCACACAAGAAAGAATTTCTTCCTAAATTTTAATCTAAACCTCCTTCAGTTTAAAACCATCACCCCTTGTCCTGTCACTGCATGCCCTTGAAAAAACTCCCTCTACTGCTATGTAGGCCCCCTTTAGATACTGGAAGGTGCTCTAAGGACCCTTCTCTTCTCCAGGCTGAACAAACCCAACTCTCTCAGCCTGTCTCTGTAGGAGAGGTGCTCCAGCCCTCTGGTGATGTTGTAGTCTTGTTATATTCCATGAAATTGAGTGTTCAAAGTCCAGATCAGGGACTGTGCTCACATTTTCAGGATGAACATGTTCACCCATTGCCTCTGAAGGAAAGTCTGGAAATCCCTGGTCTGAGGACTCTATATTTCAAAAGCAGCAGAGTAGAAAATTCCTCCTCAAAAGCCTGAGCTTGTGAGGTCCCGAGCTGCGCCCTTGATTCGTGTTAGTGGGGGAGGAAACCGGCAGCACTCAACACTTTGTTGATTGCTCTGGTCTCTTCCTTAGGCGGTAGCTCTGCATATCAGGGCTCTGCAATTCCTTTTCAGCAGCTGATCACAGACACTTAGTGCCTTGCAGACACCGTCAGGGACACCTAGCTCGGAACAGGGAAGATGTTGATGCTGCCTTAGGTACTTAGGATGGTACCAGCCACTGTAGCAAAAGCTACAATTTGAATCTCAGCAGCTGTTGCATTTTTTTATTTCACCAGACTGGATCCAGAAAAAAAAAAAAATCACATTGCTTTTAGTGCCAGAATAATGCTGGTTATGAGAGCTTTCTCCTCCTGGTAAGCAGCTGTAGACACTGGTTTTGCCCTGGCTTCCCTCGCTCCTTCAAGGCCAGGGCTGGTGCGCAGGCAGCGCAGCTCCACCACCGCGAGCGGGAGCAGAGCGGAGCCTGCCTGAGCTGGGTGGTGGCTGGGAGGGCAACAAAATGTGGGCTTGCAGAGGCATCTAGTGGCCGCCTGCCCAAATTACAGACTCCAGGTTTGGGGCCAGCCTCCTCCCGGTTCCCCAAAGCCAGGAACGTGAACCGGGCTCCAGCGTGCCAGGCTCGGTGGAGACACAGTGCTCTCTTTCTTTCATTTCTAGGCTCTCCCCTACGTGGCTCTTTTAATAGTGATGTTGTTCTTCATCTACGCTGTGATTGGGATGCAGGTAAGATGCTTGAAAGAGCTCAGCTGTGTCTATCTTCTCCTGTTAGACCTTGGGTGCTGACTTACAGAGTAACTAGATCAGTGCGTGGTTTTAGGGGCTTACAAGAATGTTTTCACCCAGTGAAGTAAAATGGCAGCTAGCCTTGGTTAGAAAACATCATCTGCTTATGTTCTTCCAATGGGAGCACAGAACACTCCAGTAAAAAAAGAAAAACAACAACAACAAAAACCAACAATAACAACAACAACAACAACAACAACAAATATTGACCCGTTTAATGGCAAAACACAATATGCAAATAGTAAAAGGACTGTGCCTACCTTCCACACTCTCAAAGGAATACCCATAAATGAGATATACTGCCTTGCTTTTTGGTTCAAAATAGATTTTTCAGTGGGTTTATGGCCATGCTATGCTGAAAAAAACCCAGGTTTTCTCTCCCATCACTTTCACACTGGTGTAACTTCCACTGAGTTGTAAAAAGCAGCTTTTGATCTACATCCTTGAAGGTAAATGTGGGATCAGACCCAACGTACCAACACTGAGTTTATGCCAATTCTTCAGGAAGCTGCATCAATACAACATCCTATTCAGTCTGCCAAATGAACTTGGAACCATCCTGAGCATTCACCTGTGCAAGGAATGATGTTGCATATAGACCATTAAAGAAAGTACATGATATAGGTACAGTCTGTGACAGTCCCAGCCTCATCTGTTGCGCTGCTTTTCAAGCTAAACTTCATTTTTTCCGCTTCAGTGTTAATCAAACTTCTCAGACAAGTCAACCATCTGGGACCAGAGACCACAGTATAGAAAGGCATGGCATAATTGCTTCCAGAGGTCTTCAAACATGAGAGGCTTTTTGGTTTCACAATGCCAGCAGAATTTGTAATGAAATTCATCTGACCTCTGTGACCTTCTTTGAATTCGTTTCCTGTTATTATAATCACGTGTTTTCAGAGACTCCATCTGCCCTGCCCCACTTTGAAAAATAAAACTATTTTTTTCTTGAATTATCACAGGTTATCTCAATGGTCCCAGGAATTACAGCTGCCATTTAGTCTACTAGGCTCATACTGCCACTTTTGCCTTTAATACCTAACTGGCTGAAATGGCCAAGATCTTACAGAATTACTTGTGCTATACAGAAAATCGCTTCAGAGTATTAAGTTAGTGTTACATTGCTATACAAAGCATTAAAAGTGGCTTCAAAGCACCCACGCAGACAGGGTCTGCAATGATCAGGGCACTGCCAGGGCTAGATACTTTATTCTGTAATTCTATTCCTTTTTCTGTCAGCTAGTTCTAAGTTATCCATTTTAGCCTTGGCTTGAATTCAAGCCTCTGTTCAAATCATCTCAGCATCCTGAAGATCATGTCTTTCACATTGATCTAGTTTACTAGATCCCTTCCTGCCCTCCTGCCTTCCAATGAGAAAACCAACTTTTCTCATTTTCCCTCTTTGCTAAGAGCCCACAGACCTGTTATCATCACTTTTTGTCCAAGTGGCATCTCAGACATTCTGTGTGCTGCTCTCTTGAACCTGCTGACACGTAGAGTTCCCTCACACACAGGAACATACAGGAAAGAAAATCATTCCTCACTCCATTAAGCAGCTACCATGCAAGACTAGATGTACCAGATCTGATGAAAATATCAGAATTTGCCATATAAAGGAGACCTACCACTTTATCTCAGCTGCTGCCATGACTTGGAGCGTAACAACATTCAAGCCTCACTACCTAAAGTGGTCAAGTGGAAAAAATCCAAGTTGATGCTGATGGATGAAGCCACTCATATGATGTCCCATGAGGCACAGATTGGAAGGACTAAAAGAGAGGAACCACTGCCTATAGCTCCTCCTCAGTACCTAATGCAAAGCACTCATAGCAGCTGCCACCAGTACCTCATGTGGGAGGGAAGCTGCAGGTTTGAAAAGAAGATCAGATTTCCAGCATGGGAAGCTCCCTTGCCTATATTTGCCTGAAATGAAAAATATGGATTGCCTTGGCTCAAACTGCCTCTGGGCATTAACCTGTCCTCCTGCTCCCCTTCAGTGCAGCTGGGGGCAGTTAGGGCTGGGGAAGGCCCACGCATCCATGAGGAACCCCTGCGGGAGCCTGCCATGTCAGACCCTCCCTCCTGTCTGGCACGGCCTCCCCACCCTTGTCCCCGCACTTCTCTCCACATCACTGTTTCTCTCGGGGTGCTAATTATTGGTGACATTTCCTTGAAAAGAAGCTCCATGTTCTCCCAGAGCTGCTCTGTTCCTGCTGCTTGTTTTGGCTGTGAGATTACAGCTCTCAGTCCTTGACATCTCTGCCACGTTGCTATCGATGGGGAATAAATAGTCCCGACTATGCTGTGCAGAAACCTTTCTGCCAGGCCAGGTTTGTTAAGCTCTCGGTCCCACTGCCCAAAAACTTAGACAAAGCTGTCTAAGAATTTTTTTTCAAAGAAACCTGAAAACTCTCCTTCACTGGGGACTTCACATCTGAGGACAGGCCACTGAAAAGGTTTGCTGATGGTTGCAGACTCTGTGCCGTGACTGGATGAATTAGTTGGTGCAGCAAAAGTTGGTTGGGCACAGGGGGAAGCTGAAAGCCATCCTTGTCTGGGTAAATCTAGTCACCACCTTCATGCTGCTGCATTCTGGGAGGTCCCCTGAAACACCTGCTGGTGACAAGCATGACTGTCAGAAGGGCAGGCATTCGAGCAGTCTCCAGATCCAAGGCAATGTACTTTACATTGTTTTGGGAAGATCCAAGGCACTCCACAGAGTTGGAAGCTCAAGGCTTTGCAGCTGCTGGTCTTTTGCTATCCTTTCCTCCCGGTGAAGACAGATAAGCAATGAAGGAAGCAGCCTTTCTTCTGTGTTATTGATTTCTTTCAGCTGGGACTCCCCATATGAATGCCTGTTAAAATAAGGCCCTATACTGTGTATTCACAGTGTATGAGCAAGGAAGGATGTCTTGTTTTAACATAAGATGCCTCTTGTTACAGAATTAGTGCTTTTCTGGTAATAAAGCACAAGCCAGGGAAGCAACAACAAATATGAAAGGCACATGGAAACATTCTTTTAATAGAAGAGCAGATTCTATTAAATATCAGAATCCAGGTGAGGCCAAGAGCTACAGGTGAAAAGAGCTGTGGGGATTTTGCAGGGCTAATCTGAAAAGACCTCTGCTTTCTGCCAGGTGTTTGGTAAAATTGCGCTGAACGATACCACAGAAATCAACCGCAACAACAACTTCCAGACCTTCCCCCAGGCAGTGCTGCTGCTTTTCAGGTGGGTGTATGACAGCTCTGGGTAGTGTCAGTCTGGGAGCACGATTCCCCTGCTCTCAGGCACAGCTTATCTCCTTCTACTGTCTCATGCTCACGAAGGGCATAGAAACATGTTGTCCTTTAGCAGGGAAACCTGGGAGTTATGTCAGAGGGAATGGCCAGTCTCAAGCCTTGTAGCCCACCAGCTGACACTGGCCAACACTTAGTGCTGAGGAGGGAGGCAGGTGCTCCTACTTGGAAGGAAGGTAGCCAGTTTTCAGTGCTCTCAAATGTTGATGTGCGTCTAAAACTCCTTTCATTCAAATCTAGCTAGTGTGACTTCTAGCAGGGAAAGGGACATGATGGACTCATGCTTAGGCATGGCCCTGCCCAGCTCAGCTTAGCATATCATCCTACTCCAGCTGAGGCCAGCTGGACTGTGGCCAGGTGCAAGAAGGGGTGAGAAGTTCAACACACTTAATTTTGAAGGACTTCTTGCATGCAATCTATATGAGATGCAATCCATATTGAGGTGTGTCACACACATCTCAATGACTGTCTGGTTGGAACATGAGAGCCCTGTACCCACATTAAGCCAAAGCCAGTCAGGAATGAGGACTGATCATGGCAACAAATCCAAACAGAGGAGCAGGGTATGTCAGTGAGTCAAAGCCTAGCCATAAGCCTAACTTCCTCCTAATTGACCTCAGCGGCAAAGTTCCCATTAATGTTCATTGGAGCAAGAACAGGTTGCTAATTTGCCAATCCCTCTCACATCAAAGGTCACTGATGTCTTCTCTTGCCCTTTGCCATGCCCAGGTGTGCAACTGGTGAGGCCTGGCAGGAAATCATGCTGGCATGTCTCCCGGACAAGAAGTGCGACCCGGAGTCGGAGCCGGCCAACTCCACCGAAGCCGATCACTCCTGTGGCAGCAGCTTCGCCGTCTTCTATTTCATCAGCTTCTACATGCTCTGTGCCTTCCTGGTGAGTCCACCCCAGCAAACAAAACCTTCCCTCTGACAGGCTTAGCCTCTGCTTCCCCAGACATCAGCACTGCGCAGGAGAAGAATGATCTCATGTAGAGGAAATCTCCCCATGGGGTCTTTCCCAGCAGCACCCTTTCAGTGACAACACCCCTTCCTGCCTCCCACCAGCTCTGGGAGATGTTCTGCTCCCATCCCAATCCTTTGTGCACAGCAAAGGAGCGCTCTTCCCCCCACCCCCCGCAATGAGAAAACCAAATTAGCGTGTTGTGGGCTGTGCTGAGGCTAGCAACGCCTCAGCCACACTTCCCACCTTCCCTCCTACCTACCTTCTGGATGCTGAGCAGCTTTTTCCTCCCCTGCCAGCAGCAATGACTGTGAGAATACACATATCCCACTTACATCTGCTCTGTGTTGGCAGTGCGGCATTGCTCAGAGCGACAGCACATGCTCTGCAGCTGGCACCAGTGCCCAAAACTCTCCCAGTGAACAGCAGCAACATTTGGAAAGTTTTGGTCTTGGGCCAGAAGAAGGGACTTTCATCTCAGCCCCACTGCCTATCAAAGATAAATCCCAGCTTCTCCCACCCCATTATGCCAGGCTAATAATCCCCAGGTTAATAAAAAGCCACCACAGCATGTCTAAGCATTTGGCAAACTTATTCCTCATCCATTTAGTAGGGAAGGGAAAAGCGTAACCATCTGACAATATTCCACTTCTGGGCTCTTCCCATTTAAACGGGGGGGCTGGCATGGGGGAACAGAGAACCTACCCCCCATAGCTCCTAGTTTTATGAGTCCAAATCAAGACCTTAAATGGAGAACTCAGTAAAATCTGCTGTTACTTGCCTCTTCCATCATGTCGTCTCTGTCCTTGTTTGCAGATCATCAATCTTTTTGTAGCTGTCATAATGGATAACTTCGATTACCTGACACGAGACTGGTCCATTTTAGGACCACACCACCTGGATGAGTTTAAAAGGATCTGGGCAGAGTATGACCCTGAAGCTAAGTAAGTAACCCAGCCTGGATATCAGAGCTCCTCGGGAGAGCAGGTCCATTATTTTCTGTTCTCTAAACCCAGTGCAGTAAGTGCCATGTTCCTCCTGTAGGAACACTTTTTTTTTTCTTTTTTTTTTTCAAAACTCCTAAAATAGACATCTCCACAAGGTACTGCTGGTTAATCTGTAAGCCTGAAGTACAAGGATACTCACAAAAATCAAAGCATTTAGACTGCACTGTTACTTGGCAGGACATTGCTTCACTTTCAGTTGTGGGGAGATACAGACTTCTTAGGGAGGGGCAATAGGAGACTCAGAAAAGGGGATTAGAGGGTTGGTTTATTGTTGCATATGTTTTGGGATATTGACTCTTCTGCTTGACTTTGTACTCACAGCAGAGCTGCTGTGCTGAGATCTCCATTTTGTCATGTGTCTATAGGCCCATCACAACCTGCACATTCACATGGCTGCATTACATTGTCTGCAGGGTTAGTCACATCAGCAGACTTGCAGGGATTTAAAGTTACACTGGAACAACTCACATGAGGGCTTAACTGACATTCAGTATTATATGCTCTGTTTGACACATGCTTAGGCTTAAAGTGTACTTAGATCCCTGTGGCATTACAGTACAGTTGACAATTTTAATTGCAAAACCCCCTTCATAATGCAGAAACTGTGGAAAGAGATTTTGGTGTGAACTAAAAGCAGATCTCGTTAGGAGACATAGTGTCAAGTTTAATTTGGGCTCAGGTTGTGCCATACGTGAGGTTGTGTCACATTATGAGAGTGATATGTGAATTTAAACACTTCTTCCCATCCATGGTGACTTCCCAGGGGGACTTTTAATATGGATGGGGAATAAGCCCAGAATTCTAATAAATACACCGTTTGTTAACGAAACAGATGCTACCATTTGTGCTTGCTTGGAGGCAAGACTGCAGTGGCTGAAGCCATACAATAGATAGCCGCTTAGTTCAGATGATGTCCTGTTCATCCCTATCTATAAATGGGAAGCTCTTTTATTCCTCTGCCCCATCCATGTCCCATGCTCCATCCCTGGCTGTGGTTGCTTTCCTCCTTCCATGAGAGAATTCTTCTTTTGAGATGCCATTTACAGAACTTTAGAGAAACCCAACTGCTACTGTGAAGGAAGTTCAGCACTTTGTTTTATTGTGGCTCTAGAGACAGCCTAAAGCATAAACAAGTATCAAAAGGCTTGGGGCTATTTACGTGGGTCAAAAGGGGGTAAAGCACAAGGAAGAAAAAAGACTCTTTGCACCACTGTGCCTCCTATAGCCCTAAGTAAGTAAATAAGCAGATACTTATTTTGAGCAGGTCAGTGGTGGGGGGACAACCCCAAATTGTCAGTTCATGCACTAAGAAACTGCAACAGTCAAACACTGAGGTCAATTCTTGCAAGTACTGGCTTGTGTATGACTGACAGACGAGTTTTCTGTACTAGTAGAAGTTAATATGAGTGCTGGGCAAATCCTGAGGAATGAAACAAATGCAAGAGGCCTGGAATAATGTTTAATCTCTGCCTGGGCTACAGGGAGCAGCAGCGTGGGGATGGAGAGATCTCAGTGACACCTCCAGCTGCATCTGCACTCTGCAGGTGGATCAGCAGCTCACCCCGTGGTTGGGATGCAATGCTCACTGTGCCTTCTTCTTTAGGGGACGGATCAAACACCTGGACGTGGTGACGCTGCTCCGGCGGATTCAGCCCCCACTGGGCTTTGGGAAGCTCTGCCCTCACCGGGTCGCTTGCAAAGTAAGGCACCCTGCAGTTCAAATCATAGATTAATCACACCATCACAGAATGGTTTGGGTTGAAAAGCACCTGAAAGATCACCTAATTCCAACCCACACGCTGTGGGCAGGGACACCTTCCACTAGGCCAGGTTGCTCTGCACTAACCAGCCTGCGGTGGCATTTTCCAGCTGGCCCTGCCACACCGACAGGACACCTTCCAACTCACTGCCTGCCAGGCACAGCTGCAACAGCACATGTCTGAACCACCCCCTGGCTGTCCTGCACCACTCAGTAGCTCCTCTGGGCTGCAGTCACCCAGGGCTGGAGGGTCACTGGCAGGCAGGTTGTCCACTAGCCAGGGGCATCAGTGCACTGCCAGCCCTCTCTGGAGAGTGCATCCATGCTAACTACAGCTCTCAGGTACTAAGAGCCCCACACCTGCTTAAACACACATCCTGAGACAGACTAGGACACATAGAAATAACAGGGAAAGTACAAAATATCTTTGGACTAAGCAGTGCCCCATAAACCTGGTGTTTTCTCTCATTCATTCCTGCTCAAATAAACAGCAAGGTGAGCATGGATTTAAAATACACAAAGGGCAAGGACAAATTTTCTGTGAAAATCTCTCAGTCATTTCTTTGGTTGTGAGACTTTGGCTATAAAAAAGGACTCTCTCTAGTGAATAATTACGTGTTTATAACCTCTGTGCTTTCTTCACTTGAAGTTCTTTGTTCATCTCCTTGCAATTCCCAGAGTTTGTACATGACACTTGTAGTTGTCTTTTTATATAAGTCTCAGAGAAAAATACAAACCCTGGGGCCTGTACACAGAAATATGTGACTCCTGTGGCCTACTGCTGATCCCTTTTAGTCTGCCATCGAGCTATTCCTTGCTGCCTCAGTCGGGTTCAGACCCCAAAGGCTATGATTGCAGTGGTAGTGAGGGGGGATGACACTCTTTCAGTTTGGTTCTGAACCAGACCTGTTGCATGAAAGTTGCAGAAGGCAGAGCTCAAACAAAGTCAAGTCCTGAAAGCATAAGAGTTTGAGCCAAGTTTCTGGTATCTCTTACCTCTTGGGACAGAAGATCTGGTGACTCTGTGACATCTGTCTCAGGTACATGTTGTTGGTCTTACTGAAGTTCACCCTGCAGCTGCGAAGTGCTCAGCACTCACTCTCTGTCCTATATGACTTTACAGAATTACTGCAGGCAGACATAGCCTTGTTTTATTTATACACTTTATAAGGGACAGGGGGAACAGTTGGATAAAGCAGACCAGCTTTTAGATTCAGCTAATCCCCTTTCTTCAAGCCTGTCACCTAAATGAAAGATTCTGTCTCTCTGTGTATATGCATTTAATGAAGGTGAGTTTGCAAGTGCCTCATGAGGTATGAAGAAAGCAGTTCACTCCTGATAGGAAAAAAAGTCAAAAGTTTTGAAAAAAATCACTGTCCATGTAAGACATTGTCAGCAAGGGCCCACTCACCACTGGGAAAAACAAAGATGAGAAAGTGATAGCCAAAATTGAAGAAAACAGAGTAGTAATGAAAAAGAGACCTCAGGGCAAACACACCATGACTGGGGCCATCAGTGGAATCATAGAATGTTTGAATATCCTGAGTTGGAAGGGAGCCACAAGGATCATCAAAGTCTGACTCCTGTTCCTGCATAGGACAACCTCAGGAACCTCACCATGTGCCTGGAGAGCATTGTCCAAATGCTTCTTGAACTCTGTCAGGCCTGGTGCTATGACCACTACCCTGGGGGAATCCAGTGCCCAACCACCCTCTGGGGGAAGAACCTTTTTCTTATATCCAAACTAAGCCTACCCTGACACAACTTCAGGCCATTCCCTAGGGTCCTGTCACTGGTCACCACAGAGAAGAGGTGAGTGCCTGCCCCTCCACTTCACCTGGTGAGGAAGCTGTAGACTGCAGTGAAGTCTCTCCTCTCAGTCTCCTCCAGTCTGAACAGACCAAGTGCCTTCAGCCACTCCTCACACGGCTTTCCCTCTAGACTCTTCACCATCTTCATTGCTCTCCTTTGGACACTCTATAATGGCTTTATATTTTTCCTATATTGTGGTGCCCAAAACTGCACACAGTTGGTGGATATGAAAAGTACTTTTATCATTATTTAACTAAATGCATAGGCCCCATAAGAGGAGTGGCAGGTCTGGAGGGTGTCATGAGGACATAAGTAAGAGCGTACTTCAGTTCCTGTGCAGGCAGTATGATTGTTTTCTTTCTTCTCTTTATTCCACAGCGCCTTGTCTCCATGAACATGCCACTGAACAGTGATGGGACTGTCATGTTCAATGCCACTCTCTTTGCTTTGGTCAGAACAGCACTGAGGATCAAGACAGAAGGTAAGAAGCCTGCTGACTGCAAGGGTACAGAGGTAGCTGAGCGGTGTTCCCACCAAAGTGTGCTGAGCTGGAATAAACCAGTAAGGATACCTTGTGCAAAATGGTCCAAATTACTCATGTGCAGCACGTGGGACAAAAAGCAATGTAAAGAGGTTTGGAGGAATATATCTTCTAGGAAAGCACAGTGTTTCCCATTACCTAGGAAGCTGGTGCTTCCCATGGTATCATCTCATATTATTGCTCTCATTCTTCACAACAGTCTGAAGGTTTAAAGTTTTAGATCAATGTCTGCTCAAACAACCACCAGGGGAAGGAAGAAGGGCAAAGCAGCCTCCTCCTTTGTACACTGTCTGCAGAGCTGGGCTGCTTTTCAACTGTTGTCACCACTGATCTTCCAGTCCGAGGGAGGCAAAAGAGCTTGGACTCAGGGGTCTCATCTCACTAAAACTCCTCCTGTGCTTCCATTAGTTAACATTACCCTGTAGGAACAGTGGTGTTGAAAAGACAGGTGAGAAGCAAAGGGACTGTGAATAGCTTTGCATAGACAGCAGGTATAGTTGAGGAGAGCAGACAAGATTTTGAGTTCAGCTTGTTGTCTTTGTTGCACTCAGGACCAGTATCTCTCATTACAGCAGGTACAGAGTCAAAACTTGGTTTCAAGTATTAACGAGATGCTTTAAAAGAGTGTGTAGATCTGTGAGTCACACCTCTGCTTCAGTAATGGCTATATTACATCTCAGATATGGGAAAGCATACACCAGCAGAACCCTAGCTTACTGTGCCAGGATTATACACAGCTGAGAAAAAAAAACAGTGATAAAATTAAAAAACTATATTAAGGCTTTGAATACTGTGCTAAACAGAATTTGACTTTAGCAAAAGAGGCTCTCCTGAAGAAAAGCCACCTGCAACCCCTGTAAGATATCTCAGGTCTAACGAAACAGACACCCAAAAAGGACTTAGTGTTCTTATCTGAGCCTCAGACTCTTGGAGTCGTTGCCAGTGAACTCCTGGGAAACCCTCTAAAGCCTCATCTGCTTTCTTTCTTGCCTTGGCAGGATCTTTTGAGTGGTTAGGGCAGGAGTTTGGAATTAGCCCTCCTAACTCAGATTTCTGCCTTCAATACTGTCCCTCTGTTGCATCCTCAGCAAGTTACTCAGTGTCCCTCTCTTCACTGCATCCTATTAAGAGAGCTACTGCCATGCAGAGCCCCATGCAGCACACTGAGGAGCCTTAATGCTGGGGAGCAGTAAGGAAAACTGCAGGAGCAGAACCTTTAGGAGGACAAGATACTGGTTTTGTACACCTAGAGAGAGAACAGACCTTGAATTATAAGGCGTTTGAATGTACATAAATCAAGAAATAAAATTAAAGGTGACTCATTTGGTAGAAAAGGGATATATAGAAGGAAAGGATATAAACCAAATCTGCTTCACTCACTCCCACAGGAGTAATGGGGCTTAATTAACGTCTCATTTAACTCAGAGCCCCTTGGAGGAACATGTAAAGTCTAAGTTCAGACAGTGTCATAGAAGGCTTGTTATAACCTCTGCTGTTCTTCAGAGAATGAACATATATATCCCGGGGCAATCCTCTGAGTCAAACTGCAGAAGCCTTGAACTTGCCTCCAGAGCACTATGCACACCCTCCAAGGCAGACTCTTGGTACCATGTGCAGGAGCTTGATACCTGCTGGGAGGCAGGAATTGCAGTAGGTAGTTCTTGAGAAGTGCTGCAAGCAGCCACAGGTCCTCAGATTGCCAGCTGCATCTTTACCACCAGTTATTTGTGTTCCCCAAGCTGTAGTTTCCCATTAATTGACCTCTATTGTCATTATATTTGACCTCCGCTGGATCTCAATCAAAAAGGTGTTAGATGCAATTGTTGCTTTCTTGGGATGAGGTAGCACCATGGATCTGTTGTTTCTGGCTGTTGCCCACTATCAGTCAGTAACTGTCACCTTCCTACCCAGGGATGACTGTGCATGTTTAGGAAGAAGAGCTCTTGCTGTGAGGGGGCTGTAGCAACAGTCAGAGCATCTCTTGGCCCAAAACTTTCCACTACTGAAAAAGCCCTGATATTTTCCTCCTGAGATTGCCATGCCAGACATGAAATTGCTCCTCTGCAGGGTCTGCTTAGTTCCTGTCTCTGATGATTTTCACCCTGCAGGTAACCTGGAGCAAGCCAACGAAGAGCTGAGAGCAATAATTAAGAAAATCTGGAAGCGCACCAGCATGAAGCTGCTGGACCAGGTGGTGCCTCCCGCAGGTGGTGAGTGCAGGATCTTGTCCCAGTCTCTGAATCTCTGTTTTTTTCTCCCACCTGTCGTGTCCTACTGCACCTTGTGATCATCAGGTGGAATATGGGGGGACAGGCTTTCTTCTACAAGCTGTCAACTGTATTTCATCAGGCTGAAATCTTTTCTGCCTATGCTACCATGAATATCCAGTTCTTATTGCTGAGAAATCAGGGAAAGAAGAAAATGTGCATAAATAGGAGTTAATGCATGAATATCTAGTGAGGCCTTTACTGACCTTCCGGGTGGTTCCATGGGCTATAGCACAAAACAGCACTTGGCAGTCAGTCAACAGAAGCAGCCAGGTCCTGAACCTTGCTTGGGCTGCCCTGAAGTCAGTGGACCATGTTTTATTAAATTCCCAGTGGGTTTGGAGAAGGAAGGAGAGTTACCTGGAGAAAAACATTTTGGCTGACTGATAGTTTTTACTGAGTGAGAATACAGCAATGTCTGCATTTCAGGGTAGATAGAGGTGATAGTTTCTGTTCGCTCACACCTGTGTGCAGCACAAGCAGACAGAATTTCAGTGCAGAGAAGGGCCGGGTCAGGTTGAGGATGAACAATCAGTCAGATGCTGTCGGTGAGCCCAGACTCTGAGCATGTATTACCCCAGGCTGTCACAAGACAGCAGCATGCTTTGACCCAGACTGGGAGGCTGCTGCTATAATGAGATCCTTTGTGGTTAACCAATACCAGAGACTGCAAAGGTTAGAGGTACTTCCCTGTAAAAAACGTACATCCAGACGTGCATAGCTGTAGGGGTTCTCTGCCAGCAGAGACACAAATGCCACATGCACCTCTCCTGCTGACTACTTAGAATAAGCTCTGGTTGTGGAGCAAGTCCCTTCCTTCAGCTCTATATCCTGGTGCCCTAAAAAGCAAACATGCCCTGCACGGCCCACTGTTCCTGCTGCGGATCCCAAGGCTCACGGTAGCACATGCACTGTCAAAATCGGTCTCATTTAATTCACTTTTTAACTCCCCTTTGCAGACGACGAGGTGACTGTCGGGAAGTTCTACGCCACTTTCCTGATTCAGGAGTATTTCCGGAAGTTCAAGAAACGTAAAGAGCAGGGGCTGGTGGGAAAGCCCTCCCAGCGCAACGCACTCTCCTTACAGGTGACAAGCGGACACAGAGTGGACAGGGGTGGTACAGTAGAGGCAGGTGACCCCATTTCCCTCTTAACCATTCTGGGGGCTACACTGGGCTTTCCCTACTGGAAAGGAGTTTGTAGACCCCTTGGATTATCACGCCACTCCCTTTGGGTAAATATGTATGTGCCATGGGCCCACATCCCTTAGCTCTGGAAATGGTAGGCACAAGTGAGCTATAACCACAGTTTATCAATCTGCTGGGAATATTGGAAATCTGGGATCCTTTCAGAGAACTGGTATGAAGTGTCCTACAGACATTTGCTTATTCCCATATACGGTCTACCCTTTCTGAGGGTAATCACTGTAACAGGGTCAGGGAGAGCATGTTGCCAGGAGGCAAAATCAGTTAAAAAGCAAAAAGCACACCTGGATGCCAAGACCATCCCGTGGACAGGGCATCAGGCTCAAAGAACTGGGATCTGTTCACCTCTCTGCTACACGTTAACTAGGTGGACTGCCAGGCTGTGTGAAAGAATGAGAAAGCCCCATTGACTGTACAGGCAGCACCATTTATGTCTCTTGAGGGTAAAGTGAGCAAGAAGGGTGACTCTGGAGTTTCAGCGAGTTAAAAAGTGCTGTGATGCGAGGACAAAGACAGAATGAGTATACCCACAGATTACTGCCCTGGATGGACAGGTTCCAGTCGGTGAGGAGTTTGAGGACTGTCCAGATCCAGATGCCAGAAGTTTAGCTATTAAATCCATATTTAAGCTGCTAATTAAAAAGAAGAGATTTTCAGAGGCGCCAGAGTACATGGTTCAGCTGGAACTGTGACTGCTCAAGGGCTTCTAGTTGTGGAGTTGAAAGCACACAGACCTGCTTAGTCAAGCCTGTAGATTTATGTCTGTGTCCTGTTGTGATGAAGCCAGGGGACTAGCAACAACCATTCCTGGCTCATATTGCTAAGAGTTTCTCCCTATCTATGTTTTTCTAGGAGCTGGGGATGTTATGTTAAGTAAAAGGGCTTCACAGAGCTTAGGAAGAAATGGCAATGCAGTTATTTCTCCCGTATCCACTCGGAGATATGAAGCTCTATAGTTTGCTGTTTTGCAGGCTGGTCTGCGCACACTCCACGACATCGGGCCAGAGATCCGGCGAGCAATTTCTGGAGACCTGACTGCTGAAGAAGAGTTAGATAAGGCCATGAAAGAAGCTGTCTCTGCTGCCTCTGAAGATGATATCTTCCGGGTAGGTGCCTGAACAAGTTTGAGAGTTGAGACTAGACCAGTAACTGAGCTCAGAGTGCTACATTCTCTATTATGCCTTCTGCATTTCAGACCTTCTTGTTTTGTAGGTCCTACTAGAAAACAGTGTAGTGAACCTAGGAGGCTGGGTCCTGAGATGTTTGCACAGTTTTACCCCAATTTCTTCTCTCTTTGTCTCAAAGGAAACTCCTCAGTGGAAGTTCCCCTCACAAAATCTAAATTAAAGAACAGATCTGTTAAACCATCTCACAGTCTGCAGAGCAGCAGCCAGGCACGCTTAAGTGTTTTGTCCACTCTTTTCTGTGGCACAAGTAGCATCCTTCCAAAAAGGACACCAGAACCCAATAGAGATCCTATAGAAGGAGGAAATTTTCTGATCAAGTTACCTAAATCTTTTCTTTCTTATTTCATTCCTATTTCTTGTAATTGTCTCCTCTGGTAATTTTTCCTCTCTCTTGGTGTTTTCCTCCTTTCCTTACAGAAAGATGCTGCCAGTTCTTTACTCGCCATCTAAACAGTACATAACTGGCTCACTAAATATTTCATCATTTCTTCCTCCAGGTGATTAACAGTTTCTGGTGCTCTTCTCAAATTCCCTCTTGTGTCTAAATGTTCCTTTGCAACTGCACTGGGAAAACCAGACAGCAGCTACGTGGTTCTTGCATCCCTACCCAGTCATGCATTTCCAGGACTGATGGGAGGTGTAGAGACACCTTTGCCTCACCTATACACTTGGCCAGTCCTGTGAAATATCATAGAAAGCTAAAATATCCACAGCCTGTGGGTACCTAGTCTCTGTGACAGAGAAATTCCACACAATGCCTTCTGGAAGAGAGAACACCAGTGCCATGAACACTTCTGTTCTCACTTTTTTTTTCTCAAGAACAGGCTAAGCAGGAAACACTAGGGCCCTAGCACATCTTCTCACTCACAAAGGGAAAATCATTTCTGTTTTTCTGTCAGAGAGCTGGAGGCTTGTTTGGAAACCATGTCAGCTATTACCAAAGTGATGGCAGGAGCGCATTTCCCCAGACATTTACCACTCAGCGACCTCTACACATCAATAAGTCTGGCAACAACCACGGAGATACCGAGTCTCCATCTCACGAGAAGCTGGTGGACTCCACCTTCACTCCCAGCAGCTACTCATCTTCAGGCTCCAATGCCAACATCAACAATGCGAACAACACTGCCCTGTGCCGCTTCCCCAGCCCACCCACCTACCCCAGCACTGTCAGCACAGTGGAAGGCCATGGGACCCCCTTATCACCCACGATATGTGTGCAGGAGGCTCCTTGGAAACTACCATCCAAAAGGTAAGTTTCACAGCAGAGTAAGTCAAGGGACTGGGTATAGGAACATGCATGCAAACACCAGAGCACTGCTGCCTAGCTGAAGTCACTCCCAGACATTGCCCAGCCTGCAGCCTGGATCGAGCCTTCTGGTTCTCCACTTGTGCCAAAGCCCACGGTGCAACAGATAAGCATCAGTCGAGCACTGCAAGGCAGCAGCACTCTTGCTGGTCAACTCACTTGATTTCTTTCGGTTTTATCATGAAGAAACCTCTGTAAGAACCAAAAGGGAGGGGTTTTATCTACTGGTAACTGAAGGAGACTGCAATTCATTTCTTAATCACCCAGCAGGGAGCTCTGAGGAAGTCAGTGGTTTTTCATTCAGTGGGTCACATCCCTACAGAGTCACCAAAAGCATTCTAGGGGAAGGGAGGCAAGGTTTTCAGAAATGCAGTACTGTGCAACACAAAGAAAATCCCCTTCTCTGGACAGTTCTCAGGCTCTCTACACACAGATGACTAGTATGAAAGGAGTATAATTTTTTTCAATGGGGGATTTCAGTAACAGCAGGATTTTTTTTTTCAGTGCAGAGAGTGGGCAGTGTGAAAAGGTGAACAAGTGCTGCCCCTGAAAAGGATGGAATAGAAAAATAAGACAGAGGAAATTCAGTGAGTGCAGAATTGCCCAAGAGTCCCAGGGTTTTTCTATTTCATGCCTTCCTGAGGGAGGCCACGGGAGTTGCACAACACGTGTTACCATGTGCCTTCCTCCTTTGCTGACTTGCGCTGATGTGACACTGCTAACGTGGTGTTCTTTTCTCTCCTTGCTTCCTTGGGCACCCTCTCTGAATTAGGACACATTACTACGAAACACTGGGACGGTATGTGCTCTCCATAACATCTAACGCTGTCCGGGTGTAAGACTCATTGTTCATCCTATGCCGAAGTCCAAATTCCCATTAATGTTGAATACAGGCTCTTCTTTTTGGTGTCAGTAGGCCTGAAAGAGAGAGAATGATAGGCATGACAGCTCCAGGAAATGCTCCTAACACAGGGCAGGTAGTGATTCATGGGCAGTTTCTAGCTGTTTTCTAGATTTGAGGTTTTTTTAGAGTTTCAAGCTGGGCTCACACATCTATGCACTCTCTGATCACATCATAGTCAAGTACACTCTGGCATGTTCATACAAAAAATTCTGTATGGTTTTGGCTAAACACAGACTGTTGAGCAGGAGGAGATGCCATGTACTGATTTTTTCCCCTCTGCACTTTAGCAGTTTTACTACTCTCCCATTTAAGGAGGAAGGTGGCTCCAGCACAGTCCTACAGACTCTCGAAGCCTACAGGCTCCCTTATACCATGCATGCACACATTTTTTCCAATGCTTTTTGCTTAAACCAGATGACAAAATAATGTTTCCTCTCCGGACCCTGAAAGATGAAAACAAAACAAAACAAAACAAAACAACAAAAACCTGCCACACTGCTCTTTTCTGCAATTGCTAGTAAGAAACTGAGATTGTTTCCAATACTGCCATGTTGGTACCTCAAAAATTCAAGCTACCTTCAGAGTTTACTTTACTCCTCAGAAAACACAAAGTCCAAATGAAGTGAAATGTGAGTGCCCAAATGTGAAACAGAGGGACAGAGAGGAGGCAAGCAGGGAATTAAGGGCTGTTACACCTAAAGTTCTGAACAGATCCTACTGAATTTAGTAGAAGCTCTCTGCAGTTAGTGATGAGAAAAAAAGGCACCAAAGGTGGAAAAGACAGCAGGGAGCGAAAGTGTGAACAGGGGGCAGAGGGCAGAGATGGTGCAGAGTAAGGGATTTGGGAGGCAGAGACCAGACATCACTGAGCTGAGAGGGTTACTGTGAGTGTCTAGGAGGCTTCTCTGAAATCCATAATCACGGCTTTTGTAACAAGAGCCCACCTCAGATTTTGCTTTGAATTCAGTGAGGTGTATCTTTGCAAGTGTGGTCACTAATAGATGTGCACACTAATAGAGTTCATGTAGTCACAGATGACAATAATACATTTACAGTATTGTTCAGCATTGATTTAAGAAACTCGTCCTCTGACAGAGGACACTGACAAGGGTTGCTGCTTTGTATTTGTGAACTCTGTGGCTCTGTTCAGTCATTGATTTTTCTATGATGGCTCTTCAGCATTATAATAAACTGAGACAGATGGAGCCTGTCATTCTTGTCTTTGTAACAGGTTGTCTTTACCATCTCCATATCTTGACTTGTCTTTTTTGCTCATTAGCTCCAGTTCCAGAGACAGCCAGCTGGCAATTGTTTGCCAAGAGGAAGTGTCTCAGGATGAGACTTATGATGAAAATTTGAATGAAGACATTGAGTACTGTAGTGAACCAAGTCTGCTCTCTACCGAAATGTGAGCTTTGCAGCTTTAATCAAGGTGTTTGGGTGGTTCTTTGATTAAGGGGGAGAGGTGGGAAGAGGTGACCTTTTTCAGTTTATGGGATTAGGTCAGAACCCGCAGTTCAGCCCTAGAAGTAACATTGAAAAGAATATCTTTCACCTAGGATTTTCCTTCTTCTCTGAAGGAGACATCTGGATCTGCAGGGCCTTCCTCCACATTCCATTCTACCACCTGATGTTCCCAAATCTCTTTTTTAGAGGGGTTCTCTGTCTCATGGTTGTTACTGCTCCTGGACCAGTTATAGCTTGAAGCTAGCTCACTATTGCATCCTTCTGCTAGCATGATCTTCCTGGCTTCCTTGCTGCAAGAGGGGTTATTCTGTCCAATGTCAGCTGCTTTTCTAAGTCTCTGTTCTCCTTTCCAGGCTTGACTACCAAGATGATGAAAACAGACAACTCACTCCACCAGAAAACAGCAAAGGAGAGGACACCCGGCACTCTCCGAAGAAAGGGTTTCTGTGCTCCTCAGCACTAGGTAACCTCCCAGCAGGACACAGGGGCTGTGCTCTCCTCTGCCTTGATGGAGTTCTCACATCTCGCTGGGGGAATCCCAGCCTGTGTGGGCACAGAGGTTGCTGTTTGCTGCCTTTGGCTTGTCAGAGCAGGAATCCCGATCATGCACATGACTCTGCTGACTTTATGCTCTCAGTCAGTAGATGAACCTGTGGCTGTTTGGATAGTCCATGTGATCTGTTTGACAAAACCTGCCTGTGAATTAGAGGGGTTTGTGTGAGCACTGTGGACTCTCCAAACAGTCACCAGGGAATCACTGAATGGGCTAGCCTTGAATATACGGTTTTCTGGTCTGTGTGTATTCAGCAAGGTGAGGTTGTTTCTGTTGTTTGCTACCAGGAACACAGCGAATTTCAGATTAATTTAACAAAACACAAATTTATTACCTGCTCAGATTGTACCTGGAGATTTTCAAGTGCTTGAGCCTGTAGACTACACAGTCAGGTGAAATACATGAACCACAAGATTTCTTGAAAGTATCAAGACAAATGTAAGAGTCAGTGAGAAAATATTTTTCAGCCTTTTTCCTGGAGAACAAGAACATTGCTGAGAGAAACCAAAAAGAATCATGTATATAAAATATATTCCATAAAATAACAGTGACAGACTAGGCAGTGTAATGGTTAAAGTGAGGCTACTGAGTCTTCACTCAAACCCTTCAAGATGCTTGTACAATTCAGTGTTCTAAAAGCATTTATTTTATTTCAAATCTTAAAATATTAGGCAACAACAATTCCTATCTGTAAGGCAGTCAGTCCTTGATACAACGCTTCATTAACGACATCCTAGTGAATATTTACACAGTAATGTCAAACTCATTTTACTACTTTTTTTTTTTTTTTTTCTGTAGAAAGAGAAAATACTTTTAACCTGCATTGTAACATTCATTCTCTGGGTTATAATGCAACCCCTCCTAGCCAATGTCCTCTCCAACCTCTGAGAGGACTTTTTCTCAACAAATCAAAATTATAGATACATACTAATTTCAGAATTCTAATTTTCTTTCATTCTTTAGAAAAATGTCAACAGGATTAAGAAGCCCCCAAAATATTTCAATGTGCCATGCAGTGTGTCATGCATTAAATCTTTAATATTGGATTTATTTGCTATTCTCCAGAAATAAAGCCCTTGCTTCTTTTCATAAACATACTTTGCAGTACTTTAAATTCTTAATAGGGAGAAGAATTTCTCTTATTTAGAGAAATAAAGTTTAATTTTATAGCAAGTAAACAATGCAACTGTTTCAACAGTTTCCCCTAAAATCTTTTTTCTCTTCCCCTCTTTCCAAACTTTGAAAATGCTTTATGTCTAAGTCACCTTCCATTCACCAGTAAATTCATCATTCATTAATTCACTTCCACTTGACCTTGCTATAGACACAGTCTCATAAACCGTGGTATGTCTGGCAGCTAAGGGACACGGATCACATGCAAGCAGGAGGCCAATGTCACCTGAGCAGCCTGACATCCCCTTCTGCATGTTGTGTACAGCCAGGCACAGCACCAGAGCCTCAGCTGCCACCATCAGTCCTGACAAGGGCTTTGTCTGAACCAGAGAGGTCTGAGAACTCTTCCACTGTTCAGGAGGGAAATGTTTTTTGAAAGAGGAAAAATAAAAATCATTGTTCAGAATTTTATCTGAAGGTAGTGTTGGTCAGTTCACAATGCCTCGCTGATTTTTGCAAATACATGTGCTCTGGAAAGGGCGAGGTGTCGAGGGAAAGTGGACAGAGGTGAAAATGGGGGTGCCTTTGCTGTATCTCCAATGGGACTACACTAAGGGAAATGGAAAACAGATTACCTGTAGTGTGTTATGAGTGATGGACACAGTTGTGTGTGATTGCTCTTTCAGGTCGAAGGGCATCTTTTCACTTAGAGTGTTTGAAAAGACAGAAGAACCAGGGCGTGGACGTCTCGCAGAAGACGGTTCTGCCTTTGCATCTGGTACATCATCAGGTAAGTGTTGATGACCACAAAGGGCCCAGCAATGAAACTGAAACCCTACTTTCTGCAGTACCTCCCCAGTGCATCCCAAACAACTTTTTAAAAGCCAGCTGGGATAGTTTCTAGACCCACATCAAGGGTCCAGTTTCTAGAAATCAGATTTGCCATCATGCTCATTCCTGCTTTCAGGATTGAAGAAGAATGCTACAGGAATATGTCCTTTGCAGTCAGCAGAGTTATTATTTTCTGATGTTAGTAAAAGAATAAAATAAAATACTAGCTAAAAGATAAAAATAGCTACCCAAATTGCATGCTGCAGTGCAGTTACACTGGCTTTGATGGTAGTGTGCATATGAACAGAATGCACGGAGTCTACTTTCATATTAATTAAAGATAACCAGTAAATGTAATTATTCATTTTAAAACATAATCTGATTGCATGTCATTAATCAGCTTCTCAAGCCCTTTGTAACTGTGTTCAGCAGCCTATCAAACATATGCTTTGGCACGTACCTAGATGATTAGCCAGCCGTCATACTCCAAAGCAGATTTGTGTCTTTTATTTTGATGATGCCACTTTTTGTCACCATAGAAGAAACAGGTGCAGATGTTAGTGCCAGCCTTGCAAGGGTGGGGTCCTGCTCCATGCAGTTCCCCAGGGCAGGGCAGAATGATCTTGTCACCTCCTCTGCTGCCACAGGGGTACAAAATACTACACAGCAGGGCTGGGAAAAGTGAGAAGTCAGAGCAGAGGAGCGAGAGGGGAGCGTGTTTGAGGCTCCCTGGCTTTTCTCACCTCCACTCCCAGAGAGTGATCCTTCAGTACTCAAGTTCCAGAAAGCAGTAGTCTGCAGAGTTACAGCTGTGGCAGGGACAACCAGAACATGCCTTGGAGCAGGGAGGAGTGGGCAGGAAACAGCTTCTCACATTCAACACAGGAGCAACAGCTCTCCTGAGACTTCCTGCCCACCCATGGCAGGCCAGGCAGAGGGAACACGTGCTTCCCACCCTCTCAGCCCACCCAGCTGGCAGAATCAGCTCCCTCCAACCCGTACAGATAGGATGGAGCTACTTCATCCCTCCTCATCCCTCCACAAAAACCTAGAGGGATGAGGCTCTGTCCACCCAAGTGTCACTTAGCCAGACTGAAGGGCTATCCTGCAATAGGCATCTGGCCTTCAGCTGACAACACTGAAGACCTGGCAGTTTAGGGGATGTGCTGAGGCCACCACAGCCTGCAGGGCATAACTTATACTGAGAAATTTTTAAGGGCTTTCTTCTTCATTGAAATCTGATAGGAGTCTGACATCTAATTCCTGGAAAAATCTTGGTGAACTCTGTAGGTGACTAAGAATTAATTCTTTTGTTCATCTGTCACTGAAGTCATCAGCACAGCATAGTTATCAGTTCCCAAGGATTTCAGCGGCAGATGGGCTGAGCTTCACTGAACATTGGATAGCTTAAAGTTAGCTCTCTAGTTTAAATTGGTCAGTTCAGGCCCACTGTGGTCAACAGCACGAAGGAGCATCTCCAAAGGGCAGGTTTAAGTCTAGTGTAAGTTGTAGAGGGCATTTTCAGAGAGAATATTTTTAGGCAGGGATTGAAGAGACGGGAGGCTTGCCAGTGTCTCTCTACACAGTTAGCTTAGACTACACATGGAGCCTTCAGATAGCTGAAGCTGGGTGAGACTAACCCCAGCCTGAACAAAGGGATTTTCTGCAACACAGTCCACATACTCATGTATTTTCTGTCCGTTTATTCCATTGCTCATACTGGGCTGCAGTGAGCTCTGTGACTGAGCTTACAACTCTGACAGTATTGCTTATAGAATAAGGAGGCAGTCACCATGAATAAGGCATCAGATCAGCCCTGTGCAACATGGGGCTTCTTGAGAAATTTGTTATAAGAGGAGGCTGGATGACTCAGAGGTGGTGTAAATTATTACAGGAAGGACTTGGATGGCTGACAGTATAATCATCAGACATTGATCCTCCCACCAACAGCAGATGCCTTAAAATCCAGTGGTGGATTTAAAGTTATTGCCAACTGTAGGCATATGTAAAATTCATATCTGGTATCTGTTCAGGTTCCTCAGTAGACACTTAGAGAAAACACAGCAACTGGCGATAAAAGCTCACGGTATGTGTGGGGGCAGTGGTGGGAAAATGAATTGCTGTATCACCCCCTGGAGAAGAGGTGGGTTTTGGCAAGGCTGTGGGGAGCAGGGCTGCATCCCTCCTGTCAGTGCCATGGCTCCAAGGCCAAAGAACTGCAGTTGTGAAAGTTTTCAGTCTAGTGCTTGGCACTAGCACAGGGCACACCATTTAAAGGAAAACAAGTTTGCAGCAAACATCCAAACCCATTGAGGAGCTGGTGGCTGTTTTCACGAGCCTCGAGAATCTTCAGGCCTTTCTCGAGGGGTTTCTCCAGAACCAACTCCTTCCAGCCCTGCCGCCAAGCCCAAGCTCTCACTCATCTTGCTCCTCCTCTGTCTGCAGGCATTAGCGGTGGCCGGCCTGAGTCCCCTGCTCCAGCGAAGCCATTCCCCCACCACGTTCTCCCGTCTGTGTGCTACGCCCCCTGCCACCCCCTGCAACCGTGGCTGGCCGCAGCAGACCATCCCGACCCTGCGCCTCGATGGGGCGGAGTCCACTGAGAAGCTCAACAGCAGCTTCCCGTCGGTGCACTGCGGCTCCCGCTTCCCCGACAGCACCGGCTGCAGCAGCCCCAGGAGAGCCAGGCCGGTGTCCCTCACTGTCCCCAGCCCGACCGCCGGGAGCAGCAGGCAGTTCCACGGCAGCGCCAGCAGCCTGGTGGAAGCGGTAAGACCACAGAGGCACAAAGGGCACTGTTGTCAAGGCCGACTAGAAATAGGGCCCATGGAAGGGCAGGGCAACACATACATTGCTGCCCACAATGCCAAGAGTAGGAGAGCCCATCTCCAAGCGGCCTAAATGGGAGATGGAGCTCTGGGGAAAACACAGCAGTGAAGAGGGTTGTGTTAGAGGCGTGACAGGGTTGACGATGCAGAGTACTAACATGTGTCTTTGTTTCTGGTTCCCTGCCTGCTTTTGAAGGTCTTGATCTCGGAAGGACTGATGCAGTTTGCTCAAGATCCAAAGTTCATTGAGGTCACAACCCAGGAGCTCGCAGACGCCTGCGACATGACGATAGAAGAGATGGAAAATGCAGCAGACAACATTCTCAATGGTAACAGCAAGCAGAGCCCCAATGGCAACCTCTTGCCTTTTGCTAACTGCAGGGACCCAGGGCAGGACAGTGCAGGAGAGGAAGAGGAAGAGGTGCAGAACCCGGATTGTAGAATAAGTCAGGAGGAGCTCAAGGACAGCAGGATTTATATCAGCAGCCTGTAGTTGCCAGGGCTGGAAGCGATGCTGGTTTTTTATTTGTTTCAATGTTCCTAATGGGTTTGTTTCAGAAGTGCCTCACTGTTCTCGTGACCTGGAGTAACCGGAACAGCGTTCTTCATTCATTTCTGTTGGGACGAGTCGCAGAGTTGGGTGGTGTAAGAAAGCTTTTCAGGAGAGGATATAACCCCAGCACGTGTCCATGAAGGAAGAGTGAGGAGGAGGAAGAAGAGAAGGAGAGCCAGCTCCCTCTTTTTTTCAATCCCTGCACAAGGAACGACAACTGCCTCCGGAGCACGAAGGGGAACCTCAGCTTCCTGTGGATGGCCCTAGCCAAAAGGACCCTGCGCCAAACGGGTGTCTTTCGACTTTGCTTGTAAAAATCATTTTGCACATATTCTGTATGAGCCTCACCGTCTCCATAAAGCCAAGGCCCTTTGATTCGGAAGGAGAGGAAGACTTCTGCTGTGGATTCCCACGCCACGAGGGGGAGGAGGAAGCAGGAGAAGCGCAGGGGTGCCCGAGGGGCAAGCAGCAGAGCTGCCCAGCCCTGCCGAGACTCCCAGGCAGCGGTCCCTGCCAACCAATCCGAGTGCAGGCAGCCACTCCTGCCGACCAATCAGAGCTCGGGCAGTCACCTGCCAGCCAATCCGAGCTCAGGCAGCCTCCTGCCAGCCAATCAGAGCTCAGACAGCCAGCCATGCCAGCCAATGGGAGCACTGGCTCTGCGGTGGGGCAGAGCCAACCCGCCTCGCCCATGCTGAGGTGGTGGTGGGCTCGTGTAGATCTCTTCTTGTTTTGCAGTTTGATATTTCCTTGAAAGCATGTTGCAGTTTTTATTTTGACTTTTTTCTTTTTCTTTTTTCTTTTTTTTTTTTTTTTTTTGAGGGAGAAGGGAGTGTTTACAGCGTTTTGTAATCACCTACCTTTTTTGGTTTGGTTTATTTTCACCTTTGCAAATGTTAAATTGGTTTGATCATGTTGTATTATTTAAACTGGGGGGGGTGGTTTCTCCATTGAAATTTGGTAGAAGTATAATGATAATAGACGAGTTTTACCAACCATTATGTACACCAAGAATTTGTAATTTTATTTACTAGTAACTGAAACCTTTTTTTGTTGTTGTTTTATAATTTAAAGATAGTAGGCAATGCACTTGATATAGTCTTGCACATTTGAGTGATTGATTTGGGTTCTTTTTAGTGCTAAGTATATCTGTGAGTGTGGGAGCAATACGGGGCGAGTGTGCGTGCGCGCGCGTGTGTGTGTGTAAGTGCATGCAGCTCTCCACATCCTGGTCTGAGCTGCAGGAGATCTGTATCTGGGGCCATTTGAATGCAAAAACGAACCACTGTCTCTGCTTTGGAAAAGGGAATCAGTAACTTTGCATTTTCTGTTCCACAAGATATGCAAAAACAATGCAATAATATTAATTTTGAAAATAAAATTGTAAGTTGTGTTGGCATTAAAACTGTATAGAAAAAAAATAAATTGTGGGGGTGGGGGGAAACTAAAAAGAAAAAAAAACCCAGAAGGCGTTACGCTTCGATATATTCCGTGTGATGTTTTATTGCATTGATAATGTTTCTGTTGAAGAAACCGTTATACTTGAATTCAGGTCAGTTTCAGTATTTTTCAAATATTTTTTTAAAATGAATTGCAATTGTGCCAAGCAAAGATAATGAATCGAATTAAGTTTGTTTAAAAAAAAAAAGAAAAAAAAAGAATCACTTCTTGTATATTTTGCTGCATGTCAAGTGAATCATTTCGTATTTGGAATGTGCCAAGCTTTACCTTTGAACTTTTAAGTGCTTTTCTACGTGTGGTTGGGGAAAGGGGTACTGTTTTGATTTTTTTTCCTTTTTTAATTTGTACAATGAACAAAGTGTACCTGGTGTAAGTAACTATTCTGCAATCCACTGACAGGTTGAACGTTACTGATTTTGCATATCTTGTGTTCATTTTCCTTCTTCCTCACTCCCTTTTAACATGCACGGTGACTTTATTGGTAAAGAATCTTTCTTCCCTAGACTGGGACATTTTATTCAGGCTTCATTTTCTTTTGGTTTTGCACAGTTTCTCTAAAGGTCTTGTCCCACTCAAGAGTGGCAAGACCCCCAAGCTCATTTGGCAGATCCATCCTACATATTCAGCTGGCACCAGCAATTCAAGGAGTGAGGGAAAAAAATCTGCTTTCAAAATTATTTAATTAGATAGCTGACCCTGCTCAATTATAGCAGGGTGCTGGGATAAGAAATGCAAGAATCAGAATAATTAGCAAAGTGCAGTTATCTAACTCTGGCCTGGACTGAAAGCAGAGGGTAAGTGAGGGAGGGAGCTCTGGATCTTTATTAGGAGAATTGCTGCAGTTTGGTCAAGATGCAGATGCTGAGTGACTTTTGGGTGTTCCTATGCATAGCATAGTCTCAGTCCTTTTCCCAGACTTTAGTGGATGGGTCAGATTCTAAGCCACAAAACATCTGACAGCACAGCTTGTCCCAGCCAGATTTTCTGACTAGTGCGTATGAAACTGTCTTTTCTCACACTGATACTCATCCCTAACCCATGAGAGAGGCTGAAAAAAACAGGCATGTATTGCTAGATTTTATGCAACTGATTTTTGTCCAGACTACTGCTGTTTTTCCTCCCTTCTTAAGATGGTTCACAAGTTTGCAGATCAGTGCTGAGTTGGGTGGTGTGATCTGACTCAGATCTAAACTTCCATTCAAATCCTGAGCTTCTGCAGATGTCCCAGAACACCATGTATTGCATACTTTGATTACATTGTTTTTGTAATGCTCTTGTTTTTCTTCTTGATTCTCTGGGGCATAAAGGAGAAATAGCAAAGGGTGGTTTTGACAGTACATTTTTTGAACCAGCCAGTATCAGCTCAAGATACCTTCAGAAAAACCCCAAGTACGTTTAAACTAGAGAAATACAAATCCATTTGTACAACCATCTGTCATCAAAGTCATAATTCAAGACTTCTTTGGAGAAAGTATCGAGCTGATGTCAGTCAGTCAGTCTCACCCTTTCCATCCCTTGTGCCTGTATCAAGATGGGCACACAAGTGTGTCTCCCTTTGAGTTTGCTGCTGCTAGGGCTGATATGCTCCAAAGGTACTTGAAAGGAAAGAATGCTGTGCCTGGCAATGTAAGGGCTCCCTGTCTCATTTTCTTCCACTAGAAAGTCCATCTGACTTTCCCAGGGGGAAACAGAAGGTCTTCTCCACTCCTGACAAACAGAACACTTATCTAAATTAGCGGTGACAAAGGGCGTTTTGGATGTTTGGCAGTCCGTGTCATCCCTGAGGACTTCTCTTGATGGGAAGGGAAATGACAGAAATGATTATGCCCCACACATACCTGGTGAAAGCCGTGACTCCCTCGGGGGTCAGAGCCTACAATGTCCAGGGGAAACTCTGCTCTGTCCTAGGTCCTGCAGAGTGGAAAATGTATGGCTAGCAGAGAATGCACATGACTTTTGCAGTTTCAGGGGCAGGTACTCAATTTAGCAATTGCTGGTGCCAGCTGTACAAATTTCTCTTTCTGGGGAGGGCGGCATTTTTATTTATTTGTTTTGCATTTGAGGTACTTCCAATGTGCACATTGTGACAGGTCTGAGCAAAGAGCTACTGCCTGCTTCAAGTGAGGCAGAGTCTGGGGGACAGTGGGAAGGAGGGGGCAGGTTTAGTTCCTGGAGTGTTCTCTGTGTATGGGAGTGGATGGTGGGTATGTACAATCACTGTGCTGTGGATGGAAGCTTTGAGGGAACTGATGGCTGAGGAGTGGCATGGAAGGAAAGGAAAGAACGGGGAAAAGAAAACAATCTGCTGTTTGCCTGAGCCTCTCTGACTTGCAAGAGTACACTGCAGACTAAAGACATTTCTTCTAAAACAACAAACCTCCTCCCTGTATCACTCCTGCTCATTAGTCCAGACAGTACTGGGCCAGCCACACCGGGTGCATTTCTTTTTTTTCTTCCTTATTTCTGTGTGGCTGACTTGATGGGAAAGAAAGCGGAACTCATGATCCAGAGCTGGAGTTTCGATATCCACAAACCTTTTGTGCATCATCTGCCTCTTCAGCTGGACATGTGGACGATGATGGTGTAGATGCTGCTGCTACTGCAGGGGTCCCGCCTGGTTTATTACCCTGCCCACCACACCCCAGCACAGAGGGACAGCCAGAGAGGCGCCATGTACAGAATCGCATCTCTTTCTGCTTTGTTTTCTGACTCAGAACCCTGCCCCAATGACTACGACAACAACAACAACAAAGAAAGGGCAAATGCATTTTTTACATTTCTTGATAATTTCCAAAGCAATGTATCATTGCTTTCTTTAGACTGACGCCAATATAACAGTTGTATGGGTCTCAGCCAGGCTCCTGTGTCTTTTCTGCCCGATAGTTTCAGATTGCTGTATGGAATGTATGCGCGTTTGCACACAGACATGACCATACGGGGTGGCGGCACCACAGGCCCGTGGGGTTGCTCACCTGTGTCACAGATGAAGTTGGAAGCCTTGCTTCGTGCGTGTAGATGAGAAACCCCGAATCACTGGTCCAGTGAGCTGAAGTGAAGCAGCCCTGCTGGGACAGAACTGAGTTTCCTAAGATATATGCATGGTCCTGTTGTGACTGTCCCCATGGCAGGGGCAGGGTGGGGGAGAGGAACACTGAATGGGGAATTTGGACACAACAAAGTTGATATAAAAGAAGTAGAATCCAGTTGGGGTTTCTGGTAGTGGTGAGATTTTATCAGTTCTCATAATGAAAACTGTAGTGCATATAAAGAAAACATTCCAGGCCATCAGAAGCCCCAGTTCCCATCTTGCTAACATGAGGCTGGAGAGCACTAGAGGCCACAGAGGTTGTATTGATGCAAAGAATGTGGAAAACAGAACTGGGCCCTGAAAAATTTAATTATATTTTCCCCTCATTTTTTTTCTTCTTCAAAGAAGTCTAAGAAATATAATTCTCAGTAGCTGCACAGGGTTTCTTTTTTTCTTCTTCTAAATGCTGCAAAGTTTTTAAAGTTTTATTTTGGGTGAGCAAGCCCAGGGATCCAGAAGGTTTCCAGAGAGATCTCAGTCTGTGGAGCTTTTATCCCTCTTCCCGCTTTGTTTCTGGACAGCCGAAACCACTACGGCCTTGCTGCTAGAGCACCCTGAGGTGGGGTGGGTGAGGGCAGAAGCACAACAAGAGACATGCCCTGGACTGAAAACAGATTGGGCTCCAATTGCTCTCAGAGAAGTCAGTAGCATCACACTGGAATGGAAACAAAAAAAAACAAAAACAAAAACAAAAACAAAAACAAACGTCTTCTGATACAAACTTTAGTGTTCTAGTTAAATCCTCCATTCTTCCTCTGCCCCTTATGGGGAGCTTAGCTGTTAGCACTTGAGCATAAAAAACAGGCTTTCTTTAGGGGCACAGGGCTTGACTCAGTTGCCGAAATGTGGGAGTCTCCTGTCACCTGAGATACCCTACAGTAGCCTGCTGGGTCTGCAGCAGCTTGTTCAGAAAGGCACAACTCTGCCCTAGGCAGGGCTGGTGTCACAGCCATCAGCCCCAGTGGATGGCAGAGATCTCAGGTGGCCAGAGACAATTAGGCAACTTAATCAAGTCCCTTTCTAAAGGGCTGAGAGGAGCAGCACCTGTGACTGATGTAATGAGGGAATCTTCAGTAGCATTACCAAGGGCTTAGGCGGGAGCAGGAGTTTGTCTGCACATTCCCATGCTGTTGTTTTTCTACCCCAAGTCAGGCACACAGCCTCCACTCCAACAAGCTGACGTTAGGCCAGGTTTAGCAGCTGCATCCCAGGCCCAGTGGAGCAGGGGCAAGCCCAGGCGAGAGCAGGCATCACCTCCACCCAGCAACGACTTTTCCTGCCAGCGTTCCAACAGCCCCTTTCCAAAGCTTTATCCTATTCAAGACAGATCCACAAACTCAGACACCATTTGCTAGCCTCTTAATTTGGATGAAGAAATACCTGTGTTTTTCTGTTAGCTCTTTTCCCAAACAGGCTTTTAGTATTTTAAGCATCCTGAGTCAGTCTGCTCCCATCTCAAGCACCTAGGTAGACTGGCAGCCAAATACTATCTAAATATCATCAACTTTATGATTGCTCATAGAAATGATTGTTTCAAGCTTATTCAGTCTTGACAGTTTGAATGTGGGAAGATTTTGGAGTAGGAGGAGTGAGATTGTAAATATCTCTTTGACAAACATTGCTGCATCACACACAAAAAAATAAAAAGGGGGAGATACTTATAAAACTGCCTTAAAAATCTATTCCGAATGATGACATCTCCCTCCAAACAATTGTCGCTTGATAGAGCAAGGGATGAGTCACTTTGGGTGAATTCTGGCAAGAAGTGGTTGGAATCTAGTCCAGTTTCAGGAGTGAAAGTGTAATTTAGGAGCTGATCTCTCACTCAGTCTGAATTCACATCAGCACCGATGACTGAGCTCTGCAGGATCAAACCAGTTGAAGGTCTGGGGATGCTGTATCTGGCCTGCACCTTCGTGGTTTGGGTGTGGCCCGGCAAGGTAGCAGTGTTTCCCAGTGACTTCAGGGAAGATGGGGTTCCTCAGCACCTCTTAAGTTCAGACCCTGGAGCGCCATTTCCTGCTCTGATCATCAGCTATAAATGTTGATAAATATAAGTGTTTTGCCTTCATTTGAATTGCCCAGAGCTGTAAAATGACCTCTCTCAAGTATAAATCAGCCCAGATATAAAACTCCTCTCCCATTCTTCCCTACACTCCTTGCCCACCTTCCCAGCCCTCCCCTGCACCTCCACCCAAGCCCTTCCCTGTCTCAATTCTTTACCTCCTTCCACAATTTTATATCTAGTTTTCATGAACCCACAGAAATGCTTTTGTAAATAATGCTGTACAGTTTGTAATCGTCATGTAAGCCTGTCATCAGTGCCAGAGTCCGTCTTGCCCTCTCGCACGTTTTAAAATCAACAGAGGAAAGTTAGAGTGAGTGGCCTGCCAGTGAGCTATAGGGTCACCTCTGTGTGGGACAAATGTATATTCCTGTAAGATTGCATTTTTATCTAAGGAATGATGTTATTTTAAAATTGCTAATAAATTTCTAAACAATGTCCAGATTTGTTTAATATTGTAAATGTTATCAAAACTCTTTTTGACATTGCTCCCTTCTCCCAGCAGTGGCTGAAAAATAAGACAGATTCCTGCAGCCCTTTGTTTCCCATCGGCATCCCTGCTGCCAATCATGGGCTCCCACCTGTATTTAAGGGGCTGCAGAACAGTCTTGACAGTCACGGCCTGCCTTGATAAACAGTAACTTAGGAAATCCAACCACTCTCTCTGCTGTTGTCACCACAGAAATCCTGCTGTGTCACGATGTCCAATGTGTGACTCATGCGTAATCACACACTTAACATTTTCTCCACTGGGTTCCTTTTTTACCAAGCACATTGCAACTAAAAACCGAATGCCCGCAGCTTAAATACGGTGTAATCAGTATATACATAGGCCATGAAGCTAATGGGATGATAACAAGTAACATACCATGCATTTACTTTTCGATTGAACAAACGTGTTCTACCACGGTTATCAAGCAATTACGCCGCAGTGCCGCTGAGCACTGCCTCTCTGTCACAGCACTGTAAATCACAGTGTACTCAGCCCAAGTACAGCATTTTAAGATTGAGTAAAATAATGCCTAAAGAAAAAAATAACGGGTTTTTTTGGGTTTTTTTCAGTTATGTGTATTTTTTTTTCCCCCTGACTCACACACAACTGACAGAACTGCAGGCTTTGCTGCTACTATTAATTAGTGGTGGCACAAAATGCTAAAACTCAGGAGTCGATGAAAACCTGTGGATGCCATCAGTACTGGGTGTTGGAATGGCAGAACAATCACCTACAGAAATCTCGTTATCTGCAGGCTCAGACTGGCCATCAGTCAGACATTTGCCACCACAAAACCATACCAAAGTGCTGCGGCTGGTGGTCAAAGCCCAGCAAATGGTTCAGCTTTGCTAAGAAACACCCTGAGCTGGAAACTCGGCGGAGCTCCCTGGGGCTGGGCTATAGCCCTGTGTGACACCGTGAGGTGAAAACCGTGGCAAAAAACGGGTGAAAGCGGCTTGTGGGCGTGTTGCGGTGTGAAGAACAGCGCGAAACCTCGAGTGAAACCTTACTGTAAGACAGCTGAAAAGGGGGGAGAATCGGGAATGAGTAGCAGGTTCCACAGCCCCGTGTGAAGCGGTCGCATTTAGAACAGCCTCTCAGCAGGAAAAGCAAAGCATACACCTATGCCGCGTTTTATTCAGCAGCACATTGCTGCTGGTGTCAGCTTTTAATGCTCACGGCATCTACCCGAAGCCAGAGGCGCGCACCGGGAGTTTCACCTCAGAGTGAGGAAGAACTTCTTGAGGGGGGCAGCGCCCTGGCACAGGCTGCCCGGGCAGGGCGTGGAGTCTCCCTGTCCGGAGACATTTCCAACCCACCCGGACGCGCTCCTGTGTCACCTGCTCCGGGTGACCCTGCCTTGGCGGGGGAGGGGGTTGGACTGGGTGGTCTCCAGCCCTGACGATTCTGCGACGAGCCCGCAGACCTCGGGACCCCTCGCGAACGCGAAGACAAGCCCCGGGCAGAGGCTGGTTCGGCTGCCCTCAGGGAAGCGCTGTGCCCAGAGGGGCGGAGCCGCTCGGGGCTCGCCTAGCCCAGCCCGGCCCATCCCGAACACCCGGCCCCACATGGCGGGCGGGGCTCGGGCCCAGCGGTCCCGCCTCAGCACCGCCCCGGCCCCTCCTCAGGTGGGCCGGCACCGCCCCGCGCAGGTCGGGGCCCGGAAGGCCCGGGGCGGCGGTGGGAGGCGATGGCGGGCGCGGGGTCGCGGCGGCTCCCGCTGGGGCCGCTGCTCCTGCTGCTGCCGCTCCTCCTGCTGTCCCCCGGCGCGGCCCTGCGGCTGCTGCTGGACGCCGCGCCGCCCTTCACCTGCTCCCAGCCGGTAAGCGCGGGCAGCGCCGGGAGCGCCGCGGCCCGGGCGGGGGCGACGAGCCGGGGAGTTGGGATGGGGGAAGCGGCGGCCAGCGCGGTGTCACTGTGCCCGGGAGCGCCGGTGCGGAGCGGAGCCTGGGAGCGGGGCAGCATTCCAAGCCCCGCAGGATCCGCCTGGCCGAGCGATGGCCGCCGGGAAGCGCCTGTCACTGACATCTCCGGGGGGGGCCGGGACGGGCTAAAGCCGCCCGGAGTCACTTGGGCAGGATGTGAGTCTTTGCTAATCGCTGGCGTTGCCTCACGTCCTAAAATGTTTTAAAGCTGTTCCTTGCAGCTGAGGGTTGGTTTGGGATTTTTTTGATGTTTCGTTTTTTTCTTTTAGGAGAAAGCAGGGAATCTCTTGCGAAGGAGTAAGGAAACAAACTTACGTGTGCTTGAGAGTTTTGGACGGGCAGATTCTGGTTGCGTTTTTTCCTCCCTGTGAACCCAGCCAGAGAGGAGGTGCAGATTTGGGGTCCGTAGGAAAAGCGAACTAACCAACATGAGCTAACTTTGGCACCCCAGAGTATGAACTCCGAGCTGGTCACTCTCTCTGCTGGTTTTCGGGAATTGATTTGGATTTGTTTTGTCGGTGGTCATGGTTGGTTTTTTTTCGCCTAAGACTCATGTAAAGAGTGGGTAGAATGAGGGAGGGAGCTGCTTTTGCTTTTTATTTCTGACGACGATAGCAGTTCATGCATAAACAGAAAAATGGGCAGTTATCTTCTAGCCTAGACGGTTTTATATGTCACGATGCACTTTCAGCAGTCTAGCGAAAGCAGCTGGTCAGGTGCAGCTATAAACATATGTAAAAACAAAATCTGTCCTTTTGGGAGGAGAGCTTCTGTAATCTTTTCCTGTACATGTTTCCTGTTTTTTTGTCTAGTCTGACTTTCTGACTCCTTTCCTAATGTTTGACTCTATCTGTTCCTCTCTTTTACCTGACCTCCAGTCTGCTGCCTTCACTCCTATGTAAAAAGGCCCCAAGAAAACAGACTACTTCTGCAATTTTACTTTAGACTGGGCATTGTGGAGTTACAAAATGTGAAATCTTGGAAAAGTGGAAAGAGGACATTACAATATTGCTTAGGCATCCTGCATAACCACGGTATCCCAAACGTTAGTCACATGGAGATTGAGAGAAATTATTAGAGAGTTTCTGTGAGTCCTTGAATGCTTGGGCTTTGCCTGGCTGTATCTTGCTGTCTTGTACCTCCTTTTTTAAGGAAATGTGAACCACAGTAACTTGTTGAGGGCCTCACCAATGCATCCCCAACTTTCACTGAGGAGCTGTTTTGCTCCATGCTCTGGATGTGCTCACAGATCACTGAATGTGCAAGGCTGCTACTTTGGCCTTTTCAACCAAAAAGCAAGTTTCTAAAATGCAGATACACTTATGAAAAAGGCATTATCTTAAACCCACGAGGAGCCTCTTTAAAAGCAATTATGAAGCTGCTGACACAAGTAGAAAAAAATACCATCAACTGAAGTTTTGACAGTTGAAAACAGTTTCCCCTTCTCTTTCTGCTGGTTTCACTGTGCGGAGCATGATTCAGTAACCCTCCCAACGTGTGACTGTGGTGTGGTTCAAAAGAGAAGCTGTTGCTGAGCACGGTGGGGGAGACACACTTCCTTTTTCTAATCCAGCCATTGCCATTGATGAGCTTTGCAGCAGGTCAGGGTGAGCAACAGCAGCTTTTTCAGCAAAACTCTCATGCAGCAGACGCCGCTTGGGAGATGAAGTGGCAGAGGGAAAGTGTCATGTCAGTGTCGGTGGGCACCTGTAAATTGTGAAAGTAAAACTAAATGCTTATTAACAGCTCGTCTTACTAAAATGCCAACAAATGCATTTAATGGGCTTTATTCACCACCACTCCATCAAACCTGCTCAGCTGTAGGGCTGAATAGCATAGCTGGAAATCCAGTTCCTTCCTATTATTTGAATATGTCATCTGCAGGGGTTTTTTTTCCTATGTGCAGGGGGAAAACATCCCACAGCTTAAATACCCATCTGGTTGTTCATCAAGTGTTAAATCACTGTGTTCAGTCATTGGGCTGTACCTGTTTCGAGACAGGGCATGCCTTGTCCTGGAGGAATGCAGTGTTTGTAACCCTACCATCTTTGAGGGGCTGCATACCTGTACATGGTTGGGTCCCTGAAATCTGTCTTACCAGCTTGGTGGATATTCACTAAAAGTCTCTGGAGAAGAATTGATGTAACATCTGTCATGAAGATGAGCAATAGTGGTATGTGTGAAGAAGGCTTCACAAATGTGTTCATTTTGCCTTTGCTATTGACTGGCTTCTCTCATTCCCCTCTGTGGCATCTTTTTGCTGTGTAGGATGTTGACATAAACTGTGGTCCACTTGGTGCTGCTTTTGAATTTGGATTTGATTTTGCTGAGAATTTATATGAGGGTGAGAGCAAAATTTAGAAACTATAGAGAAAAAATGCTTTAAAAAATCAAAACAATTTTGTAAAAGATGGTTGTTTCCTACCAACCTTAAGCAAATTGCCCTTCAGCAGTTATATTCCTGTAGTGTGATCATGTCCACTTGGTCTTTATTTCTTTTTACTGAGGAATAAGGAAAGAGAAACTGCAATAAACTTCAAATCATCCAAGCCTCAGTAGATACATAGAATGGCTCATTGGCAAGAGGAGGATTTCAGAAAGCTGGAGCCCTTCCCATTCAGCAGCTACTCTTTAAAGGAAAACTGGACACTTGCCCAGCTCAACAGTGGTTTCTTGGTAGTTACCACAGCATCCTGCTGGGAAATCTTGGCCTCATGTTACTTTAATTGAATTGCTATGGGATGATGCTGTTAATCAGTTTCTCTCTCTTTTTTTTTTTTTTTTTTTTTCAGATTATTCTGATTCTCTGGGGCATATGGTCTGTTTGGTTTTGGTTGGGTTTTTTTTTTTTTAATGTCAAAAGCAAAACAAAAATCATTTAAAAAAGAGTGAAGGAAACAGTTGCTTATCTTTCTATGAAAATATGGCAAGTAAATGTGAAGACTTGACTGCGCCTGTCCTCTTCTGCTGATCGTAGTTTCAGCATCACCTCACAGTCGTCCACTTCTCATATTGATGATCTCCCCTGTGTGTAGCCTTGCTTGTCGGGCCTGAAAGGCAATAGGAAGCTGATGAGAACATTTCAGTTAGAGCCCCTTCTATACTAATGTGCAGAACATGTTGCCTGGCTGTGAGCTCCATCTTCAGCTTTTCTACAGAGCTCTTAATTTTTATTCCTTCTCCTCCTGTTTGTCTGCTTGTCTGTTGAACACAGACTGACACATCTCTGTTCTGTCAATGCTTCTTACATGTTTCTAGCTCTGTGTGGGCAACCAGAAACAATCACTGCTGTAGTTTTATTTCTACTGTATCATCTAAATATGTGCTTTTTCAATTTAGTGGTTTAAGCCCAGCTGGCAATTAAACACCATGCAGCCACTCACTCCCCCAGCAGGATGGGGGAGAGAATTGGAAGGGTAAAAGTGAAAAAAAAAGTGTGCGTTTGGGATAAAGACAGTTAAGTCTTTATTGTTAAGTCTTACTAATAAGTAAAGCAAAAGCTGTGCACACAAGCAGAGAAAAACAAGGAATTCATTCACTGCATCCAATGGGTGAGGAGGTGTTCAGTCACCTCCAGGACAGCAGGACTGCATCATGCTTAATAATGACTTTGGAAGACAAACGCCAGCACTCCAAACATTCCTCCCCTCTTTCTCCTTCCCCCAGCTTTATACTCTAAGCATGTTGCCAGATGGTATGGAATATCCCTTTGGCCAGTTGGGGTCGTCTGTTCCAGTTGTGTCATTCCCTTAGGTTATGGGCCACCCCTGCAAAGTCTCCACAAAATATCCATTGAGTTCATTTAGTCCGTGATGTGGGGCTCCATCTGTGATAGTGGTCACTCAGGACAGGAGAGGTGGTGTGTTGGAGGACTTACTGGGCACCAAATCCAGCCAGGTCAGGTCACTACTGCATTAGCACTACTTGTAAGGATTGTCCTCCTGAGGTTTAGGTGGTTCCTGTTACAGTAATTCCTATAATATGTGATTCTAATAGGTATTTCCGTTACAGTCTCCACTTCTGGTGCTTTTGGGCCATCTTATATGGTTTAACACTGTGATGAACTCCTCCCCTTGTTCCCAGCCTGGCTGCAGTAAGAGATTCCTACTATAGCCCACCGTGGGCTGCTAGGGAACAGCCTGCTTCACCATGGTCTTCACCACAGGATGCAGGGGGATCTTGTGCTCTCCCTGCTCCAGCGTGGGATCCCACCCATGGGAGACAGTTCTCCATGAAATTTTCTGACACGAGTCCTTCACAAACTGCTCCAGCATGCATCCCTTCCACAGGGTGCAGTCCTTCAGGAACTGGCTGTTCCAGTGTGGGTGCACCACAGGGTCACAAGTCCTACCAGTAAACCTGCTCCAGCATGGGCTCGTCTCTCCATGGGTCCACAGGTCCTGCCAGGAGCCTGTTCTAGGATGGGCTTTCTGCAGGGTCACGCTGCCTTTGAGTATCCAGCTCCTCCAGCATCAGTCTCTCCATGGGCTGCAGGTGGATCTCTGCTCCACCGTGGACTCATCCCCAAGTCACAGTCCCTTGGACTCTGGTTCATGCTAGAGTTCCAGCCTGTCCAGTACAGCAGTGATGCCCTGACTGTTTGCCAGTCCAGACACTTTGCCACTGCTGTTATCAGAGTGTTCTCAGGCACAGCAGAGTGAGGGGATGAGCATCACTGCAAAGCAGGGAGAGCAAAAATTGGCCACTAATGAGCATCAGGCTTCTATTTACAGTCAGGAGAGCGAGCCCCATGGCAGGCACAGAAGCCTGCCAGTTAACAGCTGAACAGCAATAACAGCTGTAAATTTGTTCTAGCACATTCCAGTCAAATCTGTTATCTCAAGCCCTCTGAGCCACCTGTTGGGTGCCAAAAAGGGCTGTTGTAGTTTAACTGCAGCCAGTAACTAAGCACCCCACATCTGCTTTCTCACTTCCCTACCAGCAGGATGGGGGAGAAAATAGGAAGGGTAAAAGTGAGAAACATTGTGGTTAAAGACAGTTTAGTAAGTAAAGCAAAAGCCATGCACACAAGCAAAGGCTTATTTTGCTGCAAAAACAACTTTTTTCTTTAATTGCTTCCTGGCTTTTGGATGTCATTCTCTGGAGTTACACTTTTTGGTATAAAAGTGTGCCCTCAGCTGCAGCCCAGTTCAGTTCACCTGGGCAGGATACAAGAAGGACATGAGGATTTTCATTGTCATTCTTTTCCAGGTATCCTTTGGAATCATTATACCTCTGCCTGCATTGTGGCTTTATCTTCACTTATCTTTCTTACTTATACCTGTTTTGAGGACTTCTTGATTGGATGAATTGTTCTTCTGGATATTTTCAGCTGTTGGGTCATCCCTGTAGTGCTTTGAGGACTGGGAAGGGAGTGGACTATCAAGTGAGTTGGTGCAGGCTGCCGTGTAATGGGAGAATCCTTCCTCTCTTCTTGTGATAAACCTGCTAAGTTCTTGACTAAGTGATGGCACCTTAAAACACTTCAATATAGTCAGCTGCACATAAAAAAAGTTACTGGCACAGCAGGTAAATAGTCTAGTGTAGGGTAGGGAAAATACATGTAGGTGGCCCCTTGAAAATCCTGAGGGGGTTTGGGGAATGGTGACGCACCAGGAAAACCACTGTTGTTTTTACCCCATAGAAACCCAGTGTTATAAAGGTAAGAGAGGTCTTCATTGTCAAGTTTCAGTTCTGAATCCTCATCAGCAGACTGATGGCTCCTCATTAAGCTCTTGGTTTTTTAATGAATGTCAGAAAGGGCACAGCCTCATCAACGCTGGGAATATCATTGCGAACACTTCACCTGGGATGATAGACCTGGAGGACGAGAGAATCCAGTTATGTGCTGTGCTGATTCAATATTCATATTGATCATTAAAAAAATGGGAAATGCAGCATTTTCTCATTTAACCATGTCTTATCTGCTAAGAAGCAGAAACACCAGCACTCAAATGAAAGCAGATGTTGCTGCTGTTCAGATTAATAATGCCTTAGAATTTATATAAGGGCTTTATCATGATGACATTTACAATAATTACTGATAATTGCAACAGAACAAGGACAAAATGACTGAATATTAAGTGATAGGTTTTAACAGAAGTCATTAAATTACAAAAAAAAAAAAAACTTGGTTAGTAGTAGCCAGTTCTTATTGTTACCTGTTGGGGGTTCATCCCAGCTCAGCCCCATACAGCCTCTCACTCTTTCACCGCAGTGGAAAGAACCATACTAGGTGCTCTGAAGAAAATCAATTCTGTCTCAGGTAAGCCCCCTGCCCCTTTTTACACAAAGGGCATTGTCAGGCTAAATAGTTTATCTGAAAAAGTTCGTTTAAGTGTTTGAAGTGTTAAGAGCAATTTTTTTTTTCATCATCTCATTGATGTTTCCATACTGGCACTTATAATTTTTATTTCTCTCTTTTTTAAACGATTGTAGTTCAGCTATTTTTGGTTTGGTTTAATCAGCATTCACTTCCTTGCTTTCTAGGTTTTTCCCCTTATCAAAGGATTTAGGTTGCAGGTGCTATGCAGGAATGTCCTTCGGTGGTGTGGGGGGGAGGGAAACCTGATCTGGGAGGTACAAAGTTTCAATAATATTTCTATTAACTATAGTTGTAACCAGTTTTTCTTAAGTCCAACAGGATCTAAATAGTCAATGAAGGACTTATCCATACATTTGTCTGCAATAATTGGATGCAGTATAATTGGGAAAGTACAGTTCAGACTAAATTGGTATTTATATTCAAATTGGTCAAGTTGATTCCCCTCGTTGTGGCTGATTTGACCTTTTGAACACAACAAAAATAGTGAAAAGTACCTATTGCTAGTCCTTGTTTTGACAGTAAGTTCAGATTTATTTTGCTCTCAGTTACGTTAGAGCTACTCTGCCCCACACAGGGCTGGCTGCACAGCTTTTGGGGCTGCTTATACCAGGACTCCCATCTAGCAGCCTGTGGGACTGTCCATCTTTGGGTGTTTCCAGAGTTAGTGCCACAACCTGGCAGTGAGACTGGGGACCCAACAGTGAGTTGAAAACTTCAAGAAGATCCAGAGCTAAGATAAGGGGGAAGGCAGACAATTTCTGCAGGTAAGCTGCAAACACCAGAGGGCATGGGAAGAAAGGAAGGGAATGGGTGGGAGGAGAGCAAGGAAAAGTTAAGTGTGTCCCAATTTAACCCCCTTCCCTCGTTTATAAAAGAAACTTTGATTAAGAGTGAAGAGCAGTCAGAAATTTGTTCTGACTGTGGGATGTTGCCTTAGTCCTAACTTAGTGCACCAAAGATGATTTCATTTTGAAAAATAGCCTGTTGCTAGCTGGTTGGTAGGAAAACAATTCTTCACCAAAGTTCAGTTCTCAGGCAAAGTGTTATATAGATTTGTGTGTGCTTAAAAGTTCAGGGTGGCCCATAAGGCAGATTCCATCCTTTGAACTGAATTGAGATGTTTCCCCTAAACAATGATAGAGTTGGTTAATATTACAGAATTTGGGTGTTGCACTGAATCTCTTACATTATACCTGTCTCTTTGAGTGCATTTGTGGTACAGCTCACTGGAGTGTGGGTGTGTTTCTTGTGCAGGGTACCTGAAGGCTGCATTTGTACTTCTGTATTGTTTTGACTTGTGTAACAAAAGCCTGGAAGAGATTTTCAGGTTTTATTTTTTTAATATAAGCATGATGAGCTTAATGCCAAATTGTCCTGCTTTTGCTCGAGGTTTGCAGGAACACAGATATATTGGCTGAAATGTGAGCATTAATCTTGAAGTGTTTTTTCCACAGTCAGTAGAACTCTGCTCAGCATTGAAATCAGTTCCTCAGCACAGCTTGTGTAATACTTGATTTCATCAACAGCTTATACTTTTTGTTTCCTTCAAAAAATAGAAAGCTTTTTCATTGGTTTGATGTTTTGCCTTCACTAGGACCACTTTAAAGGCAGGATGTGTTTCTCTGCTGTTCCAAGCAGACAAAAGCCAGCACAGCTATGAAAAAGCAGTGCCCACCTTCTTCCTCAGAGCTGGCTGTTTGTTCCCAGCCTCTCCTGTAACAGCAGGAGCAGAAGGGCAAAAGTCTGGTTCACAGGTTCTGGGCCTTCCTTCCCTTGAGTGGCTTCCAGGCTGTAGCCAGGTGCCTGCGTGGTGCCAGCTCCGGGCAGGCTGCAGTGCTGGCAGGTGAGTGAAGGCCAGTTTAGGGCTGTGCCTCTGGCAAAGGATGCTGTTGAATGCCAGCTTGGTGTCTGTGAAGCTTTAGCTTTTTGTGCCACCCTGGCGGGCATGTTCACTGCTGAAAAGGCACACTTAGCTTTTTCAGGCAGCCACCCCTGAAGTTTGAGTACAGCCTTGGAAGCTAAGCCCCAAATATATTTGGAGTTAACAAGTTTCAGAGAGGTTAAAAACCTGACTGCCTTGCCTCTACCACAGGAGTGATTTATGTGATGGCAACAGTGGGACAGTAATTTCCACCTTTATATGTCAAGGCATAGGAAATGAGTGGGGAGGAAACGTCGTTCTCATCTTGATTTACTGTGTCAGTGAAAGCTTCAGACTTCCTTATCTCTAGGATTTTGCACCACGCTAACCAAGCAAGCTGACATGGTTTTTCCTGGTGACCATGGGGTCTTCCAGGATAAACAAAATATAACTGGGGGAAACCAGGTAGAACCCACATAACTTCCAGTTGCTTCTTTATGATCAGGACATCTTTATTCTCAATAGGAAAGAGTCTAATTCTGATTTTTTGTTTTTTCCCCTTGATGGGTTATTTTGTCAACTATATTGCTAGAAAATAAAATAACCATAAGTGTCAAGCCTAGATGCAGAGAGCTCCTGCTTCCAGGCAGATGGGCTTAGACCTTGCAAGTGTTAGGAGCAGGATCTCACTATGGGTAGCAGTAACTTAAAGCAATGGCATTTACAAAACCCACCCACCTACTTCCAGCAGTCTTTCGCATCAAATTATTTTCTATTTTCTCAGGCCTGGATTTTTTCTGATGAACCGCTTTGAGCAGTGTTTCCATGATGGTTAATTCTTCCAGTTTGTGTGCGTCACTGAACTCACTGAATTGGTCTTTTCCTGCCCTTCTCCTGCCACCAAGCAGAGGCAAATTACTGTCAATCCAGTTTCTATTCTGAGAGTAACATTCTTGTTTCTTTCTCTCCACAGGATTTAAACTGTCTCGTAAGAAATAGTAAGTATTTTTTTTCTTTATTGCTGTTTTCTCATCGGATCATGCTTTTCTAATTTCTTTTTTTTATTTTATTTTATTTGTTTAACTGGGTTCATACAGCCTGTCTTTTCTGCTAGAATCACAGAGTTGTAAAGTGAAGCACTGCTGTCATGCCTTGCTTCCAGTTTGATCCCTTATAAGCTCTGCCTAGAAGAGGAATGGAAAGTTATGTCTTTTTTGGGATAGAGTTTGTGGGGGTGGGCAGTGGCATGGGTGGAACACAACCTAACTTATTTAGTTTCTATCTAAAGCTGGGATCATCAGTTTTTAAAGAAATGGGAATTCTAGTATAAGTTTGCCAGTAAATGTTCATTACAAGTCATTCTGACTATGATAGTACTTGATGAAAAATTAATGTATGAACCAGAATTAAAAAAGGGGCATAGAGGTGTGCAGCTGAGAGCAATTAATGTAAATTATTGGGTGTAAGGAGTCAAGTCTTAACAATGGCATGCATCTGAAGCACTTTGATGTAATTATGGGTAATGTTCTTAAAAAAGGGAGAATGTTCTGTAGTTGTCCACTTGGTACACAGAGGCAACTGGACAGTGGTGCAGAACTCCTTGGCCTTTCCGTGCAGTCCTTGTTCTTAGCAGGTTCATTCCTACCTCAGTGCCCAACCCTGTATTGGACTGGCACAAGTATTTTTGTAGCCAGTAGTACTTTTTGTAGTATTATTGCTTGGCTTGCCAGGTCAGAGAGATGACTGTGCTGAAAATACCCAGGTTTTAAAATTTTTTTTTGGCAGGAGGGGGATTGGGTGGGATCAGATTGGATCATATTTCTCACTGGCAGACAGCCATTGGAATACAGCTTGACAACAGGGCTAAGCCAAACTGCAGCTCCACCATTAAAATGCTGCCTTATTTGAATATTTGGTTTAAATTCTGCCTTATGGCTCTTGTTGTGTTTTTCTGCTCTAGGGGAAATATATTTTTTTTAGTGCCTAGCACACTCTTTTCTGAAAGGTACTTTATTCTTATCAGGCTTTTTATAGATATTTTTTGGTAGAATGAGCATGTGGGGATTGTCTAATTACTTCCTAAGTATAAAACCGTGCTGTTACATGAAGGGATAGTGCCCACTGTTCCCATCACTAACCCAGCAAAATAGACTGAAAGTGTACTTTGGAGGGCCTGACTGTGCTATTTTTAACATGCTCTGGTAAGTCAAATGTCTTACAAAAGTCTGAGTAGATCATGTCCATCTAATGCCTGTCATACCTGATTTCACTTTCTGATGAGATGACAGCACCAGTTTTCCCTAACACTGTGTTGACTAGTGTAGTTTATTTTTCTGTCCAGAGAGCTCATTAATTTAGGTAAGGCATACCATTGTTGGAAGCTCAATTCAGATGTATATTCAAATTTGAGGTAAAGCAGGTTTCAGACACAAAGTAATTAACTGTTGGAAGAATCTCCCTGGGTATCTGACAGATTTGTGATGATTGGAAGGCTGGTAATTAGTACTAACATGGGTTCGTTTCAGCAGCAAGGAGATACTGAGCAAACTTCCTTGACCTGTTTAGCCTGAACACATTGATTGAGGTAATTACTAATGGATTTTCAGGAAAAGAGGAAGTATAAGCTCCTAGAATGAGTTCAGAATATTACAGGCAATTTGTAAAGTACTTCCATGCCAAAAACTACCTTTCTGAACTGGGGAGCGGTCTGTTACCCAGTTTTGCCTTCAGAATAACCCTGACCCAAAGGGTAGACCGTAACCACAATTAAGCAGAGCTTCCTCAGGCCCCCTCTAAAAGGTGATTTTCATTTGCTGGACAGGTACCTGCATGGAGTCGAGCTGGCTGAAGATTCCGGATTGGACTCCTTCTGCTCCAAGCAGTCTTCATGTCTCTTCTCATGTTTTCCGTCAGGTGGATGGAAAACTGCTCCCTGTGCTTCACATAGAATGGAAAGTGGCCACTGATGGTAAGTGGTGGTTGTTTAATTTGAGCATGAAGCAGAGGAAATAGGTGTGGTCTAGTAAGGAGAATTACGACTTCGAGTCTTTCACTGTCATAAAAGCAGACCTTTGAAATTTGGAAGTTTGGCTGCTTAATTTTGTTGGTTTGGGGGTTATAATCTCATCCTTGTAACTTAGGTTTCCTATATGGGTGTGTGTCTTCATAAAGGAATTATTGTCCCATTGCTGAAGTAAGTCGAGTTTTCTCACTCTCACAAGTGTCTTTAATTGTTTGTTTGTAAATGATGCTTCCCTTGCATACTCTTGTCCGAAGTTTTGCACTGATTTAAGATGGAATGAAACACATTCATTTCTTCCTTCTGCAGGGCCTGTGTCTGAGGGATATATAGAGTTATGGTCTGTAGCTCTAGTAGTGTAGAAGCAGGTGGGACTCAGGTCCCAACCATTCTGTTCAGCTGTGGTTATAAACTTTCTCATTGGGACTGTATGTACCAAAACAAAAGCATATTTGCTTTGGCCCCCAAACTGCATGAAGCAGCTTTGAGGGGCAGAGCTAAACACATCACTGAATCTGTGGAACTACCAGGGAGTGTAGAAGAATGCAGTTGCCTTCTCCATTTCTCCTTCATCTGCGAAAATGTAGCTCTTGCCATGCAGGACAACCTTTCAGCTGAGAGTGCTGTCAGTCAACCCCGCACGCTCACTTTTTGTGGCCAGTTATCTTTGTGCTGGGATTCCCAGCGCTTCAAGGCAGTAAGACTGTGACAAGTCTAGGCACAGTGGTGATCTCTTGGCGGGGGTTGCAACCTCTGCACGTGCAGATGGCAGGAAAAGACAAGCATGTCTCTGTGTCCCTGTGCCTACAGCCAGCATCCGCTATCTGGAAGGGGCAGAGCTCGCCGTTCTGCAGGTGAGCAACAATCAACAGATGTGTGCCCAGTTCGACTTCCAGAACAGTTTGCCTCTTCAGGTCCGTCCGGATGGAGGCCGGGTGAGTGCAAAGAGCTTTAAACTACACACTCCATCTGGGAAACTCATCAAAAAAATGCTGAGCATCCACAACTCCCTTTATAAACAATAAGGAATCTGGAGTTTGTTCCTTACCACACAGAATTTGGCCGTATTTAGGTTATCATCTGGAGCCGGTGCCTCTCCCAGAATTTGCACAGCATTGCTGATGTGGAGAACAGTATAGATTTAGGACAGTATGTATGGAATGGCCAGGTACAGAACTGCATATTTGTAAGTGCAATTCTAAATGCTTAGCAGTTGCACAGCACTGCAAGATTCATACTAGACTAAGATTTTAGTCCTGAAACTGTGTATTTTAGCCTAATCTCATTTCAGTTTGCAATGTAATTTAGTGGAAACCACACAGTTGTTTGGCATAAAGCTGTTGCATCAGTTCAAAGATATAAACTCATTCCAAACAGAAGAATTGGGATAGACCAAGGGACTGGTACATTTAATACACTTTATTTTGTATTGAAGCTGCAGTAAATGGGTTATGAGGAACACAGTGGAACAGGGCCAAGTCAGCTGTTAATTTCAGGGCTTTTAAAGAACATCATTCTCTTTTTAAGTCCATGTGGATGTGTTTTGTTTTCAGTGGAATTTCACTTTTGACCGTTTTGAAGTGGAACCTGGCCAGACTTACCAAGTGACTGTCTACCACCTGCCCAAACTGGGTGTAAATGGAGACTACAACTGCAAGTCCACGTCTCTGACAGTGCCTGGTAAGAGATGCTCTAGTTCACTTAGGCCTTGAGCTTAGGACTGTGGTGGTTTGTGGACCTGTGTGTTGGGTATTTTTCCAGTTCAGACCCGTGAACCATGAGCAAGTTTGGCAACAGTTTTAAAAAAAACTGTTGTCCTTTTTGAACATTGCTGTTCAGAAAATCCATGGTGCTAGCCTTATCCCCAGTACCCTTGTGGTATATATCCAAAATGTTTGTACCGTTTGTGCTACAAATCACCGTCCTTATTTCTGGGATCCTGCGTGCAGAAGTTTGTCAAGTCTCTGCTTGGAATAAGGTGTGTGTGGAGGGACTATTCCATGAAGGACAGACCCTTTGATTCCAGTTGACTGTAGTTTCTGCATGGAAGACACTGCTATAAAAATTGTTACATGCTTTCTGGAAAGCTGGACAAAGCCTTTGACTTGGGCTGCTGATTTCTGAAAAATTGCATTTGTAGCTTGTCCAGAATTCTGCTACAACTATGGCTAAAGAGAAATTCATGGTTAAACCTGAAAAGCAATATAGGTGCCCTTCTGAGGGGCTAATTGAATGTAAGTTACACCTCCTAAATTTTGTTGCTGAAGTGCTCATCAGTTGAGCAAGCACAAAGAGATTTCACCTGCATGAATGGGGCAGTGGAGGAATCTTTCCTGCTCTCTGCAGAATATCGCTGCTACTTTCATATAAAAGCTTTCAAAGTTGCCCCTCTGCTTGTGGAAACTGGAAGTACAGGCCAGAACATCAAAATTGGAAGGAGTAAACTTTGGCTTCTAGTATTAAATCTTAGACATGTGAAGTTCCATTTCGAAGGCAGAGTTAGGCATAATTTACCAAGAAACTTGATAGTGCTGAGTGCCTGACCCTTTCTTGTGCATATGACAGTGTTCCTGTTGTTAAATGAATTTTTGTGGTTTTCCTCAAGGATGCTGAGCATCTGCCCTCTGGCTGCACTGACTAGTTTTTAAGTATTTGGCGCTTAATACAGAGCTTGATAACCGATTCCCTAATTTTTTTCTTAACTTCTTATAGTTGTCAACCTGATGTTGTAGTTATAAAATGGCAAAGTATGGAGAGTATCAGTCAGTGTGAGCTGGAAAAGGAGAAGGAGCACTTGATTCTCAGCCCTCTTATCCTTTGTTATACCTGGTTGCACTAAGAACTTCCTGGCTTTTATCCTCTGCTCTTCTTCAGAAACCTAATGCATTCTTACACATGAATTACAGGAGCACTGTAAATTTTCCAGCTTTGAAAGCTGGAATTGTAGGATATGCAATGTTTTATTTCAACTGTCTAAGCAGGGAATTGTTCCTTGTCCTTTGTCCAAACCCTGGAGGAGAGGCATAGTCTAGGCCGAGACTTGTAAATCCCACAGTGTAAAGTTGAATGTGTTATTCTGGATTTAGCCCTGAAGATATTCCCAAAGAGCATGGACAATCTGCTAAACGAAGCAAATTGTCAATGTGGAAGAGTGCTTCGGAATCAAGAAAAATTCCAGCCTCCTATTTTTCCTGGGTCAGAATGCTTAAGGAGGAATGTATTACTGTGGTGCAATCACGAGGTGTGGAGATCAATATGAAGTTTTAATTCCACTATTACGACCCTTTCTGCACAAGTTTTATATTAGCAAGTGTTCTCAGATATTACTGTACTAACAAGTATGGTATGTTTTCAGTCTTTTCTTATTAATTATCTCTGTTCTGAGAAGAAAAATTAAAACCACACTGTTACATCAGTGCAGGGGGCTATGTTTTATCCACTGGAAACCAATACTATTCTACAGAATTTTACTGCTGCTTTGGAACAAAGGTGTCCACTCATTAAGAAGAGCTTGGTTAGGTATCTGGCTTCTGATAAGAAAATGTGATTTTTTGCTAAATGGAAGTACAGTGTTTCTGACTGCTCACTTATGGTCTTTCTTGCAGACTGCAGCGATTCTCTGATGAAAAAAACCATCCCATGCATAAAGACAGGTAAAAATTTGAGTCATGTAGGCATGGATCCTATGCTGAAATATTTCTGCTAGTTGAGAAAAGCAGGAGTATCTTCTCTACTTCCAGGCAGCTCGTGGGAACCCAGGATCCAGGGTAAAAGTCTAGATGATACTACTCTGCTTGTGAGCTTCGACCCGTGGATGGAGCCAGCCCGATACCAAATTCATGTGGCCAGTTACCTGCATGAGAAGAAGTGTAAAATGATCACACATGATTTCACTGAGGTAATTCCCATCCCAAATTATACCTTCTGTGGTGATTTAGACAAGTAATTGCTAAACCAGGACTTGGAGCTGTGATGGTAGGGAATGTAGCAAACATTTGAACAACAGTTTTCAAGGAATTGTTTGCACAAATTTTTAGTTGCCTTTGGAAAGAGGAATTTTATGTCAGCAATTTGGTGGATAAAAGATCAAAAAAAGAGGTTTTACAATTCAGTCTATAAATATCTGCAGAGTCAAATTTGATATTTGACTGGGCTTTACCTTTTGCAAGCCAGTGCCTGGGGAGACTAAATAATTCAACCAAAACTGAGGTGCAAAGTTTCAATAAATCATTGAAGTACTTTATCAAGTATGATCATGGGAGGGCGATAGGTTTTTTTTTTTAGATAAAGAATGAGTGTTTTAGTAACAGATGTTTCATTCAAGCTGAGAATCAGTTTCTGTAGGTCTCACAGTCTGTGTCGCTGAGAAGCTTGAAGTGTCCAGAGTGTCTTCTGACACGAGAAATGTTTCCCTTCAGGCATCTGAGGGAGGAGAAATGCTGCATATTTGGTACCAGTCCTCACCTCCTCCCTGGGGGAGGGCAGATATAAATGGCATTCAGTTTGTTTAATCTTTCCATTCCTTAACACTTAAACCCCTTTGTACTGCATGCACTGGTGTGCATTAAGTTATTACTGACAGGGATTGTACACCTGTACGTGGGTTTCCCTGGTAGAGGGGAATGTTCCTCATTCCGGAGTATTTGCTAATCACTGTAAAGAATATATTTAGATTGTCATGACATTGACTGTGTACAGCAGGTAACAAGGGCAACTTAATTTGTCTGTTCTAGTGTCAGAAGCAGCAGTGTTGACAGCTGCTTTAATTAAACAAGGAAACTTGTTAATGTTTGCACATTACATAACTGAAGACATTTAGATTGTTTAGAAGCCGTAAGTTTAAGTCATTTGAAGATGTACAATGTACATCCCTAGTTGTTTCCTTTTACCTGTGCAATCTTAGCCTGCTGTCTTAATTGTGTTACCATGTCTGTCTCACAGGGCACCCACAGTGATGGTGGCCAGATCCCTTACTCGTTTTGATCTCTGTGGGCTTCTTGTTTCAAAGAAGGAAAAAAGAAGCTTTTTGCTTCTTTGGACCATACCATGTTCTCACATCAGCTTCTTTTCTTTTTTCCTACTTTCATGCAATTATTTTTCTTCCCTTACAACTGATTTCTGCAGGGTGGTCTACAAGAGCAAGTGAATGTCACAATCAAAATAGAGAAGAACATAAAAGCTTGCTGCAACTACAAAATACAGGTAGGATCTCACTCTTATGCCTGTGTCCTTTCTCCACAAACAAGGCAATCAACAACTTAGGAATGTTACAGGGTTTTGCACAGATATTTTGTTCTGAGATTGACTAATCTCTATTATCTGTATTAAGGAAATAGTGATTATGGCTGAAAGAACAATTATTTTTATAGAGATGGTCTCTTTAGTCCATGGCTTTTCCTTAGTATAGGGCTGCCAAGTCAGAGACTGTGGAGTGGGAATGGCAAGTGCAGCCTCAGGAGCTCCCAGCCTTCTTAAGGCTTAGTGTCAGAATTCTTGATCAGTCTTGTTTGCTGAAGGGAAATGGGAGTTCTGTGTCCCCATGCTGAAATACAGGAAATGTTGAGGCAGGGGGAAAGTAAAGCAGGGAACAAAATTGCTTTTAAGAATAACTTCTGTTTTCTGCATTTATTTCAACTGCAGATTCAGCCATTCTTTGCGAACTGTGGCACAGACTGTCTGAGACACTCTGCTTTCATCCCATGCCCACCAGCTCCAAGTGAGAACTGCTTTTCTGTAACCTAGACTCGCACTGGTTTACAGATGAGAGCTGAATTTTTAATGTAATTCTTGTCTTTTGCAGGTACAGGCCCGTCAGGTAAGAAGTTCTTCCAATACCTTGAATCTTTTTTTGCTGCTCTTGATCCTCCCTGGGAATGACCCAATGAAATGTCCCTGTTGAAAATTTTATATTGTTTGAAGGTAGGTAAGTGCTTTTTTGACATAAGTAGCCAGAATTGTTGAGCTGCGAGTTGAACTTTTTCAGAATTATATGGCTGTGTTGTGTAAGTGATCATAGTTGTGACACATCATAGTGAAACCTGGAGCCAACGATCTGAGCATTAGTTATAGTTAGAATAGACAAAGCTGTGGCTTAAATATTACTTAAAAAATAATAGTTAGAGTAGACTATTGTAGCAAAAATCAAATGTAACAAAAATATTGTATCATGGACTATAGAACCCACCCAAGCCCCCACTGAAACCAACCTCAGAGGATGTGAAGATGAGCATGTGGCAGCCACTTGGTAACAAAACACCAAACCAGTAAAGGCCGAGGAGACCCCAGACCCTAATCATGCTGGTCCAGACTGTTGAGTGAGGGATGGGGAATTTAGGTCATCAGGGTATAATTGCCCAGGGATTTCTTTGTTGGGTGTCCCTCTTTTGAGGCACCGAGCTCAAACTACCAGATACCATAACTGAGCTGTCCCAGTAGATCTGTCTGATGGAGATGAGAGCCTGGTGTCAAAAATTTCTCTAACAGTCCTCATGTAACACCAAGTTCAGAATTAATTGTGCTAAGAATTACTTCACCATGATTTAATGAGACAAGTATTTGTATGCAGTGTGAACCTTAAAGAGCAATTTTTTTTAGATACACTTCACTTGCATAGAGTTCTTTGAGAAGCAGTTTTGACAAGAAGAGTCTTAATATAAAATACTTTCTGTCACTTTGCTCAGTGTTAAAAAATTTGCATAATATAAAGCAGCTTTTGGAGAGAATAGCTTGCATATATTCATTTTTATGAATGTCAAGATAACTTGTGCATAATGATTTGACATCTTTTTTTTTGGCTGCAACACCTGTAAGGAGCTGGTTTGCCCGAGATTGAAAAATAAAAAAAACACCTGTAGACTGAAAAAATACATGACCCAAAATGGTGATTTTTTTTTTTTTTTAAGATAGATTACATGAACAGGCAGGACATGGGCGGCATGCCTGTCAAAGCTGGGTAAACACTGCTATTTAGAGGAAGGTTATTGATCTGTGTTCTCAGTGTGCTGCACATATGGTTCTTTGTGTGGTGAAGTTGGTGGTGAAGAGCAGCATCATCATGAAAGCAGGAATTCATTTTGAGAAGTGACTGTACATTGTAAGAGGGAAGTGCTGGTGTCTGCCCATGGTTTTGGGCACAACCAGGGTCCTCCTCCGTTGGCCCTCTCTGCTCAGGAAACTTCTGCTCTTTGGTGAAGCTCTGTTTGCATGAGGCAATGTCTGAGGAGTGTTTTTATACCACAGGTGATATGTTTATATGGCTCTACTGGTGTATCACTGGGATCTGTGTGTTACTTGTGGGATCAGTCATTGCAGGTGTGGTGTGTATGACTAAAAAACGAGCAGGTAAGACTCATACCAGCTAGGAGGAAAACAATCCAATGCTGAAGCTCTATTTTTCCTACTTCTGTTGCTGTTTTGTTCCTTGCTGTTCTGATGGCTTACTGCTGAGATAATTCTATTTTGCATCATAGCACTTGTAATGTCCTAATACCCTCCACTAGATAAGTAAAGTCTTCCATGGGTTATGCTGTCTGGTACTCCATGTTCTTCATGCACAAGTTCATAGCACTTCCGAGCTCATGAAGGGAAAAGGAACTTTGTAGTTCAGGCCCCGTGCTGCAGAAATCTTTTCCATTTGTTTCTCTCCTGCGTTGCATCAGCATTCTCCAGAGCAGAAGCTTCCTGTTTGTCCACACTGTAGTCTTTCCTCTGATTCTGAAAGTCTATACAAAATTAATTTCTGTACTATTTTGAACTTAAATTATGTTTTTCAATTGAAGTGGAAGGGAAAAAAACAGGACACAGAGGTTGACATCAAGCAAGCTGGAAAATTGGGTACTTAAGGGCTGATTCCTAGTTTTTTTGTGAGGAAGTTACCACAGTGGCACTGTGTAACTCACAGCTTAAGTTTTTCTTTTTCATCTGAGAGGAATAATTGGTAATCTTTTGGAAAATTTCATAACACATCAGACTTACAGTTAAGATGTGGCTGGGGACATTTTGGTCACCTCTTCAGAGAAGCCTCTTAAGGAAAAGCCATGTCTAAAAATGCCCCTTTTCCTTAAAGAATGGTGGCAGAACTACAGTTGGGTGTTCTGTACTTCTTGAGACTGAATGGATCTGGAGGTAGATAGAGAAAGTTCGTTTTGAGTGCATTCTGTCTTCTCAAAGGAAAAATATAGCAAGGTACATAGCAAGGTATTTGTTCAGTATATTTTTTTTATTAGGCTTCTTCTTCCCTATGGTTTTATCTCCCTGCACAGTTAAGGACTATTTATTTAACTTAATCTGTGGAAGGTGTTGTGATTTTAAGCACTTAATCTTATTTCATGTTTTCAGAACTGAGTGTGACTTTCTTTCTCTTCCAGGACGCCGACGAGGGAAATCCAACCACAACGATTTGCAGACTGGTAAGATGTCCCGCCTGTGTTTTATCAAGTGCTGTGTGTTCTGGAAGTCTCACACAGAAGGGGTTTTCAAAGGGTCTACTGTTCTATAGTTGCTTCTGAAAACCAACAGATAGTCTTAGGATCTTTGATCTAGGCCATGGCAATAGGAGATTGGTTTGGGCTGGGTACACTCAGCTTTCCACCAGAGAATGTAGCTACGTCTGCAAACCTCTTGAAGCTGGTGTATTATTTTTGTGTGGTGAAATTCAGTGACTCATCTGGGCACTATTATAAGTCACAGCTCTCCTGTCTGTACTTTTGTATTAAATTTATGCAATGAGATGTTGTTCACATGCATTACCAAAATAGCATTCAAGCTGGTAGTCACTAGAACCTTTTGTTAATGTCTGTGTTGATTACTGCTGACTTGCACCATTGCAGTTTTGGGAATGTGGCTGGAATTAATATTTTTCTGTCTTTCATCAGCACCATATACCGACCTCTCCCTGCCGCCCTTGAAGCCCCGGAAGGTCTGGGTTGTGTACTCTGCTGACCACCTGCTGTACGTGGACGTGGTGCTGAAGTTTGCTGAGTTTCTGATGACAGTCTGTGGCACTGCCGTAGCCTTAGACCTGCTAGAAGATCATCAGATCTCGGAGTTAGGGCCGCTGCCCTGGCTTACTCGGCAGAAGAAAGAAATGGAAGACCTGTCTTCAAAGATCATCATCTTGTGTTCTCGGGGCACCCAGGCCAAATGGCAGGCCATGCTTGGGAGTGAGCCTGTGTGTCTCAAGCAAGATCAGCAGAAGCCAATGGGAGACCTGTTCACCCCGGCCTTGAATTTGATCCTGCCAGATTTCAAGAAACCAGCCTGCTTTGGGATGTACATAGTCTGCTACTTTGAGGGAATAAGTAGTGAGAAAGATATACCTGATCTGTTCAATGTCACATCCAGGTACCAGCTGATGGACAAGTTTGAGGATATTTATTTTCGGATTCAGGATTTGGAGAAGTTTGAACCTGGGCGGATCCATCGAATCCAGGAAATCACGGCTGAAAATTACGTTGATACCCCCAGTGGGAGGAAGTTGAAAGAGGCCGTACAGAAGTTCAAGAACTGGCAGACTGAGCACCCAGACTGGTTTGAGAGGGAAACCATCTGCTTGGATAATGATGAAGAATTGCATTCCCTAAACAGAGAGAGCCAGGTGGATTCACTGCTGAGTGAATCAAGCGGGATTGTGAAACACCAGCTGCACCTACGTGAGCCTGACCCCAACTGCTGTTATGTCATCAACCTCCACATGCATGAAGGTGAAAACGCAGGCTGTAAACTGCAGCCTCAGCTTAATCCATGTGGGGATCCAACTTCTCAGACTGTGGTCCTTCCTCTGGATGAGGCTCCTCTAGTTCAGGTAGTGGAGCCAGTCTCTCCTGTGGAAGATAGAAATATACTTAGTCATCATGTGCTGAGTAATGAGGAATGTATGGAAGGAGTTCCTCTTCTGGAGACAGGCTTTCCAATGAGGAATAACATCATCCTCCATGATGACACTGACGTTTCAGCAGTAGCTGACCACAGTCCTGCAAACCTCTCAGGTGAACTGAGGGACCAGCTGAATGGATTTATGTACCCTCTTTACCAGCAGAGTGTCATTCCTTCAGAGCCATATCTCTGCCAAGAGGAGCCTGACAGGCAGCACCAGTTGGTCTTCGATGAGCAGTGCAAAGACCAAAGACAGTCAGTGCAGTCGGACCAGGGCTACATCTCTAGATGTTCTCCTCTGCCTCCTGATGACCTTGTAGAGGAGGAGGAGGAGGAAGAGGAGGAGGAGGATCAGGAAAAACAGGTGGTCTTCCATGAACTCTCTCCAGAGGTCTTGGACAGTCTAAGGAGCCTCCAGAAGCAACTGTTTTTCCAGGACATTCAGAGGAGCTCTAACTGGAGCTATCCAGCTGAGGTGATGGACATTGGCCAGTCTCTGGAGGACTGTTAGGTTCTGTCTGGGGCCTGCTCCATTTGAAACACAGGGATGGAAGGTGGTCCCATGCAGAATACTGAAACTGCATTTCCAACACCATCCTTGTCCTTGTGTTGTAAATGACTTAGCAGTGGGATCTGCCTGCTTGCTGCTGGGATGCAGGGTTGCCCAGCAGTCTGGTGATGTTGCTTCCAGTCTCTGTGGAGAGAAGCAAAGAATATTGGCCACCTCTGTGAAAGAGCAGGCAGTAGCTCTGTTCCTTGGGGAAAGGCATTACGTTGAATCCTCACTGATGAATGGCAGAAAAATTACTGTGGCTCATCCACTCATGCCTTCAAAATGCCCTCCAGCTGTACTGATTCTATTGCACTGGATAAAAGTCATGGCCAGGGTTTGGAAAATAGATTCAGATAGCATGGGGAAATGTACATTGCTGTTTTCATGCACATTTTAAATGTTTTGTTGTAAATACTCTGTTCAAGATGTGTGCCTTACATCTCAGCTAGGTCAGTGCTGTCTCTACCTGGTTGATACATGTGCCTGAAGACTTTCCTTTTCCTACTTATCCATTAATCTGCAACTGCATTTCCATGGTCATTCAGAAACCAAGTGGAATAACTGAGCAGTAAGTGGGATAAACTTTTAAATTGTGAGTCTTCATAATTCTCCCTGCCTTCCTCATGGAGGTATGGGCTTGAAAACTAGCAATAGCAGGAAGCGGGGAAGGGGAGATAATGGACCAAAAAATGTAATTTGGAGTTGTTGCACAATTTTAAGAAAAATCTGGGACTAAATAGAGAATCATTGAATCAGTAATCTGGTATTGAATCAGTAATCTGGTATATCCTCCAACACAGTGCTGCAGTGCTGTTTGCTTTTGGGTATTTTGGCACCAGGGAGATGTGAACGGAAGATGTAGATAGTGACACACAATTAAAGAAATGAAAGACTGTTTTGGAGGAGAAAAAAGCACAGCTTCAGCAGATGCTGTTTTAGAGCAGAGGTTATATCTGAGTTAGGGGAGGTTGAATGAAAATGACTGTAACGTGCTTGTGTGGGTATAAACTCAAACACAGTAGTTCAGGTTAATCGTAGTGAAATACTGAATAGACCAAGGGGTTCATCCTCCAGGAGCTGTGATGGTAACTGTCAATTCAAGTGGTTTTTAAAAATCAGGCTGGATGCACTAGAAAAATTGTTCCCTGTGAGTGATGGCACGTTGGCCCTTGTAGCACTGGCTGGGTAGCAGACTAGCTGAGGTTGGCATTTGCCTTGTTTCTTATTACTGTTTCTGCAGCCCACTGGATAACAGCCTGTGAGATGTAAATACAGCCAGGTCTTTCTCCTGTGCCTTCAGACGAGCTTGTCGTCTTCCTGTCCTTCAAAGTTTACTTGTCAAAAAATGTTAGGATAATTTTATTTCAGCTCTTTAAAAGTCTGATGTATCAGAGAATAATCTGGTGGGTTTTTTTACTTGCAATGAATATTTTATTATGTATATTTTATAATTTTGTAAATTGTTCTTAAATTAAAAACCAATAATACCTTTGGAATATATTTACTTAAACAGTTCTGTGTCCTCCATTCTGCCTAACTCCTTATGTTAGTATGTGTTGTAGAAATCTGAAGCAAAGCTGAGCCAAACGGAACTGGCTCCCAAATGCCAAAATGTTCCTGCAAAGCATGGCAGCTGTACTGAGTCAAGCTGGATACAACTGAGGGCCCTCACCTCTGGGAAGGGCACATCCCTTCAAGAGGAGTGTTAAAGGAACTGTGAGTAATTCCCGTGCAGGACTGCTCCATGAGGCAGGACTGCTAAGACAGCTGCTTTCTCTGCAGCCAGATAACAAAGGGACAGTCCCTGCAGAGATCCAGACTTGAGACTGGGAGCCTTCCTGCGTGTACAGGATCTAACCCAGCAGGAGCTCAGCAAGAGGCAGCTGTGATCTCAATGCTTCTCCAGTGAGAACCCATTTCCCAGATTATGTGAGTAATTGCCATCTTGATGATCCCACTTCTACAAGTTTCTTTTATCTTACAGCAATTAACATGTAAATCTGATTTTTTTTTCCCCATGAGTCTTTTTCAAGTGGTATGAATTCCTATAAATCACTTAAATAGGAAGCTCAGAAGTGTCATCTGGATTTTCTTGCCTTAGTCATTCCCTTCTCAAATAACTCCCTTGGTGTTACAGCTTTTAGAATATGCTTTCACTTAACAAAAAGTTTGTTTGAAGGGAAAATCCAGATGCTATTTTAGCAATCCAATATGAGGAAAACAAGTAACTTTAATATATCTACTGGTCCCTGAATACAAAATTGAATAGCCCAGCAAGATTCAAAGGAGAGAAAAAAAAAAAAAAAAAAACAGAGCAAAATCAGTCACAAGTTTCTAACTTTATTTTAACAATCTTGCTTTTTAAAAAATACAAGTTCTAATTAATGCCAGGGGGATGCCAAGTGTCCATCGGCCACAGGCCTTATCTCTCACTTCAGTTTCCCCTCCTGGGAGTAGTCAACTCCTTTGTCAGGATAGCAAACAAAGAGCAATAAAATTCTAAATAACTGAGTAGTGTTACAAGGCTTGTGACAGAATCCCAAGGGACCTGTGTCTCAGTATGGCACAACTTTGTTTAGCAAAGTGTTAGTGACCTGGAGCAGTAATTTAGTGTTGGGAGAATGTACAGGAGGTGTGCAAGGTGCATCAAGAGAGGTATTGCTTGCACTTCAATAGTACCACTGTCTCTCTCTTCTGCAAACGGAACGGTTACGTGGCAGAAGGGTTTAAATGGAAGAGTAAGCTCAGTTACCAAAGAGAAAGAAATTCAAAAGGTGGAGCAGGCTTATAAAGAAGACATTGAAGAGCTTTAAATGGTTTTCTGTAGGAAGTAATTGCAGTAGCAGCAGAGGTGCCCTTTTAGTTGCAAGGAGGCTTCTGTATAGCCAACTACTACTCGAGCTTTTTACTCTCCAAACAGCACATCTACTACCAGACTAGAAACCATGGCATCACAAAGAACAACCTTTTCTACCAAGGAATTCTATACAACTGAAACATCATTTTGCAGGGTCGTCTGTCCCAGGCAACCTTTTCATCCATGGACAAATTTGAACTGCGATTTCACTGCCAATGGTTTAAGTATGCCATGGCTGGATAAATTTCAAATATGCCGTTTTTCTCCATAATGTCCTAACTGGAAAAAGGCACTCACTGTTGAAACAGCAACTTTATGTGCTATGAAGGGGTACTGAAGTAGGACTTGATAATAATTCTGCTGTGATTCTTCTAGTGTCTCAACTATGTTCACACTTCAGTGTATTAGGGGTTAGCACTTTGGTGCTATCGTGAAGTTGGCCATAGGAGCAGCAAAACATAGTTGGTGAATAGCTTTTTTCCTTCCCCTTGTATTTGGCAATGTTGGTTGTTTTGGGATTTATTTTTTATTTAGCTGTTTGACTGAAACATGGAGTACACCTAGGTTCAGGTATCACCCCAGTCTCTCTTGAGTAATTATGTCTGAGATTTTACTGTCTACTTAATGCTGAAAAAGGAAGGTGCAAGGAAACAAATATCTGTACAAGCGTAATACACCTGTAATTACACCTCCTTTGGCCAGGAACGTAGCATCCCCTCGACACATTTCACATCACACAGGAAAAGTTCACAGTACCAAGTTTTACAATCACAGTCACTCACAGCACCAAGATTGTCCAGACAAGAAGAAGTTACCGAAGAGAAAGGCCACTGGCCAAAATTCACACAATTGCCCATGTAAGGGCTCAGGTAATAAAGCACTGGTGGGAAAGTTAAGCCTAGCCTTTGCCAGCTCTCCATTTGGCGTGAGGAGAGCAGCAAGTCCCCCATCCTAGCTGCACTTCTGAACAGAACAGCACTATTGACCCATCTTTTCCAAGGGCTTTTCTAGCCCCTCAAAACCCACCAGCCACTGAGAGCTGGGGAAGAAGAGCCCCAGGGCATCTCCGCTTCTGCCTCTGGGAGCTGGAAGTTACCAGACTGTAAACATTTTGTTGTAGCAGTCCACTGGAGCAGGCAGTTGATCCCACTCTGTGAAAAGGAAGGTGGGACAGAGGGCTCAGTCCCACTGAAGCCCAAGCCCTGAAGGAGAGAATGAATGTGTGTGCGGTAGAAGTCTGGGCTGTGCCTGCAGTCCTGCTCTGGGTAGCAGTTGGTTGTGCTTTATTTCCCCTTCCCCTCAGGACAACTTGAAAAAAAAAAAAAATTTGGGACAGGAAACTGTCATTTTTCATAATTATTGCAGCCTTGCCCAGATAACAAAACATAAGCCTGGGAGGGGCAAAGTTCTTCCTCCGAACGTGGCCTCTGTGCTCCTGCTCCCATGGGGCTGGTTTCAGGAGCAGCTGCAGCCAGGCAGAAGAGCAGGCCTTAACCCCACTGAACATTCATGGAGCTTAAAACCAAAGAAAACTGTGTTTCTATGAGAGGTTACTAACAATTAGCTTTTTCCCCTGCCTATCCTAAACCACATGCACAAGGAGGACAGGATGCTGATACGTGGGCTTCCACCAAAGCTCGAGGAGCCCCTCTGCCTCGAGGGCTCCTGCAGCACTTTGCTTTCTGTGCTGAAAAGTGAGGTTCGCTGAGCATGGGGCCCACGCCGAGCAGCGCCAATGTCCTCTGCTTTGCTGTTTGAGAGGGAGCAGCTTGCAGGCTTAACCCTGTCTCCACTCTCTCAAGCAGGCATGGAAGGCGGCCAGAGGAAATCTTTCCAGCCTTTCTGGCTGTGTAAAGGAAGACCCTACGCTTTGTGTAAAAAGAAAACCAATGCAGATCCCATAAACATGCATATTCACAGAGAAATGAGAGCCCCAGCACCTGCGGATGCAAGCAGTAGGCTGCTGTAAACCCTGTTCTCACCAGAAATAAATGTCTTGGTGGATATGAAATGGGGCCTAAGCCCCGGTTCATGTCCATGCTGGATTCGTGTTTCTTCAGCATGTGAAGTCAGTGTAAGATGCAAAAGGTTGAAGCACAGAGGTAGACATTTTTGGCTAGGAGAAGGTGGCTCATGGGCTTGAAGTGACCAGTTGGCCAGCGTGCTTCCAGAGGTTCCCCAGCTGGGATGCAAAGGCCTGGGAAACGGAGGCAGCAGCTTTGCAAGACCTAGGGAAACCAAAGCGTGCTTCCTTCTGTCCTTCTTCCATCCCGGAGGAACGTCTCTGCTGGTCAGGCCCCTCTCGCATCTCATTGTGGGCAGCAGGAGTTCTTAAAAGAGAGGAGAAAATGCACTGGTCCCTGTTGTTTAGGAGGAAAAGGAAAAACTGTACTTTTATGGTCTCAATGCAACACAATGTCCTGGCAGGGAACGGGAGGGGAAGAGTGGGACCCTCCAGACAGGGGAGAGACAGAAGCACTCGAAGTCCTGTCGTGAAGGGTAGGTGCGTTTTCCAGGGACAAGTGTCATCCGTAGGCTCCTGCAGGTAGTCGGGTTTGTGCGGAGCTTCCGCTGCTGGATTCATCCATGAGAAAGGGAGGAGGGGAGTGGGAGTCTGGCAGGGAAGCCCACGTCCCCTTCCCCTGCTCGGCCACGGAGGCGGGAACCTGAGCAGAAACGCAGAGAGACTGCCGGGAGTGGACCCGGAGGCGGCGGGAGCCCCTCCGGGCGCGGCGGCCAGGGGTGCTCAGCCCTGGGCGGTGACCGCCAAGGCGTTCACGTACCCGTGGGGTCCCACGTCCACGTCGGAAAGCCCGTGGGCTAGGGGGGCTGCGGCGGGGGCGGCGGCGGCGGGGCCGTACTTGGCGGGCGGCGGAGCGGCGGCGGGGCGGAGGAGGCAGCAGGTCTCCAGCGCCTCCAGCCCGCGGCAGGTCAGGAAGAAGAGGTTCTTCAGCATGAAGAGGGAGAGCGGCTGCTGGTAGCGCAGGAGCAGGAGGCAGCGGAGCGCCAGGAGCGGCGCGTCCAGCAGCCCGGCGGGCAGCAGGAGGTGCAGGGCGAGGCGGGCGGCCCCGGGCGGGCGGGCGGCGCTGAGCTCGTAGAGCCACAGCACCGGCGAGGCCAGGCAGAGGAAGTAGACGGCGATGAGCAGGTAGCGCAGCGGGGCGGGCAGCGGCGCCGGCCGCCCGGGCTGCAGCACCAGCTCCAGCAGGGAGAAGCTGTCGAGCAGGTCGAGGCAGGTGGCGAGGAAGGCGGCGGCGGCGCGGTGCTGCGGCGGTGGCTGCGGTGGCAGGAGCAGCTGCCCGGCGCCTTCGGTGCCGATGGCCCGCAGCAGGCAGTACAGCAGCGGCGCGGACAGCGCCAGGGTGATGCGGAAGCCGGTGGTGCCCATCGGCAGGCGCAGCTCGATCAGCTCCAGGATGGAGGTGCCCAGGATCAGCGCCGCCTTGGGCGTGAAGGCGATGGAGTAGATGAGCCAGGCGAGGTGCGCGTAGGCGAAGTCGCCGCCGCGGGGGGGGACCCCGGCCCCGCGGCCCCCGGCCCCACGGCCGCCGGGGGGGCCGTGCAGCAGCAGTGGGTGCGGCGGCGGCGGCCCGGGGGGCGGCGGGGGCCGCTCCCGGCGGCGCGCCCGGCTGTTGCGGCAGAAGAAGATGCCCCAGCCGGCCGCCAGCACCAGGTCGGTGGCGATCCAGCTGCACCAGTACAGGTCGGTGACGGCGATCAGATAGAGGTCCAGCAACGCGCCCTGCCCCAGTAGCAGCACCAGGGACAGCGCCTGGAAGCCCCAGCGCCTCCCGCCCCCTGCCCCGCCGGGCCCCAGGAGCGCCCCCGCCGCCGCTCCGCCGCCCCCCGCCCCGCCGCCAGCCGCCGCCGCCCCGTACAGCTCCGCCGCCGTCATGCTGCGGCCCGGGCTCCCGCCGCCGCCTCCGCCGCCGCCGCTGCTGCTGCTGCTGCTGGGGAGCGGCGAGGCGGCGGCGGGCAGCGGGGTGGCGGGCGGCGGCACCAGGGGCTTGCTGATGCTGATGCTGTCCTCCTCCTCCTCCTCCTCTTCCTCCTCCTCTTCCTCGGTGCTGCTGCGGGGGCTGCGGGGGCGGGGGGCCCGCTCCGAGCCCGAGCTGGACCCCGAGCCCCGCCGGCTGCCGCCGCTGCTGGAGCCCCCCGGGAAGAGGGGCTGCCGATCGGCGGCGTGCGGCGGCAGCGGCGGCGGCGGCGGCGGCGGCGGCGGCGGCGGCTGGAAGGAGCCCGAGGAGGAGGAGACCGAGCGCTGGTTGGAGGCAGCGCGGTGCATGGTCCTCCCCGGCCCCCGAGCCGGCACGCCGGGCCCGACGGCCGCGCCGCGGCCCCCGGCCCGCCCCCCGCCCGCCCCCCGCGCCCCGCGCCGCCGCACCGGGCCCGGCAGCGGCAGCGGCAGCGGCTGCGGTGCCGAGAGCCCGAGCGGCGGCAGCCGGGGGGGAGCCCGGGGGCGGCGCCGCGCTGCAGCAGCAGCAGCTGCCGGAGCCGGGGCGGGCGGAGGGGAGTGGGATGGGGATGGGGATGGGGATGGGGGAGCGGTTGCGCGGCCGGGGGAGGGGAGGAGGAGGGCGGACAGGGGAGGGGGAGGAAGGCGCCCCCGCCCTTGTCCCCGGGGCTGCCATAGAGCCACATCTCGGGGAGCGTGGCCCCGCTGCCTCCTGCCCCGTAGAACCCCCGCGGATGGAGCTGGCAGGGCTTGGGCTAGTCGCCCATGGACATGTCACAGCATCCAGGCAGCCACTCCATAAATGCTCCGCTTCCATAAAATCGGAATTCTTTCCCTCTCTCCTGGTCTCTCTAGGCTGACCAAGACAAAGGCCAATTGGCCTGGCACAGAGCCTGCAGTGAAGAACTCGCAGCTCCTCATCTGTGCTGCTGGACACTCATCTGCCCCTGCGTTCAGTCTGCTGTAAGTATTTGTTCATCAGAGGAAGCATCTTTGAACTCACCAGTTTCCTGGGTCCCTGCCCATCTTACCATGATGGTTTTAAATTTATGTGAATAGCCCTGAAGTTCCTACTTCTTCTGAAAGCACCAACTGGGACCTTTATTGACTCACAAATAATGGCCTTGAATTGAGCTTGGCTGGCTGGATCTGCCCACCACCAGCACCAATGACTTAGTACATCACGTTTCAAAGTGGCTTGACGCTCAGCATGACTAGTCCCTCATTCCTACCTGTGCCTGCCAGTGATGAGCCAGGTGCTACCTGTCAGTGATGTGATGCCCATCAAATAAACTGTACCCCCAACTGTTTGTATTAGCTACACTTTGTGATAAAGATCCAGAATAACTTGATTTTTGAACATGTTGCTAAATCAATGCATGGGGCTGAGCAAAACACAGATGCTTGGTACTGGGAAATGACATCCAAGACAGCAGTGACAATCATCTAAGACATGTTGGTGCAGGCTCCCTGAGGAGCTCAACTCCAGTCACTGTCCCTGGATTTCTGCTCTTGACAACAAGGAGAAATCAGTCTGGGGTACTAGACGAATTCATACTTAAAACAAAGAAATAATTGAGAAAGGGAAGGAGAGAACTTGAGCTGGGTTGACACAAAGATTTCTTTAGACACACAGCAATGATCAGGAGGAAAAGCAGAATAAGAAGAGTCACAGCAAAAGCATTGCTGCCAATGGAGCTCTGAGCGAGGGGGCACAGACAAAGCAGTTTTCTAAAAGCATGGTCAAAACAGAGAGAAAAGGAGAAGGTAATTGGAGGCTGTGCAAGCTTTAACACAGTTACTTGGGCAGCACAGTACTGAAACGGTACCACCTCTAAACTGGGGTAGCAACACGCAGGTGTTCCCATGGTCTCCCACACTGGTTGCTACCCTGCTTCTTTGTCTGGGCTGCTGCATCCCTGCTGCCGTAACCTGCATGGCTGGGTTGCAGTTAGGATGGGGGACATCTATTTTCTGCTACACTCACATTATGTTTTCTACGCTTGGATACACTTGCCAAGGATCAGCCTTGCATCAGCGCTACTCCTGTCATTGCCTGCCTCTAACTCACCTTGTCATCGTGCCTCGCATCAGAGGACACTGAACACGCATGCGCTCTCTTTCTAAGGGCTTTCTCGCTAACTCCACCTTTCCATTAGCAAATAAAAGTACTTCATTCTAAGAAGGTCAGTAATCACAGCATATCATAAGGAACATGAGCATCCAAAAGAACAGTCTGGCCTGGAGGGTGGTGAATGGGCTGGTGCATCCAAGCCTGGTGCCAGGATTCACCCCAGGGCAAAACAGGCAGGACACCTACATAGATGCTCATGGAAGGCCCAGGATGCAGCAGGCAGTACCACGAGCTCTGTAACTCTGAGAAGCATCACTGGCATTTGCAAGTTTAAGATCAGGTGAGTCCAAGGAGGGCTGTTGCCGTTTATTTTCCCAGCAGGTGACTGTGTGGCAGCCTGAGCCAAGGACCTCTTACAGCAGGCTCCCAACAGCACTGTATTTAGTCTGGGCACCTTGTGGGCCTCTGCCAAGGTCCTTGACCCAGGCATCACACCTCTGGCACCCCCTCTGCCACATGGAGCCACAGGGCTGCCCTTCCCCAGGGGCCGCTCCCCATGATTCACATCTCACGTCAATGCCTGGGAGGTGCTGCCATGTTGCTGCCTCCATGGTGACACAGGTGACACTAGTCCCTCTGCATTGTGGGGGCCCACAGCAACCTATCATGGGAAAATGGCAAGATTTTGTGTGATGGAAGCAAGACAGCCGGGCAGCTTATTCTGAGCTCATTCAAGATGCAAAAGGACAGTGAACAGTGAGCTCCGTCTCGCTTCTTTTCCAGACACGCTCACATTATGCTGGCTTTGCTCTCCAGGCTCTCAGGGTGTGTGGACTGTATCAGGGATGAAAGCACTGCACCTGGGCTCTGCTGCTGAGCACTGTGTGTTTTGCTGGCAAGGCTTTGTCTCTTTGACAGACTTCGCTGCCAAAGACAAATCCCTGACCAAACAATTGCTTGGACTGCAATTCTTGTACAACGCCGCTAACACTTCGCTTAGGGCTCTGCGGATGGTCTCTGTTTTCTGGGCAGCAAGAGGCTCGAGGCCAGGCCAAGGAGGATGATTGCTGCCTGTATCACTCTTTCATGTTTGAGCAGGGCCCAGCGCTCCTTGACAGATGTCCGGAGTTGCCCAGTTCAGGATGGCTCAGAGTGGCAGTGGGGGTTTGTGAACAGCACCAACCGTGCCTCCTGATTTGGTTTCCACCAAAAGGCTGGGTAAGATGGCAGTGAAAGTGTGTCTGGTCCAGGGTAGAGGGCATAACCACTTTCTTGTGTTCTGGATCCTGGCCTTTATCTAAGGTGAGTGCATTCACCTGACACTTCTCAGGGTAAGCCAGTACTTGTGTCACTGGCACAATTCATGTGTGGTCAGTCCTGAGAATTAACTAGACTGGTATTGCTCCTACCACATTCACTGTTCCACTGGAAGAAGAGTTTTCCATTGCTATGAGAGGATGTGGAGTGAAAACCAAGCACCCATCTGGACTGCTCAGTGCAACAGCTGAGAGGGCTGGTCCTGCCCTACCTGGGCAGGAGACGGTGACAGCTCTGCCTCGTTGGCTCTCATCCTCTGGGTTTCCTGGGCAATGCGATTCCCTGTGTGCCACAGACTGGGCATGCTCAACTTAGCCTGGCCCTGGCAGCCTGCCAAAGACACGCACATCTCCTCTGCTTTCAGTGGAGAAGCTTTGTTTCACAAAGGCTGTCTGGTGCCTGTCCCACCTGCTTGACTAAGTGCAATTGGGTGGGGATCCCCAGGCTTTGGGAGGGATGGGCTCTTACCCACAGCCGGGCTGCTATCAGGGGAAATGGGCTCTGACCTGGCAAGCAGGTGGTGTGGTGAGCCCAGCCCAGGGGAGCCGGGGTGGAGCTCTGTGCTAAGTGAAGGGGCACCTCCTGCACTCCAGGATCACAGTCCTGCTGGGCTGAGGCTGAGCAGGACAAGAGAAGGTTTATGGAAACAGCTCTCCAGAGCTCAAAGGAGACCTGTTGGGGCTGTGAAGGTCCCTGTGTCAAAGGTGGGCAGGTGGGAACAGGGACCTGCAGCTATAGGGTAGCTCTGAGCAGGGATGAGGGAGCACCAGGACGGAGGGTGGGAGCTCAAGGGCTTCGTTGGGCTGACCACAGGCTCCAGCACTGCAAAACCAACCCAAGCAAACAGGTGAGAATAAGAAAAGAGCTCATGTGTGGGAAAGGAAGCAGAAATTGAGCCTGTGCCTTAAAATGGGAGTGAGAGGAGAAATTTCTTCTACTCGAGAAGGCACTGAAGAGCTTTTTGTAGCACACTGTAGGATGAGATGTGACAAGCTGATGCTTCCCATGTGATCTGGTTATTTAATGCACTGTGCAGTCCTTGGAAGTGTTAGTGCTTAACTATTACTGTTAAAACATTAAAAAGCTAAGCTATAAATAGCTTCTACTCTTCAGCAACTCCCAAGCTATGTTTCTGGGTTCTTTATGTATTGATGTGTATGTATAGTGATGTGTGTGTATACTTAAATTTAAAGGCAAGCAGCAGACAACAGAGTTTTGTGAAACAGTCATACTGAATATCTGAACTGCTATCATTTCTAGTTTACACTGGTACTGGAAACAAGTAGTGTGCCCTCATATATACCCCTGCTGGGGAAAGGCAAAACTTTCTTGAGGGCTGAACTCAGGAGGAAACAAAATAATGACTCAAGTTCTTGGGGGAAGGGAAAGGGGAAAAAAAAAAAAAAAAAGGCAAAAAAAAAGGCACATATATGCCTGAAAGAAAGACCAGAAACTAAATACCTAATTATACCCTGCAGTAAGCTGTCAGAAACTGGCAGCAGTGGGAGGGAAGGAGGCAAAGCTGATCTCAGTGAGTTTGAGCATAATCTGCTCTTACCATACTTAAAATGCCTTTTGTGTGGGAATGGAAGGTTCTGGGATTCTCTGACACATGCTTTGTCCTGCACTTATCTAATCCATTCAAACGGTCACGGCTGAAGTTACAGACAAGTGTAAAAGAGTCTCACCTGGCCAGCACCAAAATTCAACAATTGCCTCAGCTTCTGAATGCAGTCTTTGTAACTGATCCAGTATTACAGTTCAGGGAACACAGATACTCTTCAAAAGGATGTACAAGCGTAACAGGCTGTTGCTGGTAATTACATTTCGGTTCAAAGAGTTTTCGATGCCAGCATAAAATGCCAAGACATTTCTTCCCATGCTTGTAGCAGGGTAGGGGTTTGGAGAGTGCATCTGGGGTTTGATCTTGTTATTTTGTACCTCCTCAGTCTTAGCATACAGTGTGTATTGAACTGACCCCGAGGAGAAAATTCTTAGCAGTTGAACTGAGTGAAAGGGAAAAGTGGGTTTGTTATGAGACAAGTGTTTTCTCATTGGAAGTTTGGTATCTGGAGAACGTACAGCTGCCTTGCTGATGTGGGGTTTTAAACTGTTGCAGACTGCATCTGTAAAGGTCCTGAAGTGCATACTTTTCATCAAATTGACTGTGACAGTAAAAAACATAAAGACTTGTGCTTTTACAATTAGAGTTAGAAAGATTCAGTAATAGAAGGATTTGGGCGGGCCCCCAAAGGCAACAGAGTTATCAGGGCAAGCAGGTAACTGGGTGGCTTGTGTTCAAGCCCCACCAGTATCTAGACACTAAGCAGTTTCCAGGGGTTGCCCTGGTAGGCACTTCTCACAGCACTCAGCTAGGAACAAACTCCAACTTCAATAGGGCTCCCAATCCTTTTGCTCAAGTTGGTTCTTCTTCACTGTTTCACAGTGCTGGTGTTTAACTCTGCATCCTACATTGATTGAGGATTTCTATAGGACTTTACCTTCCAGCTATGGCTGCCTCCAAGGGACACCTGTGATAGTTTTAGTCTAGGCCTTCCTGGTGACCAGTTTGTAACCAAGGAAGTAGCCAAGTACCCAGTATTCCATACGATTTTTATGTAAACCAGAGTATAAATAAGTCGGAGATTAGAGACTTCTCTCTCTTCTCTTCCGGCGAGGTTTGGGAACAGTGGGTCCCTGCGTTAGTCTTGCTTATCTAAGGCTGAGGCCTGCAGAGTCCACCGTCCTACCACGTGGAGGTTTGGAGAGTGCTGGCCGTGACTGCCGATCTTGCTGTTCTAAGGGACGTGGTGAGATCTATTTTGTTAGTTATTAGTATAGTTTTTGAGTTTGATCTAGTATACCTGTTCAGTGTCCCTTTTATTCCCTTTCATCCCCTTTTTTTCCCTTTCCCTATCCCTTCAGGGGGTGGATCCCCTTTTACTGTGTATATAGCATATCAACTGTACATAACTGTAATTTACGTAAATATAGATATATTTTTATATAAGGAGCTTGACTTTGAGTTCCTTTAATTTTTATAATTTCTTTTCCTTTAACCTAAGGGAAGAAAGGAGGGGGGAAGGGGGCTGCTGTCATAACTTTCGAGCATTTGACAGGAAGCCAGGTCCAAAACGACACAACACCTTAACCCCAAGGCTGCCCTCTTGCTTGGACAACAGCGTAGTGATTTAAAGCATTCATCTGAGAGGATCAGATTGTAATCTCTTTCTGCTTAACTAAATCTTGATATGACCTATCTTGAGTGTGTGTTCCATCTACCAGAGTACTTGATAAAAGGAGGATGCTGGTTAAGACTTTTTATTATTACAGGTCAGGACCAGAGGTCATTTCTCCAGGATGTAGAATATAATTCTATTCCTCTCCCTGCTAAGAATGGGAGTCCTCGCCGCTTTACTGATCATTGCTTTCAACACCAAGATCTCAGGGCTCTGCACACGCTTGTTTTGCTGTCCAATGTGCCTCCTGTGAGCTGTGAACTTTGTAGATGGAAAACTTTCTGATGGAATATGCTGTAAGAACAATGCAAGTGAATTGGCTATTTCTAGATCATTAAAAATTAATGTTTCAACCTGGAATCTTTAATTTTCCATTTGCTGAAGCCAGTGGATGCTTTTGGCTTTAATCTGAAAGTCTGCCAGTTAATATATGTCTCCCTAATTCCTCACCTCTTTTAAAAGGTGCCAAAGCACGGCTCCTGTCAAACAAGTTGGGTTTCTTTTACGATCACAAAGGATTTAACATTGAGTCAAGTAAGCTTCCAGTGATAAGGATGGCTTTCCCTAAATCCTTAGGCTTGTTGTTCATCTGCAATAGCAGATTAGGTTGGTGGCATCAAGCTTGTGGCTTCCCCACACAGTGGACTTAATCGTTACAAACAACTGCTTAGGTCAGGTCACAACTCTATGCCTACCCTGAAAGTATCTCACATATGGGTGGCATCCCAAAATTCGCCTTGACTGTGAACAGTCAGAACACAGCTTGTGATGTGTCCTTTCCCCAACTCTGCGAAGGAGGTTGCACCCATCTCACCTGACTGTGGCAGATGTAGAGTTCACAGGATTGGCTCAGTCAAAAGAATTGCTGGAGAGGTGTCTTTCAGAGTAGTCCCCTCAAGAAAATCTGATAACAGCTTAATGAACAGACAAAAAACCCCCAGCATTTGCCCTAATAATCTTCTGGGGTAAGGATGTGAAAGAGACCAGGATAATAATCATTAAATGTACACACAGCAAGTTAAAATTTATTTCAAAGAAAACATCTTTTATTATTTTACATATGTGCTAGATCAAAGTAGCAACTCTGGAACTGCATTGAAATTAACATGAAATCTAAAATAATCACAGCTTCTGATTTCTCTGAATGATATGTAATCACTCTGCTACAGTGCACAGGACACAATCTGAAACATTAGCCATTTCTTAAAGGGACAAAGACATGGCAGGATTAAGAGTGGAAGAAAGGGGACAGTAGTGTTACATGACTCCCTGAATGCCATGTTAGTAGTTGCATGTGTCCTGTGGAATAAAGGAATTGACTTCTCTGGCCACAGTGTTATTGCATGACATAAAAGCTCTCCATTTCAGATCCAAAACAAGGTCTGTCCCTTGGTTCCTTCCTGCTGTTCCCAGCTGCATACTCCCTTTAGGCCTGACTTACAGCTGTTCATCTCTGGAAGATGGAGTTATGATCAGGCCTTCACCCTGTTTGTTGCATAGGGCAGTGCACCGCATAAATATTAAGGTATTAGATCAGAAGTGAAGTCCCCTCTCCAGCGTGGTCCCATAATCTGCACAGAAGTGCAGATTGATCGCTCCAAATAGAGAAATACGGCCTCAGAAATACCACTTATGAGCAATACACGAGACAAAGGAAGAGTTTTGTTCCTGCCACACTCAAAGCTGATTCCAAGAAGCTGCAATTCCAAGGAAGAAAGGATTTCATTGAATTCTAGCAGCAAGAGATGTCCATAAATGAACTGCAGGTAAGCTAGATGCCTGCACAGCACTCTAGCACAAAACTCGTGGAACAGAAGAGACCTGGCAAACACTTTCATTAATAGAGACCTTCCAGAATCCAGTCAGTGTCTAACAGCAGCTGGAGAAGCCAGATTTCTTACTCCATCCACTGGGTCCATGCAATTCCTAGGCAGGGACTTGGACAAAGTGCACTGTTTCAAGGAGCTGAGAAAGGGAAGGGGGGAAAGGTCTTCGTGTTGCTCAGACCAAGGGTTTGGCTAATTAGTGCACAGAGCAACAAGCAAAATCTTTTATGAAACCTTACTTGGTAAAAATTGGGGAAAGGGTACGAGATTCTTCTAGATTCCCTCTCCTCCCTTCTGTCCAATTTCAACTTGCAAGCAAAGCATTTCTTAAACTCCTTATCACTGAAGTTCCTCCTAAGCATTTTTAAGGCTCCCAGAAGACTGTTTCAACACTAACATGGGGAAAAAAAACAAATCCAGAGCTAAAAGCAGATTTGGAATCTGAAGCAGATTCACATCAGTCAGCTCACCTCCAATACTGTTCCAAAGATGGAGATGCCTGGCTCACTCTCTGTGCAAATGCAAACCTCTTCCTATCTTGAAAGAGGTGCTACCTCCCTCCTCTTGCTACCTACCTCACTTCTGGCTGGTGTGTGTGCCATGCATGCTGATAGGAAATTACTGCTTGGGATTTCTCACCCTAAGGGAAGGCTGGTTCAGCAGCACCTGGTCTTTGAGTAACCAGCACCACAGTTTTTACAAGTAACGAGACAGAGCTCTGCCAAAGGTTGCTGCGCACACAGGTGGACAGACCTCGGTATTTCTGCAGGTAAGTTCCTACCACACTCCAGGCGTGGCTCACATCTACTGCCAGCAACCAGCCCAATGAGGTCTATGAAATCACGGCCTAGAGGACTGTTCCCAACTAATCCTGTGAAAGTGACCACCCAAGTCAGCTAACACTGCAAGCAAAGGGAGCATTCCTCTTTCTGCACTGGATGGCACCTCTGAAAAGCAAGGCTGAGGGACACTCAGCTAGTTTATCATTAAACGTGTTTTGGACCTCCAGTTCCAGGCCTTGCACTCCAGGCCTACAGCACAACTGTGACTGTGGAGATGCACTGAAAGAAAAGGACCTTCCCTATGTTGTATGTGAAGTCCTTCCCTGTGCTTACTCTTCTGGATACTGGAGACAAGCTCTTGTCTTGTGCAACTGGATGAAATGGTAATTTTTCTCTCCACTGAAAGGAAAAGGATCCTAATCTGTGTTTTTCACATTACAGCTGCTTTTAGAAGTAGTCAAGTGATTCTTATCCTGGTGAGACAAAGGAGGACAACCCCAAGCAGTGCTAAGAGAGGAAGAAACTTCCCACTATGTATTTCACAGGAGGAAAATTGATGCAAACAGAGATTTTTCTGCTCCTATTCATAAAGTAAGGGATAGAGAAAGAAAGAAGCCACAGCGAAGGACTTCTTTTGCCTGGGTCACTGACAGAGCATCCAGTCCCCTTTGGGATGCAGAGTCTGGCACAACAAAAGAACAGAGCCTGCACTGCAGTGACCTTCTTGGATTATACATAACTCTTGAGAGGACAGAGAGCTGCTGAAGCAGAACTTCAGTGCACATGGATGCTGAGACTTGAATTAAGAACTCAAACTTCTGCGCAGAACATTTTGTTTGTACCCTGTGTATGGAGCTGCCTGGTAAAGCAGGAGGGAGGGAAGAAGAAGCAGAGCACATCTATTTCTGATCTTTCAGTGTTGTGTGAGATGAGTAGAACTAGGAACACCAACTCAGTTGTGTTGGCTCCAAAGCTTTTCACCATATGCAGACTGATACGTGCTTCTAAAATCACAATGCTCCTCTAGAATTAAGATACTCTTTGCTGGGCCAATCTTTCACATGAGTTTCTCATGCAATCCTTGCTCATCTTCTTTGTAATGTCTACAGAGACACAAGTCTTTATCTTTCTTTGGACAGCCTGAGCTAGGAGAACAGAGGCAACTGAAGGTGGATGTTGTTAGGGACATGGAAATGTTCCTGGGCAGGCAAGTTCCAGCTGCTAGGGGGGACTCTACCTGCATGTTAAAGAGGAGGGAACAGAGGTCAGACTGTATGGGGTATCCCTGAGCTGCAAATCACATGAGAGGAAGAAAAGAAGTGAAATACAGAGAGACATTTGTATTCCTAAAGATGAAGACTGGGGATTTGGGACTCTGGTACCAGCATGGCTTGATCTTCTCTTTAAATCCTTGCATGTAAGGAAGCAGCAAAGGTGGACTGTGACTCTTTCTGTTTAACATTTGTTCCAAATAAGGGCTCCTCATAGAAGCTGTGCCAGCTGGAGCAGGTGGATGTTCATTGCAACAGTTGGGATCAGTGTGGGTGCCAAAAGAGCCTCTTGCTGCAACACTGAGTCCTGGGCAAAGACAACTTTGGAAATTCAGACACTGTGGTAGTTTCCCCTGCTTCTGAGAGCAGGCTGCCGGCTCCCTAGTGGGATGTGAAAAGGTAGGAGTGTTCACAGAATGCTAAATAGGCAGAAGGGAACAATATAACCTTCACCTCAGCCCTGCAGCAAGTTGCTCTGGCTATCGCAGCTTCCTTTGAGGGGCTTTGCCTCTCCGTAGCTGCCAGAGGACTGCAAAACAGGACTTTGTTTCAGACTGACAGTGATGCAGTGGCAAATCCCCGAGCAAACAGAATTTGTTAAAGTCCATAGGCACTTATTCTTTACAAGGAGAGTGTTAAGACTTAAAGCCTTCTCTTGGCACGGTGCCACCACAGCACAGCTTCTGGTGCGCTCGTGTCACAGACTGGGCAAACAGCACATTGTAGGAATGGTACGCTGGCTGACGGTGGCTCCTTGCGCGGGGAAGAGCTTCATCCTCAAACACATCGAGAGGAGGAGGGTGGGCTTGCCTGATCTCCGCACACAAAGGGTGAAAAAGAAAGAACTCTGATAGCTGAACAAAACTGGGGTTGCTGGGACAAGCCTTCTCCCTATACCCTGTTTCCATTACGGCTCAGTTATTGATGGCAGCAATGTACCGTCACGGTCAAAAGCCTGTGGGCAGCTGTCAGGATTGCAGATGAGTATCAATAAAAGTAAGGGGCTTTTAAGTGCTTTAGTTTTCTTTCATGTTGTCTAGATTAGATCACTCCAGGTCTCTCCCCATTCTTCCCCTCTTCCCTTTCCAGCACATAAAATCCCTTACAGCAGATCTTTAGGTACACGTGTCTCGGCCCCTAGCTCCAGTTCTCTTTCTTGAAAGCAAGTTGCACAGCATCATTCACATCCTGCACTATGTAAGACGCCTCCACCAGGCTGGGATCAAAGCAGAAGTCCCGATGTCCATGGAACACCGCCTTGGTCGTGCACTGCTCTGTTTTACTGGGAACACCGTCGTTGTGGCGGTACACCCCAGTGCAGACCAGGATTGAATCGCAGCTCTCCACTGAACTGTTGCAGTCCTTCCTCAGCTCAAGGTAATCCTCAGTTTGGGGACCGGCTGCCTGTGGGTTCCTCTTCACCCCAGCCTGGACCTGGTTCTGCTGAGCTGACTTGAGGTAGTTGTTGTAGAGGTTTGCCCCATAGACATCAGACATAGGGTTATCCCTGGATAAGGTCACAGTGTGAAACAGGAATGAGAAACCAGCCCGTGCATCTGGTTCTGGCAGACTGGGATTAAGAAAGCACTGAAGGAGGAAGGGGTGTGAGATATTCACTAACAACAAGAGGAGCACCCAGACTGGCCTAGTGAATCCACCTCCCAGTGTGTTCTGTTCAGGCCACGTGCTTCACAAACATCTTCCAAACATCTTAGAAGCACCCACATCAGTTTCAGCCACTACTGTGTTGCATTCCCTACGTTCCCGAAATGTTTGGCCTAACCAGGTCAATGGTGCCACATCTGGGTCTCTTAACTTTGTCTTCAATCACCACTCTACACACATTCTGCATCCTACAGCAAACAGCTTTCCTAGGCTGACAGGGCCCCTCCAGATATTGAAAGTGTAGGATGCAAAAAGCTAGCAACCCTCTGTTCCAGGACATGAGGCTCCAGAGACGCCATGGGGATTTTGGCATTATTTTTAGAAATATCCAGTTAAAAAAAAAAAAAAAAAAACAAACAAACAACCAAAAAAAACAAGGGGAAAAAAAAAAAAGAAAACCAAACCCCAAGACACTAAAGAGAAGTCAGTGTGTAACTCCCTAAGGAAAGCAGCAGGAAAAAGAGTCTCTTACCCAACTGCATAGAGGCGTCGGATGGGAGCCTTCCAGCCCTGTTTCTCTGCCTGCTGTTTGATCAAGTACTCAGCGTAGCGGTAGGTGACCGTGCTGGGTTTGCCAATCAGCGCCTCGTACTTCAGTTCCCTGCCTGTCACCTTCTTGTAGATGTTCTCCAAGCAGAGGAGGAAAGTGCCATGGCCAAACCTGCTCCAGAAAGGAGGTCATCAGCGTCCCCAGTCATGCCCCTGAAGTAGCAAGCACTCCTTGGTGAGGAGAACCATCGGCTGTACCCAGGTTAGAGCCTCCTTTGGATGTGGTGTCTACCCACACACACACCTCCACAGGCAGTGGTCTGGCTTTTGCTTCTTGAAAGCCTGAGACTTTGTTTCTCATGCAGCTTTCATGCCTCTGCTGCTAATTACACCTTACAATCAAACGCTAAAAAAATGCAGTAGGAAAAGATCACCTGCAGGAGAGTTATATGAAATTTGCTAAAACAATTAACACACGTGCTTTTCACCTGGGCATCTTGGCTTCAGCCATCCACAGGAGATCCATGTTGCAGGCAAGGACAGGCAGATGGGGGTATGGTGCATCTTGTGGCTCTGCCCCAGGGTTCCCGTTGCTCAAGAGTACATCAGTAATAAGTTGCAGGCTTGTCTCCCACCTCACCGGCTCACCAAACAGAATCACCCCTGGAAGATTTCAAAGAGATGTTCAGAAACTCACAGCATCCAAGTATAGGACCCACTACCAAAAGCCACCCACTAACAAAACCACTCCTCTGCTGGGATGCCCTGGTGAGTACAGCCACCACTGGAAGACGGCTGGTGCCAGGTCTCCAGTCTGTGTATCACTGCATCGTGTGCACCACTAGTCCCAGATACTGGGGCATGGCACAGAGAAAAACTGGCTTAGCTTTTACCCAGATTGTACTTCACACTGCATGAGAGCAGCGAGGCTGCCTCCTGACTGTATCCTCTGAGTATGCTGCCCGTGGATACTAACGAGCCAACAGCACGTCATCAGCTCCCATCCCAGCTGGCCTGCCTTGCTGTTAGTTCTGCTGGCTGTTCATATCTAAACAGAGGCCGCTGCTTACCTTCTATAGTGGGGAAGCCAGTGGTTGGAGGAGGCTGCCAGAAGAAAACAGAAGGCTGTGTTAGTAATGTAAAACCCAGTGCCATCTCCAAAACAAAACTAAAAATGCTTCCTTTGAGCCTGGCAAAGTAGTTCCGTAAAAAGGCAGGGCAAGGCCACCTGGAATCCTGAAGAAAGATTTCCCTCACCTCCTCCTCCCCCCATCCCAGACAGGATTTCTGGGATACAGACCTTGCACTCCTGTCTCAGAGCTGGAGGTGTCAACTAAACCATCTTACCCCTCACTGCAAGGAACAGCAATGGAAGATGGGCGTGGCATGAGAAACGTGAGGGGAAAGTCACTGCCCTTGCTGCAGGAGCCAAGGCTGTGAAGAGCAGAGAGATGCTGGCTGCTCAGCACCAGTCCCATGCTCTCACTACGGGGAGTCACTGGCAGACAGCTGCTCTGTGCCTTTGCAGCCTCTCTGCCCTGTCCATACAGCCCCACTGCACCAGACCACCCCTTCCACTGACGCTTCAGGAAATTACCAGTTCTTTTGGCCTCCGGCTCTGATCCACCATGTCCAACAGGGGATATGCCTTCCTCAGGGCCTCTATGGTGACCACGTGCTTGAACCCCAGGCTATTTCAGACCATCAAGGAATATTGTGGAGACTATTGTTGGTTTTTTTTTTTTTAAGTTACTTGAAAAAGCATCTGTAGGATTAAGGAATACAAGTCCTAGTAACAGATCATAACCTCACAGCTTTCAGTCACACCTACTGACTTCAACCTACTGACAGCCCCAAAGGTTACAGCTAAGAAAAACAGACTGGGGTGATTCATCAGCAGTCCCTGGAACTGGGCAAAGAGCAGAAACTGCCATTCCAAGATAAAACAGATGTGCTTTGGGAGACCTTTATGGCAGGGTTCTAATATTGGTGCAGCACAGGGCGATGGGGAGGCTTCTTGGCTAGAAGCAGAATCACTGAAGCCTTGGTCAGCTCAGCTGGTGCACGGAAAACGGTCTGCGCTGATAAAACTACATAAAGGATGAGTTGCATTTACTTGCAGAACACCCTGCCCTTGGCTCATCTATCTATGTGCCTCAGGAAACACAGAAAAGGGCTGTATTTTTGCAACAAATGAAGTTAAATGTTGAGCACAGAGTGTGCCTCTGTGTGTAGAGGCTGAGATGCTGTCCGCACTGCAGGCAGTTCTTACCTCCTTGCAGACATGTTTGCCCTGCTGTCCACACACCTCAACCAGGCAATATGCATGTGGGATTGTCATTTAGACCACTTCCCTGTACTGGGATGCTCTAACTCTAATGACATTTCATCGAATCATAGAATGGTTTGGGTTGGAAAGGATTTTAAAGATCAACTAGTTCCAATGCCCCTGCCATGGGCAGGCACACCTTCCACTAGACCAGGCTGCCCAAAGCCCCATCATATTTGACTTCCTTTAATTGCTGTCAGTTGGGGGCGATCACTAATGGGCTTTGCCATGAAAGAACTGGAGGAGCACAACTTTATCTCAAAAGTGAGATAAAGTGAAGATAATTTTATAAAAGTGATAAAAGTATAAAGATATAAAGATAACTTTAAAAGTATAAAGATATAAAAGTATAAAATAAAAGTATAAAGATATGAAATAAAAGTATAAAGATATAAAGATAACTTTATAAAAGTGAGATAAACTTTATCTCAAAAGTGAGATAAGGCCCAAAGCTGATGGAGTCCTCACGGTGACATCCCACCAACAGGAACAGCAATCACAGGAGAGGTAATCAGAGTGAGTTAATCAGCATGACAACCTAAACACTGAATAAGGGCAGCCAGGAGGTGACCAAGATGGAGTTATTGCTTCCCTCTGAGCTGCTCCACGAGGGTGCTTCCCCATAAGACCAACGACCTTTCTGTCTCCTCGTGGTTCTCCAAGCTGAGCGAGTGCCAGGGGCAGTGGCAAGGCAGGAGCAGCCTTTAGCTGGGAAGCTGCAGAAGGACGCGCAGAGCACCATGAGGCACACAGAGCAAAGGATACCTGTGGGCAATCTCCTCCACGGGCCCCTGCCCGGCCACCAGCATGCACTTCTGGTGGAACTGGCTGAAGAGCTGCAGGGGGCTGTGGGACAGGATCACCTGCTCCGGAGACACCTGCGGGAGGGTGGAGAGGATGGCTGGGAACCGCAGGTAAGATTTCGCCCCCCTCCTCCCTGCGGTCGGGCCGTATCGCCGCCACCTGCCTCTCTCCGAGGCAAAGCCAGGCAGTCGGAGTGATTCCCTCCCGGGGCAGTCCCGCGGGATGTGCTCCCTCCTCCCGGCGCTCCGCTCCGAGGCCGGGAGCGCTCCCCCAGCCCCGTCACCTTTACCTGCATCCCCAGCGCCCGGGTCAGCTCTTGGGCCTTCTCCGAGCGCAGGCAGTTCCCGGCGTTGGTCAGGAAGACGACGGGCACCCGGAGCCTCCCGCTGCCGTCCGCCAGCCTCTGGAAGGCGCGTCGGGCGGCGGGCACGGGCTGGCTGCCCCGCACCAGCACCCCGTCCACGTCGAACAGGAACCCGAAGGCCGGCGGCTGCAAGGCGAGCGGAGCGGACGGTCACACCGGGGAGCCCCCCCTTGCGCCGTCCCCCTCCCCGGCCCCTCGCCCCCGGCGCCGCTCACGCACCCGGGCGGCGGCGCAGACCCCGCGGGCGGGAGGCCCCGCGGCGCGGAGCAGCGCCCGGCCGGCCCGCAGGCACCCACACAGCGCCATCCCGCCCGCTGCCGCCGCGGGCACCTCCCGCACTACAGCTCCCAGAGAGACGCGGGGCCCCAGGGGCGGGACCGGGGCGGGGGGAAGGGGGGCGGGCACCACGGGCCGGGAGCGGGTGAGGGGAGCGCTGATGCTGGAGGGCCGCGACCCTGTAGAGGTGTAAGGGGTGAGTGGGGTACAAGCAGCCCAGCCACGGGAGAGGCGTGCAGAATCACCAGCGAAGAGGGATTTGGGCGGGAGGGAGCAAAAGGCTTAGATCCCTACAGAGCAGTGACACCGGTTTTATCTCAGCCCTTCACAAAAGCAAAGAACAGGAGGCTCTCGGTCTGTGAGCGAAATCGCTCCGGGGCTGTACAGCCCGGTCCCCGTGGTTGCACAGGCATCTCCCCAGGCATAGTCTGCTTTCAGTCTAAAGTGATTACAGCTTGCCCTGCCCGCAATGTGCGTGCCAAGGGGCTGCACTGCGACTTGTTACCTCTTCCAGCTGACCAGGGGAGTGACTGTCCCCCTGTACTCAGCACTGGTGAGGCCACACTTTGAGTGCTGTGTCCAGTTCTGGGCCCCTCAAAATCAGGAAAGGCACTGATGTGCTGGGGTGTGTCCTGAGAAAGGCAACGAAGCTGCTGAAGGGTCCAGAGGGTAAGTCCTATGAGGAGCAGCTGAGGGAGCTGAGGGAAGTTTACCCAAAGAGGAGGCTCAGGGGAGACCTTAGTGCTCTCTACAACTACCTGAAAGGTTGTAGCGAGGTAGGGTCAGCCTCTTCTCCCAGGCAACTGGCAATAGGATAAGAGGACATGGCCTCAAGCTGTGGCAGGGAAAAACAGGTTGGACATCAGGGAGAATGTCTTCACTGAAAGGGTGGTCAGGCATTGGAATGGACTGCTCAGGGAGCTGGTGGAATCACCCTCCCTGGAGGTGTTCAAGACGTGACTGGACATGGCACTTAGTGCTGTGGTCTAGTTGACAAGGTCAAAAGTTGGACTTTGTCTTGGAGGTGTGATTCTGTGAGTTGCTGCCCTGCCTTTGCTCAGTCTTTTTAAACCCAAGTCTTGTGGTCCTTTTCCTACAGATCATAAAGTTTTCTAAAACTCTGGTCACCTTTTATGCTCTCCAATGGACTGCCTCCCTCTTTCCTGTGCCATGGGAAAAAAGCCTTGATGCTGACTTCAGCTGAAGCCCTTCCAAACCCGTGGAAAGTGAAAGGTTCGCTTCACATCCGTGGAGATGAAACAATGTTTGTTTGCTTTCTGGCTGGGCTTAAGACCTCCCGACTCCCTCGGTAGGGCAGGTTTAACATGTATGACTTTAGGCATCAATTACGCAAACAATGTAATTGTTTGTTTTCACGCTTCCATTGCCGTGAACACCAACCTTAATTTGTTTTTGACCCATTTTAACACCCAGAGACCTTTCTGCAGAGCTATTAAAGCACTGGCAACTCAGCATTATACATTTGTACAGATGGTTATTCCTCCTTAAGTGCCTTTTCCTTCACTGAATTACCTACCATTTATTTTATGTAATTTCCTCAACTTACCAGGATGACTTTAATTTCTCACAAGTGTTTGCAGTTTCTCCTGCTCTGGCAAAATTCATGCTGGCCTTGGAGATGTTACTGAAAGTATTAAGTTCGTGCAGAACTGGGCTTCCAATCTTCTTCCACTAGCACGAGGCAGGCAGCTACAGCTAGTTTGAAGTATGCCTTCTCACCTATGTAGAAACCAGAGACCCCCAGCCCCCACCTCCCGTGGCTGCCCATGAAAAATAAAGTCAGAGAGAGGGGCAAAGACTTTCTGAAATTAATGACAAACACAAGAGCCTTGTCTCGAGGTTTCTCAGCTATCCACCATGGCAGCCACTCCTGGCAGAGTGAAAATGTGATCGATTTGCTGTGATTTCTGCTTAGAGTATTGGCTAATGTGAGTTTCTAGCCTTCTAACAATACAACCACTTGCAAGTTAGATGGGTTGTTTTGGTTCCTGGTCTCAGTGCCTCTGAGACCGAAGCGCCCCTGCTTTGTAAGTGTAAGGATACTTTCGTCCTTTTTTTCCCCGGTACCGAGACTTGCGAAGCAGCCGCGAGACGTCCAGCCAGTTCCCTAGGCAGAGAGGATATCATTGCAAAAAAAAAAAAAAACACTGAAAACCACAACAAACTGGTTTAGTCTATTTAAACATCCTGGAGTTCGATGTTTTTCGCGCGGGGGTTTTATCCTCTCCACTCCGTGCGGGTTTTTATCCCGCTGTGCCGGCTCTTCCCGCGGATCCCTGCGGGAGGCGCTCCTGCTCCACGGCGCGGGCGGGCCCGCAGCGCTCACCTGCGGGAATCCCCCGCACCCCGCCAAGGCTCGGGGGGCTCCTGGCAGGGTAAGGGGTGCGGCTGGGGGGTGTGGGGTCAGGCTAGGGGGCCGAGGGTGTTGTTCTAATCCCAAGTGAACCGTGGGGGTACCCGCCGTCGAGGGGGTGGGTGCCCCTGAAGTGTGCATGTGTGCTCCCTGGCGGGCTGGCAGAGCTGCCCGTGTTTATTTTTCCAAGGAAGGCGGCCCAGCGGGCTGAAGCGCTTATTTTTAAACCAACGCAGAGGGAGTGTGCCAGCGGCCGGGCACAGGCTGAGCCTGGCAGGGACCGACAGCGGCACTGCTGCCAAGCCCCGCGCTTTGCTTCGGCTGCTGAGCCCCTCCCGGCACCGCGAGCAGATTTTAGCCCCATCATCCCTGTGCTAAGTGCCCGGCTGTGTAATTTACCTTTCCAGAGCTGAGACTTTTCTCTGTGCCTCTACTAGGAGCTCCCCATTTTGCATGCTGTACATGGACGGACCTCGTGATTTCTTCTGCGGGCACATCTGGCAACAGCCATATCCCCAAATGCCCCTAGGGATCGCCTGTCTGCCCTTCTCACACCGGCCCACAGGAGACTCCCTCTTCTTCCCCTCTCTACACGGTGCTTAGATGTTTCCCCCGCCCCTTTCGTAACTGACTATAAAGACAAGCAAAACAGGCAGTTGCCCACAGCCTTCTCCCGTGGGTCCCTGTATAAACTTTGCAGCTCTGTTTTCTCTGGACTCACAGCCCTGTCATCACCCCCCTCCCTCCTCCTGACCTTCTAACATCCCCCTCGAAAGTAGATGCACCTTCCATCTCTCCTTTTACCGCAGAGGCTCTAATGGCCTGAGCCAACCCTCCCCCCACGGTTTATCTCTTCTCTCTCCCTGCTGCAGCCTGCTCACGAAATGATGGACAAGCTAAAGGTTGAGAAAATACAGTAAAATGCCTTTCTTATCCTGTAATGACCAAGGGGGGGAGGACACAGCCTGATAAAAATGACAAGTCAGAAGAATTGAGAGCCAGACCCTTCACCTGCCTGTCCCTCAGTGCACAGAAAACACTTAATGGTCCTGCTGTGATTGCAACTGCTGCAGGCCCGGGAAGAAAGGAATTAAGTACTGAGCCAATTAGAACTATAAGTTTCTGTTCAAAGAGATGTCTTTCTGCTTACCTGTGAAGAGGCTAATTCAGAGACTAATACAGGAAGAAAACCTGAAGCAGGCTGAGCATCTGGAGCTGGTGGAAAACGCCTATGTTTTTATGGCCAGAGGGCTTTGCTTAGCATGTGGAATCTGTGTAGTCCCACTGCAGCGATGGGGGCTCACAAGACATAGAGATCCAGCTGCTCGCTTGGGCCTATCTCTATTTCCAACCACATACTTTATTCCTCTGTTTTTATTGGCATGATTTTTGACAGCAACTACTAGTGCTGGATCAGCCATTTCCTGGCAGTGATTGACCAGGAGGCAAACATTTCATTCTCTAAATTGCCCCAGAGGCAGTCTAAGATGTTCTGCTAGGCCTGTGTGCTGCAAACAAAGCTCCATCCACCTCCCATTTAAGCAAATTGAACCTGAAGAGGCCACAGGGAGAGACAGATGGGGGAGATAACAGGCATAAGGCTTGATGTATTCCTATGGCTGCTTGAAGTAACCCTCATAGAAACTCCTATGGATTTTCTACTCTCCTTCCTTGCTCCTGAGTCTGGATGGAGACAGAGGGGGGGCTCTTTTCGCCTCTTTGTGTCTACCCTACTCAGCCTCCCATCACCTTGTGTCTGTCTCCACCTCTTTCATCCCAGATATTCAAGTTCTCTGGCTACTCCTTTCTTCCCATGCCCACCACCAGCACCTGTGGCAAAGAGCCTCAGGTTGTTGTACCATATAGTTACCTGGTGCTCCACGAGGCACTTGCTAGGTTCAAAAAGAATAGGGTGATCACACAGCATTTACTCTTTTCCCTGTTTTCCACCATGAAAATCCCACTAAAAGGCCTTCAGTGGCTCCTCTACTTCCCTGTGCTGTAATCACCACAGAGATGGTACTAAACTGTAATGGGAGGAGAGGCAGCACAAGGAAATCATGTCTGTCAGATGGTGTCTGTATGAAGACATGGCCCTGAGCTGGATGCAGCTGCGAAGACATTTCAGACTCCCTGATAACTCTACGCTGGGCTGAGTGATGTGAAAAATCCCCCTCCACTGCACATTCCAGATTAAAACCTCACATCAAATCCAGGCATCCCCTGTTCTTTTTAATGGAGGGGGGTGGGGGTGGGAGTGAAGGAAGGAAAAATAACCCTGACATTTAAAAATTGGTTTAAAAATTTAATTATAGACTGGGTTCTGAAAGAAATAGGCAAAAAAGCATTGTATATGATGTATTTGCCAACAAATGTGAGCAGGGAGCCAAGGCACTGACGGTAAGGGAATAGACTGGCAGCAAAACCCTTGAAAGAGGGCCCTGCAGCCAAATTTACCCAAAGCTTTGAGGCCAAATAGATGGATCTTTCATAACTGCTGTGGTCCAGCCTAAATCCATCCTTTTTTTGCACGCCTGGAGTTAGAGAGGTGAGGATGCAATTTGGGTTTCTCAGTTTGCACCTTTCTCAGAACTAAGGCCACTCCAAGGAAGTGTTGACCCCCAGCAGTAAAGCAGGCTGGCCCTCCTTCTCTCACGCTTGCTTAGGCCTTGTGTATGGTTGAAGCCCATCTACTGCCAGAGGACTCTTGGGAAGCCCCAGACACCACACATGGCAATGCCCTGTTCAAGGAGGGATCCAAGGAGGGCCACACCACTGGAGTCAGGCCCCTCTGTATGGTTCAGGTGCACATTTAAACATACATATATGACCGGGACAGAAAAGCTTCTTCTCTCTGCCCAAAGCTAAGATAAAGCTTCTCTCTCCCTTAGCAGAAGCGGAGTCACCAGGCTAGTCACAAATGCAGACATAGTCCTGTAGAGTTGTTTCACCTTTCTGAGGGCTTCATCTGAAAGTCATCTCAGACCCGTACAATCCTGTGATTTCTGTGGAAACCTGATTCTGCTGTAATCCTGAACAGCATCACTTACTGCTGGCTCTAGATACTTGGCCCCATCATGTCATGGCTACAAAGTAGGTAAATGGCCAAATGCACAACAGGCTTCTCTTAGGAAGGCAAGAACAAACTGGACACTACAGGTAAACTGATTCCAGCAGGCGTTCGGCAAATTAGGATCTATCCCTGCAACTATTGCAGGTAATGAGGAGGGAGGAGGACTAGAGGTAACCAAAGAGCAATTCGAGCCCTCAAGAGATCACATGCAGGAAGAGCTGAAAGCTTTCTACTGTAATAGAAAAGGAAGGGATGTCTGTCAACCTGTTGAGGAACTCACCTCCTCACACAATGGCTCTGTAATGATTAGCTTCACCTTGGCAGCAAAGAGGCTTATTTAAGGGAGAATCAACTCGTGGCAAATAAGGATCTTTGTCCCTCCACATATAGCAATGCTGAAAGATCAGGTTGCTCAGAGGCTTTGGGTCATTGGTTAGCAGCCACTGCACTTGCTTGCAGCAGTTCGCCTCAGCAGCATTACAAATAAGGCATTTCCCAAGTCAGCATTTATAACCTGGCCATGACCAAAGCCTACCTTGGGGACTTTAGACTGAGCTCTGTATGCAACACCCATGGAGGAGGAGGGAAAGGGGCTCTGCTCTGGCTCCTCCTCCAGTATAAAGCTCCTCCCAGGACCAAATCTGCATCAAGGCCCAGGGAAGGTCAGCCTGCCAGAAAGCATCTGCTGGTGCTCTGAGGAAAGTTGTGGGGGAATGTGGGCAGAGAAAGCTGGAGTAGAGGCAGCTGTGGCTGAAAAGGGCTGGCGATGCGAGGCACTTAATTTCCCCCCCACACACACACTTCCCAGTTATCAAGGGGTGTGACAGGGTTGTCACTTTTGCTTTCTTTGGTTTGTGTTGCTGGGTTCTGCAATGCAACACACCTGTAGTTTGTTGTGGTTTTATTTTTTTTTCTGTGATGGGGCTTGCAGTGTGTTTGTTGTTCGGTTTTTTAACTCTAACTAGAGATGAAGTTGCAGCCTGTGAAATGTGAGCAATTTAACACGGCATGCAGGGGCTGTGCAGCTTGATCCACTTCTGTAGTAAGTGTATTTGCCTCCTGCTAAGGTGTTTCAGCCAAGGTCAGTGGAAATAAGCACTATAGCCAGGCAGCTTGAGACAATTAGCAGAAAGCCTAAAGAGAGCCAATTTGCCCAAGCTGGTCAGATCAGGAAACAACAGTCCTTGCAAGACTGCGGCTCAGAGGAGGGACATGTCTCTCAACAGGAATTTTTGTCAATTCTCCCTTGGCTGATGCAAACCAGCATAATTGTACTGAAGTCAGAGAGAGATGCTGATTGATCCTGGCTGCGTGTTTGGGGTATTGGTGTTGAACAATTTTGCTACATTTATTTAGCATCCTGATTAAGTTGTTGTTGTTTTTTTAAATCTCTCTGCAACTGGTTCTCCTCCTGATACTTTTGGTAATACTAAGAAGGGGAATTCCCTTGTCCAAAGACTATTTATTGTATAGGTTTTTTTGACCAGAGAGATGGAAATCACAGAAGTCCAAATGAGCACTGTGGATATCCACGGTGTGAGAGCAGTTCTCCACCAAGGTGAAAATCTGCCTGACAGGCTGGTTAAGGACACATTTGCACTCTGATTTAGGCAACAAAGGCTGGTAGTGGAACCCCCTAAAATCACAAGCTGTTTCCTATAAATGCAGAGCCCTGTGTTAATGTGGCCTTGTGTGGAGGGACAGTTTTAATTAAGCTGGATCTGGGAAGCCAGGATGTTTTTTCCTCAGATGAAACGTGTTTTGCCTTCCTTTTGACCAGGAGACAGGAAAAGATTTTGCAGTAAAAAAAGCTATTGGCAACTCAGACACCTCTTTTTGGCTTTATGATCACTGTGCAACCAGGCTTAAATGTTCTGGGAGCAAGTTCCATCAGCTTGTTTCCAAGCCATGGTAGAGCCTGAAATAGCAGACATCAGACCTATGACTGGTTCTTCGACCTAGCAGTGCTATTTTGGCAGCAGGCCCAGGGTTAAACATAACAAGAGTCATTTTCAGTCCTTGCTCTCCTGAAGGTCAGTGGCCCAAATGGTTGGATGTTTGTCTTAGCTGTTTCCGGACAAGGTCTGCATTTTGTAATGATAAGGTGAAATTCAGAGATCCTCATGTTGGCAGTCTCCTGCTGACCCTAACTGGAAAGCATATTTTTCCTGAATAAGGATGTCAAGATTTGGTAATTGGCAATTTTTAACTGTTTTGACTATTTTGAGTGGGGTGGTCTTCTGTGGTTGCTGTAAGGGCTCACTGCTCCCTTTTACCTCCAGTCCGTGACTTTCACAGAACAGCTCAGCTCGTTCTCAGTTTTAAGCCCATTAAGCCTGGCTTACCAGGGTCGCCCATTGCCAGGTAAGACTTAGAGGTTCATTCATCTGCTCAGGTCACATGGAAGAAGCAGTCTCCCTCTAAGCAATCACTCTGGCTTGCGAGATGCCTTCTGAGATGAGTCTTGTCCTTTCTAAAGCTCCCTTAAAAAGCTATCAGAGAGGTCAGCCACAAATTGGTCCCATTTTTTCTGCCAGACCTCTTTGGCCTTGGCTTTTTCAGCAGATGCCATGGCACTGTATCTGTGAGGAGGAGGAAAGTGAATATCAGGCAGGAGACAAGCAGGCAGCTGTTTCAAGATCAGCACCAAAATGAAAAGGCAGGAAACAGCAACAGATTAACCCTTGCAGGACATGCCTGTACTGCTCAGAGTAACACAGTGTAAAGAGCCTGGAGCTCCTACCAGCTGGGCTCACGCTGCCACATCAGCAGCCACCGAGTCCTGCACCATGAGGACAAACAGCTCAGTCTGCATGAGCTGGAGACTCGATGGGCAGCAACCAGTGACTAGTACAGAAGAGACAGCACTGCTGCTGCTTTCAGACGTGCCCTGGGCTTGGTCCAAATTGGTAGGAAATCAGGGTATTTGTTGTCTCCCTGGCCATGCAGGGACTTGGGATTGCCTTGAGGACTGGCACAGGATTTGCCAAACAGGCAAGAGCTGAGGAATGTGCACAAAGACCCTGGACACCATATCCAAACTATTCTGGGACATTCAGAGCTGCCCAGATAAATAGAAAAAGTTGTTAAACACACTCAAAATAAATGCTGGTAGATTTTTTTTCCCGTGTTTCCCAGGTGAGCCACAGCAAACACTGCATCAAATTTTGGCAGAAATAGACAAGCGATATAAAGACATAAGATTTCTCCCATACCCAGAACCAGGTGCTGGAGGCAAGTTCACAAAGGATGGGAAAGGAAGAATAAACTGAAACACAGAGTTACAGAAAGGAAGGGCACGGGGAGAGGAGCCTCTGGGGTCCCTGTGTCCTGCCTTTGGAGAAGACACATAGCAGAGATTTTGGATTAATGGAAGCCCAGTTCCTGTGGCAGAGGAGACTCTGGGGCCAAAATCCAAATACAGTGGGTTTCTGGGGAGCAAGCTGATAGTATCCTTATGATTACTATGGCTAGATGAGAGAGGTGAGTAACTTACTTTATGGAGTTGAGTGCAAGTTGTTTTAATGTCCTCAGGTCGGCATTCATCCCTCCGATGGCCATGAACACCTCGTAGAAGTCATAGGAGACTCCCTTTGCTCCAAAGATAGGGGGATCATCGGGGCTGATCACAATGGGGTGCCCTTCAGCCATGAGGTCAGCTGCGGGGTGACTCCGCAGGTCAGCTACCAGCAGCAGGACCTTGGTGGGAAGGGTGGAGACAACACTGGTTATTGCTGTAGCCGTGTTTGGATACCTGCCACAGCTGCCTGTGTCAGCAGGGAGTCGCCAGGGAGGGACAGCCTCCAGAGGGCTGTTCAGAGCGTGTTCTGGTCCGAACATCTGTGGGAGGAAACAGCTTGTCTCCTTAAGGAGATGGGTTTCCTAAATGAATGGCCTAAGTCAAGGCCAGTGGGGTGAATAACTTCTGCTTACGTATAACGATTTGACTGCGAGCATTTCATGAACAGTTCTTTAGTTACGTGCTTGCCATGATGCTTAGCTCAGGGCATCTGGAGCTGGAATGAGGGTTCTCTCACTTAAGGCTCACACCAGTACATCTCTACCCCAGAGCATCTTTTCTGCTGCACCCAGGGGACAATGGGCACCACATTAATGTGCTACAGAAGAGCTCCCGCTGCTTATGAACTCTACAAAATCAAGAGACTTCCAGTTACAATTCCTGCTTCTCAGCCTCTGGTCTTCTGGTCCTCATCTCCACTAGGGAGGACTGCCTACCCAAGTTCCTCTGGGTGGGAATGCAAATGATTCCTTTTGCTGACTGGTATTACAAGCCTTATATAAATTTACAGTGTGTGTCTATGTAGCAGTGCAATGTAGTGCAAAAAAACCAGCCAGTCTGTGTGCATCAAAACTTGTAGCTGCCCCCCAACTCCCTTCTGCTCCTCACTGCTTTGGTGAACCTCATTCCAGTGTCCCATCCCTAAGAGCTAAGCTTTTAACAACATACCTGGTTGGAGATGGGACAGACTTCTACGGGAATATCCCTCTTCAGAGACAAACTTTTGGCTACTGGGTGTTTAATGAGAGCGAGTCCGTGGCCAATCCTGCTGGTGTTCAGGAGCAGTGCATCCAGCACATTACTGTCTACAGAGGTGCCCTGCCAGTCTGAGCAGAGACAGGTAAGGGTGAGTTACTGCAGTGCTGTGAGGAAGTATGTCTTCTCAAACTGCTAGATGATTTTGTAAATAAATGCCCCAGTTGCAAGGTAAGAGGGTTTCCACTTGCATTTTCAATGAAACAGGGATTTAGTTCTGCCCAGGATATTGCTCAGCACGGAGATATCCACTCAGTTCACCTGGCTTTAGGTGTCCACAGTGTTTCTCTTACAGCTAAGCTAATCATGCTGGTCTCCATTCATTGTCAATGGAGAGAAGCAATAACTTGTGGGGAGTAGCCTGTGCAGTAGGGTGAGATGTTCTATGTACTGTGCCTTAGAAGAGCTTGTTACTGCCCGTGGCTACAAAATCAGCCCAGGGTAACTAGTTCAGAACCAGACACGTTCTCTGGAGATGTCAACAAGCAATACACATAATGCACAAGTTAGACACAACTGCCATGCACGTTTAGGATAAATCCCACCCATACTGACTGAATAATGTATGGCCTGTAGTAATACATTGGCCCAGGAATGAAGGGTACATGAGTTACTTTGATGAGTAAAGACTCAAGGCTGCCTCAGATATTTCTTCACCTTTAAATGTAAAACAATGGCTCAGGAATTCTGCTGCCACTGTGAATGGGAGGTGAGTGCCGCTCCAAGAAGGAAATGGCTACCAGCAATAACTCTTACAGCATGACTCCGTGTCAAAGACACTAAGCAACATGACACCTGCAGTTAAATGCAGGGAGTAGGTAAGGGAGTGGTCCTGTTGGAATGCTACAGGAACAGGCTGATATGGGGCGAAACATGAGGAAAACTGGTTATGTACACGTGTATATGCACACATCATCCTGATACATCCAGGCTTGCTGCTTCTGTGCTTTGCAAGACTTCAGTCTTGCCTCTGCAAGCAATAACAGGCCTTGAGTGCTTACCTGTCTCGCCAGCATGGAAAAAGTATGGCAAGCTGACCCCCATGGAATACGGGATGGTCAGGGCATCCTTCAGGTCCCATAAAGAATGACCTTCATCCTCATCACCAACCTAGAGGAAAAAAGAAAGGTATTTTTGAACACACTTGGGAAGATGGTGGAAATAACAGCTATATATCACTGAGGTGCCAGCTGTACTGAAATCTCAATGCTGTGGGGTGGGGAGCTGGTTCTTTCAGGGGATTTTGTCAATTACCCTGAACAAAATCCTTAGCTGGAGGATTTACAATCCATTAACACTGATTTCAGTACAGCAGCAGAGGTTCTGCCTCTGGTGTGCAACATATGCCATATTATACATGTAGTTATATCACAGGGGGTTAATTGGAAGCCACAGAAGAAACACGGTTACCAGGTCGAAGCCTGCCAGGGTGTCTGGGAATTGGGCTCTGAGCGCCATGGCAGTGACGATGGCTTCTTTAATCTGGGAAACATTCAGCATCCTAAAGAGCAAGAGAGAGAAATCAGTGCAGAGGCTCACTCCCATGGGCCTGCCTTCTTTGGGTTTGACTTGTGAAATGCGGCCCCCAGGGGTATTTCCAAAATGCAAGTTGCTCCTGAATCTGACAACCATCTTCAGGTCTCCAGAGTAACAGCAGCAGAAAATTGATATTATGAAAGGAAGCCCCTGAATGACCAGGAAATGCCTGGCTAGACCCTGCTGTCACTTAGTTGAGGCATGCCTGTCTGACTCACTGGCTTTCACATCCACCAAGCAGGGAACACAACAGCGTGGAGAGAAAATGTTTAATTTTCTTTTCCTCTTGACTGTTTTGCTGGGAGGTGAGATACTAACTGCATTTCAAGAGAGTTTTAAATTTGGGGTTGTTCCAGCCCTATCAGACTTCAACATCTCAGCTCATTTCATAGACACGCTGTGTCCATACCCACGCTGTCCGAAGACAAGCCAGCTCTGAGCTGGAAACGGCACCGTGCCGAACCGGAGCGAGTAAATGCTGCTGAGAGGTCTGCTCTGATTGCTCGGGATCACCTCACATGACTTCATGGCATCTGGCTGACTTGGAGAGCAGCCTCGTGCCCGCCCGCAAGCAGCAGCACGAACATACCGTACAAAGGCTGTCGGGAGAGCAGCGCTTGCGGGGTCCCACGGGGGCCTTCGCAACACCAAGTGCCCATACTCGGGCACTGCTGTCACTGCTCCAGTTCCTGCAGAAACCGGGAGTGTGTCCAGGCTCAGGAAAAGCCTTGGAGACGCACACAGGCAGCCTTTCCCTTGCTCGTTCACGCACCCAGGGCTCACAGACTCCCGTCCTCTGGCGCGCACCACGAGCTAACCCCGCTCACTTCGCACGTACACAGACTTATATAGATGATTTCTCACACTCAGCCTTTTACACATGCCAGGGAATGCCTGGGGAGTCAACACCCCGGGCCTGGCAATGCACGTGGACATTGCTAACCAACTGTGGCGCTTCAGCACTGCTTCTCCTGGCCTGGCCCCCTCTCTCCCAGCACAGCCAGCCACGCAGGGCCGCTCTTAGCCCTGCACAGCCTCTACCTACCTGTGCGCTGTAAATATAACCTTGGCTCCAACAAAGTCAGGGTGCTCCTTCACAAACTGCCTGGTCACTTCCCGATAGGTTGCCACAGACCAGGATTTATTGTGCTGGGTGCCATCCAGTTCATACACCTGCGGGGTGAAAAGCACATCACAAGCAGTAGTTAGAAGAGGTGTTTTATTGGAAGATGGGAGTAATGAACTGAAGAAAATCTTGGAAGAAACAATGTGTTACGGTCCTGGGAGCAGGGCAGGAAAAAAAAACAAAACAGTTAAATCTGTGCAGAATATTATCTTCTTGAAGCCTTTACCAGCTGGCAAGAACCAAGGAATGGTTTTCCTCCCTCCTATGTGATACAAGAAACAAGTTTCTCTGTGTTCAGACACGGCAAGCGAGTGCCCTTGAGTACCCAGAGGAGCCCATGACCTCTTACTCTCGTCTGTATCAAATGCTGGAGTGTTTTGTCCAGCCGTCTGGCGGCTCACACACTCTGTGCCCTGCGGTGGCAGTCTGTCAGCCAAGGCAGCCCCCAAGGCACGCGAGGGCTGAGTTCCATAAGCTACCAGCTGGGCTGGGCTTCTGCTCCCCTTTGCCAGAGGTTCACTCCGTGACCTTGAGAGGGTCGTTTAGTCTTCCCATGCTTTCTCTGGCTGTGAAGTGGGAAGAATAATCCTTTTGGCATGCTCTGTTTCATCAAATTACTCTGGGGATTCCTCGCTGCCAAGGCTGTACTCAGGGCTTTTGCCCTGATTTCATCAGGGGTGTAGACCCTGAATGCCCCCAGTGATACTAACCCACAAAAGCCCTGCCTGGAGTTGCTCACTCAACAGTGGCTGAATCCATCCATTTTCTTCTCATCTTTCTCACCAATTTTTTCTCTTTCAACCTTCTCCTCCACCCCTAAACTGCTCTCCTCCACCTTCTCACTTCTGCCCAGTGCTGCCCCTTGCAGTGATGAGCCTCGCTAAGCCCCCACGCTGTGCTGACCCCCTTGCAGGCACCAGCAGCCGTGGGGCAGCTGCAGATGCTCAGAGGGGACTCTTCCCCAGCTGCAGCCCATGGGAATGTGAGACTTTACACAGCTGAATCTGCAAACACAGCTGGGTTTGGGGGGCTTTTCCACAATGTTTGCTGTTTCGCATTTAATCCCAGTGTTCATTTACTTTACTTCAGGGGCCGCCTCTGGCAGGCTGTGCTGCAAGGAGAGGTTTTGCAGTGTCAGTGCTGCTGTCCAAGCCTTGTAGAGGATCTCCAGCCACAGGAACATCTTGTTATTCCTGTCACACCCTGCTCACCTTGACTTAAATGGCAAAGTGGTTCCCTTCCCTCTCATCCCATCTTCAGCCTGGTTGTCCTTTCCCTGCTGGTGCTGCCCTCCAGCCCAGTGTGATTGCAGCTCCTGGCATCCCTCACTGTGGTACCTGGGCTGCAGGCAGCCTGCCTGTACCTCACAGCACACCGAGCTGCTGGGTGTGAGCAAGCCCCGGGGCTCTGGAGGCTCCCACATCGGCAGCCAGCATTAGGAGCTGGATGGGAAGCAAATCTTCCCTGCCAAGCCTCCCTTCAAAAGACTTTACAACCATGTCTAAGGCCTGATGGTAAAGGCAGGGTATTTTCCAGTCAGGCCCACGCAGATTCTCTTGGCCCAGAAACATGTGTGACCTGGGGGGATGCCAGTGCTCGCGCTGTCTCACAGCACAGGAATTTTGACATTGCTGTTATTTTCTCTTTTGAGGTACCCCAGAGACAGATGGTGACTGAGTTCAGAGCAACTGCCTTATGACAACCCTCAGCAAAGTAAGATATATGTAAACTTTGTGGTCTTCTCCCCCTCCTTTTTTTTTTTTTTTTGACTTTTCCAAACACCCTTCTCACCTCAGACACAATCGAGTGGCAGACTGAAGCCCTGACACCGAGCTCTGTCTTGCTATGGGGCCAGCCCAAGTCTCAACAGGGCAGGGTCAGCAGCCCCCCTCCCCAGCTATTGGGACAAAGCCAGATCAGCCTCCAAATTTGTCACAGCACCTGCCTGTCTGCTGGTGGGGGTGGCTGTGGAGGCCTGCCCAGCAGCAGAGGTGGTTTCCGGGGCACAGACATTCATCTGCAGCTGTCTGGAGCCTCCTGGCCATTGCATGCAAGGGCAGGGATTTAAGGAAGATGCTGGCAGGCATATTCAGGAGTTGAGCCACCAGAAGGACATCAGCATGGCTACTGAATCCACTGGACACCGTGGCACCAGCAGCAAGCTGATACCTGCATTCCCACGCACAACCCACCACCACCTCCTGGTCCTTCAGATGCTGCTGGATGAACCTTGTACAGCAGCTTCATTCCTGTTGTAATGGACTGTTGAGAACGTGGAGGTAGGTGGTGTAGTGAGGAGCAGCAGCCTTGATCTGTTTGCTTTGATAAGGCATTTTCCCCTCTGACAGAACTCCCAACCCCATGCTACCCCTCTTGGAGCTGGGCTGGAGCATCTTGTGGGAAAGGTGTGCCTGGAGTGCTGAAATTTTCACTGGGAAAGTGGGAACTGTTACACAGCCAAAGAATAGTGGTGTGGTCTGCTGGTGCTTGGGAAGGTATTAAGGCAGAGAGGGTTTGTAGGACAATCTGACCAGCTTTGCGTGACACACAGGGAGAAAGGCCTAAGCCATTACCATCGGATTTTAGTGTTAGGGGCAATGAAAGGAACAGTTCATGCTTCAAATACACAGCCAAAATTTTAGGTTGTCTGCAAACTGTGCAAGACAGTGCCTTTGCCAATTGATTGAGCCTATTCAGAGAAATCATTCTAAAATAAGCTGAGGATTGAAAATAACATAACTATCCCAGAATGAGTCTCTACGCAAGACAGGACATTTTTCCAGAATAGCTGCCATAGAACAGGTGATCCTGGTGCAGACAAAGCTGAGTTACATCTTCCCAATGAACAATATTTTGACACAGTTCCCAGTCAGATTGTAGAATGCAGTTTTGTGCTGATGCCACAGTAGGTATCTCCCTCAGCCATTAAGAACAAAGCATCCCTCACTTTCAAGCCCTTGCCTATGCAAATCTCCACAAAGACCTTTGAATATGATCAAGGTTTTCCAGCGTCCTTAGAAGGGCAGGTATGCAAACATCCAAAAACTAAATTCAAGATAGGGCTTGAAAAAAGTTACAGAGAAATAAGGATTTAAAAGAATACTAGAGAAGCCAAAAAATACATACTGCAGGCAGGATAGCTCTTATCTCGACATACTGCACGTTATCTTCATAGAGCTCCAGCAGCCCCTGGTAGAAATAGGCCTTGAACACAGGTGCATAGCAGATAAGTCCAGAGGCAATGAGAAAGATTTCTTCAAATCTTTGCCAAATGAAAGCCTGAGAAGGGTAGGCCAGCTCAGGGGCATCTGTCACCAGGGTCAGGTTTCTCAGCAAGCTGTAGAGAAGGGAAAAGAGAAAGGATGAGGAGAACACACAGGACGACTGGCTTTCAGCATGCAAAAAGCCACCAGCTGGCAGCTGAGTGTTGGGTACAGGAGGAAATAGATTCCTCCAGGATCAATAGGTGTGACTTTTGTTGTCAGAGACCGAGCTTTGTGCACATGACACTCTCCCACTCTCATGCTCTGGGGAGCAGTTGGGCAGCGGCTGTGCTGAAGGAGGTCTCTTGGGCAGGACCAAGAGAAGGTGCAAAGCCCTTCCTGACACAGTAGGGGCCCAAAATTCAACTCAGAGCCTGTTGGCGCTGCAGTACAACGGGCGTAACAGAAGTCATACCAGAGATGTTGAGCTATAAGCAGGGTAAGACTGGGTGTTCAAAACCTGCCCCTCCCTTTTTCAAGGGCAAAATCTTGAGAAGTAATAGAGTTACAAAAGCAAATATGATGCATTTATATCACAAGAATTGCACCCTGCTGCCCAGGGGTATCCTTAATCCAAAAGTAGGCAAGTACATTACTCCTGCAGACAATAAATTCCCCCAAGCACCTTCAGCACATGTAAAATGGTATGACACTTGGCCCTCTGTTCAGCACCTAAAAGCAGACTGAGTCTCCAGGAGATGCCATGTACTGTGCCACCACCAACATGCTTATTGAGCCCATAAGTTGTCCTGGTACCTTCATATTGTCGAAATATACCATCTAAATAATCGGGGGAAAAGGACTATGCATCACATATAATTTTTCCCCACCAGTGGACCAACCCTGACACCTTGCCTGCCTGCCTTGCTGATGCCTTCTTCAGGGAAACAGCTGATAAGAAGGTCCTGGCTTTTCCTTAGTGGGATGGAAACTCCCACTGTTTCCTCCATAAATTCAGCTGGCATATAAGCTTCTTTCAGAAATCCAGAGAGACGGTGGGCAGTGTTATCAAGCAGGGTTTAAAGGAGCTAGTAATTGCAAGATTATCTAATTGTGAGTGACAGCTTGCATTTAGGACAGAGTGAGCCTCTGTGCCACAGCACCATCCTCTGACAAGCTGATAGCCTTCGTCCCACCTGAGGCCTTGCCTCTGGCAATGGCTGGTGGTCATCTGAAGAGGAGTTCATAATAAATTTCTCAGGCCAGTGGGCAAAATCTAAATGGCAGTATAGGGGTGATTAGCTTCATTCCTGGATGGAAAAATGGAAGCCATTGCAGCAAACTGTAGAGCTGTTTGCTTGCAGGCAGGTGGGCTCACCAGTCAGGCCAGGCCTGGAGCTCATCTCGTGTCAGGGGGCTAAGCAGGTTCAGATAGAAATGCCTTCAGCCATGCTTCAGCTTTCATCCCAGTATATTGTTTCCCCTCAATAACAGCTACTGATCTTTAATAATGTTCTGTGTTTGACGTCTTGGCCTCCGTCCTCGTGCAGTGTTCTGCTCTGTTATATGGGAGGTGTGGGTTTGATTTGTGGTCTTATTATCTTCATCCAGGACGCTTCTGTATTAGCACCACCCCCCACTACAGATGTAAAATGTGATCTGGTCCAAACTCATAAACTAAGACATCCTGGACAGAGATATGCCTTTGGAGTCCCTCCATCCTGCCCATAAAACAGAGCCCATTCCCCTAGGAGTTGCCTGCTGTTTCACTCTCTGAAGATGCTCTTCCAGGGGCTGCACTTTCATTTCTTCCTCACTCTGTTAATTTCTTTGCCAGGAGCAATTTTAGAAGCAAAACTGTTCATAAAGAAACGCTCGTACTCTGTTAAGGATGAGATTTTAAATGCCCAACAGTCGGGAAAATTCAGAGTTAAGGTTTCCACAGCAACTTCGGCTCTGCCTTCCCATGCATTACAATAGGGGCTTTGGTGCCATTATCACGTGACACTGGGCAACCCCAGCTACTGTTCAGTAATCCATGCAACCAGAGGAGACTGAACTGGACCATGGAAGGGGCGGGCAGCGGGGAGCACGCAGCAGTGGGAGACACCGCAGCATTACCCTAGAAACCAGGAATGCAGGAGCCAGGAGCATCTTGGAGGCTCTGATCCAGCTGCTGGAGCTCCTCGGTGGAGGCCAGCCATCAGCAGAAAGGGTGTGCTGCCGCTCATCAGGGAGGGGAGAAGAGGTTTCGTGTGGGAAGAGTTGGGGAAAAGAGACTTTTCCACTTCCCACCTGGCTGAAGGTTAGCTCCCTTCCAGCTCCGCACGCCAGCGGAGAGCACCTGCCCGGAGCCGAGAGCCGAGTGGGGCTGTTCCCACCAGCCCTGCAAGCACTGAGGGAAAAACCTCCCCGTGGATCAAAAGGCCGTGCAAGCCCGTTCTCGCCACTCCATGCAGCTCCTGACAGAAATACCTTTGACAGATAAGGATGGGTGGTTAGTCGGGCTCCCACCACTTTCTCCCCTTGTCCTGTGAGAACTCGGCTGCTCCAGCAATGAGAGGGCTCAGGGCTCCGCTCCCTGCCTTTAAATCTAGCTGTACAAACTTGTGGTTGTTTACTTAGCCTGTGCTCTTGGGCTAGAAACAGTAATAAATCCCCACACCACCCTGCTCCTAAAGGCACATAAATCAGATTCTACTTTTCTTTATAATCCCCTTCCCTTTGAGACTGATTATTGATCCCTACAACTGTTGAAGATTTATTGCATAATAGTGATCCATCCCTGATAACTAGATAATCTCCTAAGGGTTCAGGGGCTTTTGCCATCAGTAGCTCATGCAGATGAAGCAAAGCTTAATAAATACATCTTTTCCTGCTTTTCTGGAATGGGCCTTTGCCCGTGATCAGGTGCAGACTACAAATAGCCTTCCATGTCATGTCATATGTGCACCGAACAATGCTATTGCAATGCATATGCCCAAAGGGGTACAGCTAAAATGACCAGCAATGCATTATTTTTTTTTCAACTGTGGTTTGCTTTCTCTTTTCCTGTTTTTTCCACCCGGTTTTCCTTTCTTGTGCTGTATAATGCAAGAAGCGAATGGTTTTGTTGCCTGGTTTTTGAAGGGATCCTTTTTCCTTCTTCTTTTTCTATTCTCGATGGGTAATTATGCCCCTCTCCTCACTGTAGTATCTAAATGTCTTCCAGTGGTGCATTAAATAGTGTGACTAACATCTGTCACATGTGGTTCATTCGCTTTCTCTTGCTCTCTCATCCCCTCTTCTTCTCCCCAAGGGGAGACTTGTAGAGGGAGTGGAGCGCTTTGTTTCTGTAGTGGATTTTTATTCTCTCTTCCCCCCCCCCCCCCTCCCCCGGCCATAATGCACACACTGTCCTATTTTTCTGTGAGATAAGGCGGTCAGAGGACATGGAGGGGAAGGTGATGGTGGTCTGGGCAGCCGCTGGTGCCCAGGGGAGTTGTCCCCGCAGCCTCAGCCGCGGTGTCGGCTCCCTCACAGATGACTTCATCCTGGTGATGGAGAGCTCCGCTGGGCCGGCGGAGCTGCGCTGCCGGGCACGGCCTTAATCCTCGGGCTGCCGGTGGGGGGTGTGCGGTGGTATTTTACAGATAGCTGGAATGTCAGTGCTGTTTCCCTAAATATCTAGGGGTATGCTCTTTCTTTAGAGATGGTAGCCATTATGCTGCATCTTGAGGGGGAAAAGAAATGGCATTCTCCTGTATCGTAAATAACCAAGGAGAAAATAAGTGAGGATTGTTTTTTTTCTTTTAAGTCTCAAAGCAAAATTCCCTTCCTTGCACTATCTCCTGGCCCATGGTCTCCTGACTCTCCTAATAGCATCCTTTTGGAAGCTTACCAGTAACACAATACTCCAGGGTCTTGGCCCATGAGACGTGTGTTTTGAATAGGAATGATTAGAGCTTCTTTTGAGGGAAACAAGCAAAAACACTTCCTTCCAAAACACACACACACACGTATATGTCCCTAAAAACACAAACAGCAAGAATGTAATGCAGATACCTCTTTCTCCCACCCCTTCCAGGTCAGGACTGCTGTAAGGTGAAAGAGGTGCAGCTACTCAAAAACATTTCCATTGTTCCCTTCACATTTGCTGATCCGTTCTGCCTTGCATGAGAGCCCTTCCTTGCTGCCATATTCCCTTGACACTTCCTTGAAACCACCCAACTATCCATCCGTTCTTTCCTCTGACATCTGCTTTCTCTCAGCTTGTCAGTGCTCAAGGGCAAAGAGGAGCACAGGAAAGAGGTAGCCTGGGATGCACATGTTCAAGAGACTGGGAGAGTTTCCAGAAACTGAGAAGCAGAACAGATTGGGGCCTATTCCTGGCTAGAGACCTATTTCCAGACGGCCAAAAACATTCCTAACCCCTAGACTAGTACCCAGGGATTAGATGAAAATAGGAGGGGAAGAGCCTCAATGTGGCTGTTGTCCGTGTGTTTGCACATTATGCGCAATGACTCCTCTGTGATTTTGTGGTGATGAGCATGGAAGGGCAAGAAATGAAGGACAACCTGCTCAAATGAATTAGCAAGCACCCAGGATGTGAGAGATCCAAATTTGTACTTGCTCTGGCACACGTTTGCTGAGGAAAATCACTTCATCGGTCTCTGCCTCAGCTTCTCCTCCACATTTGGGGAGACCCTTTCAGCAGGGTCTGTCTCATGTCCCTGTGCAGTGCCTGACACAATGAAGTCCTGCTCTGACTTATGACCACTAGACAGATAACTAACACAAAAGAAGAGGAATGTGGTAATGCTGCCTCTGAAAACAAGCCATGTTTCCAAACAGGACCAGAGGTAACCGAATAATGTACAGCTCCAGTCTCCTAGGTGTATAAGATGCCTTGGCCTCAAGCCTCAACCAGACAGGGACATCACACTGTGGAAATACAACTGAAAACAAATACAACTAAGGGTTGCTCCTGAGACAGTTCTAAATACCCAGTGCAATCGCTTGGGCTTTAAGGAAGTGAAGCTGTTTCAAAATCCAATCTCTTGCACATTATTTATGGGTCTCCTGGTGGCGTTGAAGAGAGCTGGTGTTGTCATCTTTCCCTCCTCATCATTCCCTGTAGAAATGGAAGGGAACTAACTGGGAACCAGTTTTCTCTTTGGAAGACATAGGTAAGTGACTTCTCACTAGGTCTTATTTTGTCCATCAAGTGTCAGGGCAGTTGAGCCTCAGGATATAAAAGGTCAAGAGTCTGGGGTCTGGCATTACTTTCTCCTTCCCTTCTGTACCTCTGTAAGAGAGTGAGAGTGGGTGATAGTCTGGAGAGTCACATCCCTCTGCCCTGCCCCTTGCTGTTGTTGGGAAGGGAAGGCAATATCATGCCAGAGGTCTGGCAGCTCCTCAGCTTCCCAACCCGACCTCCTTTCCAGACCTGTAGGACACAAAGTCCGGACAACTTCCATGTGGAGGGGATACCAGCTCCCTAAGAGTTAAAATGTCTCTGTATAAGAGCACAAAACCTCCCTAAAGAGGGAGGCACTACAGTCAACCATACCAAGTTTCGCTTAGGAAATGCTGTTAATTAGGGTCATCTGTGTCACCTTAATCCCAGCCTCTCCTTGTGTGTTGGCATGGCGATACTCTTTCATTACATGACATCCCATACTATTTTTTCCTGGAGGACCCCAGCCCCGGGAGTGCCATGGACAGCAGTGTCCTCTGAATGGATGTCTACTCAATATTTTCCTTTGTCCTCATCGCTCAGTGTCTGACTTCATGCATTATTTAGTGTGCTCTCTCCAGCCCCCACCCCACTCCACATAGAACTGCATGCTTCCTCCTGGCCTTTTAGGCAGGGCTTTGTCCAGGGATCAATGGCCCCTGGATGGGCAGATATGATTCAGCCAGAGGGGGAGCCAGGCTATTCGCAGCCACCTGTAGGTGATTAGATGGTAGGTGGCTGCTGAGCAGCCAACTAATGCCTGGTGTACTGATAATAGGCTGCCAGCAGTTAAAGTAGGAGATGCCTGCAGGGAGAGAAACTTTTACAAGAGGGTGAGTGATGCTCTGGGGAACCGTCTGAGGTGTGAGCTCCTGGACAGCTACAGGAGGCCTTGCCTGTAAGGGGAGAAGCTCTGTTAGCAGGAGGACGTTGAGGAGGGAAGAGTGTTACCAGGCAGAGCTCCTGAGCGGGGTTTGTTGGCTCAGGCAACGTCCAGGCTGAGACAAACCCCTTGTCTGAGGGCGGGATGGTGAGTCACAGCTCCTGCTGCCTGAGCAAGGGTCCTGTTGGGAATGAGTGCCTCGTGCTTCAGGGTGGTAGGTGCCACTGGTATTTCAAAGACAGCCCTCAGAAAACAAGGTTAGTGTGTGGAGGGGGAGGTTGGGTTGGGTTGCTAGGGCAGTAATAAACATAAGTAGTTTGCCCAACTTCTTTCTCCAAATCAAGGCATTGACTTTACCAACACCTTTTCTGCTGCTGGGGAGAGCCTGTTCATCAGGTACGTGGTTTTCCTCATCCAGTAGTTGGGTACCTCACCGGATGAGGCACTGTGCAGCCCTGTCCCATGCTGGGAGCAACTCCAGCCTGGGTGCTGAGGAGGGGTGGGGGCAGGTCACACAAATCTACTTAAACCACTGTCCTCAGCGTGTCTCTGCAAATGACCAGAGTGAGTGTGCACAGAAAACTTCAGTTTTTATGTTCTCTAACTGTGGTGCACTTAGTGCTGTATCCTTCAAGCTCTTAAATCGCTATTTGCATTTTCTATGTAAGCAGTCCTAAATGGTGTTCCCCACTTCCAGAGCAGCAAGCAAACGGCACAGCTGGACCAAAATAATCCTGCTGGCTACGCAGTGCTGTCGTGGAGTACCAGCAGGTTTGCAACCCCTCTCCACTCACCTGCTGTCAAACTCCGTCACGTTGTGCAGCTCTTTCCGGTAAGTCTCTAGCAAAACCCACTGGGAGCACTGGGCTGGCAGTGGGTGCGGAGGATGCGGCTTGGAAAAGCGAAATCGGACGGTGCCCGTGCGGGTGAAGCAGATGTAACAGTCGGGGAGGTAGGAGGCATTGTACACCAGCCAGTCCACACTCAGCATGGCGTAGTCGTGCAGGTGTAAGACAGCACCTGGTGGGAGGACAAGTGCATGCTAATAATGAGTCAAGGCAGCTGAGAAGAAGGAGCCAAGGTTTAATGTGATGATAGTTTGAGTTTGCCCAATCAGGGGCATCTGGAAAAGCTTCTAGATGGCTATGAGTGATCTCTCCCAGCAAAGACTGCGCGGCTGCTCTGCATCCCCCGGGCTAGGGGATGTGGCCCTCTCCACATCAAACACTGGGCAGGCAGAGCGTGACAGCTCCCTGGGAGCACAGGGAGGGGGGAAATCAATAGGGAGCTCTGCTTCTCCACTGGGATGGAAAATGCTCCGAGTTATTAAAGGTCTTTCAGACAGACTTTGCTGTGAGCTGGCTCAGGCCCCACTGATTTAAAGAGGAACTCACACAGTAGGCAGCAGTTTACAAGGCATGCTAGCTGTCTGGAACACCTGAAGCAAAGCTCTGTATCTAAGCTGTTTGAATCCCAGCTTCAATTTTTGCAGCCAGTCTGTGGCTCTTCTTTCAGCTCTCTGAAACTCTGGCATACACCAAAATCCCAGACCATGATACATTGGGGAATTGCACTCAGATGCAGAAGTACAATCTACTTCTATGCCTTACCAAGAGCATACTCACTCACATTGTACATCTGCTGCTGGCCAACACAAAGGGCCTCTGGGGTGCTCTGTTATTGTGCAGTATGTTGGCAACTGCCAGTCTTCCTGGCACAGGAAGCATTCTCTGTATGCTCACCTTCCTCATCGTTTCATTGGGCTAAAATCTCTCCTTCTGCAGAGACTTCTTATGCCACTGGTGCTTGAACTAAACTTCACCTTTGTAAAGGGAAGATACTGTGAGAGCTGAAGTCCTAGATATATATTTTATTAGTCTAGGGGAGACCTCATGGTCAGAATAGCTTTGATAGCCTTAGGGGTAAAGAGAAAAAACATGAATAGCAAGAACAAGACAGAAGACTGGTATGTATTTGACATTAGACAAAGTTCAAGACTAAAATTTATAGTGAACTAATCTGATATAGACTTTAATGTGCATAACCTCCCAGTGCAGGCAGAGGGACTGCCTGTTAAGATGCCGAGGAACTGTGGTTGCTGCTCTCAGCAGAGCCAGTGTGACAGGCTGGCCATGCTGCAGCTGTCTAGATCTGACCCTCCTCAAGCTGGCAATGTCACCTTCTTTCCTATGTGAGCAGCAGCAGAACTGACAATAGTGCTTGAAACAACAGGAACTCCCAGGGGCTCTTATCAAGACTAGATCCTACTCAAACAGCTACAAGGATGTGATCTCGGCCCTAAAACCCGACAGCTCTTGCAAAGATTCCAAGAAGCCATTTTAACATCTCCTGGGCTGAAAAGTGTTAACTATTTGTTTTGATTCCAGCTTGGTATCAATGACACTCCACTGAGTGAAGAGGGGAGGGTACTTTTAAATTCTTTAGTGTTTACATTTCTGACATAGTAATCATTTACGGTAATAAATTAGGATGCTGCAAGACAGGGATCTGCATCCCACAGCAGAAACTGGGAGGCAGAAGTAGGGAAGGTTGCTTAAGGTCCCATCCAGCCTGGCCTTGAACACTTCCGGGGATGGGGCATTCACAACTCTCTGGGCAAGCTGTTCCACTGCCTCACTACATCTGAGGGAAAGACTTTTCTTCTAACATCTAATTTAAATCTCTCCTCTTTTAGTTTAGTACTGTTCCCCTTTGTCCTGACACTATCTGCCCAAGTAAAAAGTTTATCTCACTCTTTTATAAGCCTACTTTAAGTGCTGGAAGTACTCAGGCTTTGACTTGTATCCAACAAGCAAAGAAACTTGCAGTGCTGGAGGTAGCCCCTTCGTCCTCTATTGCCCCTAACTTTCCAGTAGATGTCCAGGTCTGCTACAGAACTGCTCTCAGAAAGTCTTTTTTGGAGATACAGTACTTTTGGCTAAGCTGTGGAATAAGTCGAGGTTGGTAGCACGTCTGTGAAATGTGTATGTGGGAAAAAGAAAGGCCCTGGCTGGAACATGCTGAGCAAATGTGGATGTTATGTCTTGTTGTCCGTGCTTCCTCTGCCCTTTCTCCACTCTTGAAAGGCTGAAGAATCCATATTGTAAGTTAAACCAAATGCCACAATTGCTGGAAATGTGTATTCATCCAATCCATCCCCCTCTTCCTCTTTCTCCCTGCCCCGTCCCTGAGCTCAGAGGCTGGGCTTTTCCTGGAACCCAGGGAGCACCACTTAACAGCTCTCATAAGATTCCCTCACACACCTCGTGCTTTGACCCAGCTCAGCCACAGAAAGCGAAAGGTGAGACAAGGATGGGTAAGGTGAGCAATCCTTAGGCCAAGCCTACCTTTAGGCATGCGCTTTAAGATGCTGAACACCGTGCTCTGATCAATGAGGCTTTTGGCCCGGAAGAAGTGCATGCTTGGGGGAAACTGTCCCGTGGTTATGGCTGTTGCAACTTCCTTCTTCTTGAGGTTTACGAGCTTCGTACTGAGCTGCTCTTCCTGCCTACTCAGCACCAAATTGCCCCCTGTCTGTCGGGCTCTCTCCTCCTGCATTAGGGAGTCCCGGTCCTTCCAGAGTGGGGTGGGGAGGCAGAGAGGAGCCAAACTCAGGAGGAGGTATGCCAGCTTTATGCCTTGTCCAGCTGAGGGCCTCATCTTAGAGCTGCACCTAGGCAGGGGGGGAAAGATTGAAGCGTTAGCAGAGGTGAGAAGTGACATCTGAGCAATGAGCCCTTGGGATATGAAGTTGTGACACAACTTCTGCAGGATGGGCCAGCTGGATGCTCAGTGCTGAGGAAAGCACCTGGTACTACTGTCCCCTGTATTTAGGACTATGCATTAGCACACTCTCCATGATGATGATTGCACACAGCAAGACTGTGGGGAGGGGGAAGAGCAGATATTGAACCTTGGATCAGACTGGCAGCACATCACACAGACCTGCAATACAGCAAAGGTCTATCCCTGGAATGGGAGATTCGTGGGGTCAGGACTCTGCTTGCAAACTGTGATAGAGCCCTGTCTGAATAAGAGGTGCTGGTGACAAGGTCGTGGCTGTGCTGATCCCAATAAGGGAAGCATGGGCCACGGGATTTGAGGTGCTTTTGGCTTTCGCTTGAGCTAATCAGATCCTGCTTCTCTACAGTCAAGAAAGGACCGCCTTGCACCCTTTCAGTATAATCCAGCTCTCAGAGGGGTTAATTTATAGGAAGAAACCCCCATAGCTTCCTCTGCAGTGATAGAGGTGTGTCCCTTCTTTGCAATCCCAGAAGAAAGAGGATGGACGTTAGACCATGGGAGTACTAAGAGATTGCAGGAGACAGGCACATGTGAAGTCTGAGAGCTCTGCCCTTCCCCAAAAAAGCACAACTGCAACATAATCCTTCAACACCAGGCTTTAGTGGCCCTCCTCGCCAGCCTCTCCAGAGCAACACAGGCTGGAGAAGGGCTCGACATTTTAAAACGGTCCCCTGTGGATTACACAGAAAGTCCCTGCTTGTGCACGTGTTTTCTGCTTCCAGCCTCTCCTCCACCTGTGGGCCCACAAGGATGCCTTTGGCCCCGGTAGTGGATCCCACGAGATGAAGGCATGCTGGGGGAGCAATCAGCTGGGAACAGAGCGGGGAGAGGGGGGAGGTGGATGCATCCTTACATCAGGCCTGGCTCTGAACTTAGAAAGAGAAACATCCTAAAAAAGGTGTTATCCCTGGTGCGACTGACTCACTTACTGTTAACTCGCCTCTTCCTCGCATCCAGCGCTCATCCAGCTGCCGCCCGAGAGAGCGGGGAGCAGTTCTCTCTCCAGCAAGCCGGCACTGTCCCGGCAAAGTTAAGGAGGCAGGATCGGTGCCGGCGCTCACAGTTCCTCTTCCTGTGCTGCCGCCCCGGCTCGCTCGGCTTTTATTTATCCCCGGCCTTGCTGCCTCATGAATATATAAAGAGGAGGAGGAGGAGGCAGGGGAGGCGATGAGAAAGCGGGACGCGGGTGGCCGGGCCGGCGGCTGAAGGGAGCCCTGCTCAGACCGTCCCAGGAATACACATAAGTTCGGCTATCTAATCCGATACACAGTACAGTGCGTTTAATGCCAGCAAAAACACTGCAAATTCTGCTTACTAATGTTTTTTTTACCCGAAAAAGCAGCAATTCGTACAATTAGTTTTAAACGATTTTGCCCGGTCTTTGCCAGCTGTGCGGATCAGGCAGATGTCAATCCAGCCGGCTGCCCCGGGACTACATCGGGAACGCAGGACTAAGCTTGAGCCTGGGGAGTAAGTCAGGTGGAGGGGGGGCAGTCCGATCGAAAGAAAAAAAAAATCACAGCATATATAGTAATTTCAGCGTTTTATTTTGAGCACTTGAATGGACTGAGTTTTAAACTTATTTAAAACAGATGTTACATAAACAGCTTCCAGTGGAGAACAAAGTCCATTTGGTTTAATTTAATCAAAATTTTAACGACTTTAAATTTGAATTAAAAAATAGAGAAAGATCTTGTAAGCCAAAAGCTATTGAAGACAACCCACAGCAGTCGCAAAGATCGTTTTTGAGGCAGAGAAAGTGGAATCTGGTCAATAATATGTTACATTTTGTTATCTAGCAATGCTGCAACAGACTGAAAGCAGAGTGGAGAGCCCACTCTGAATAACCCAGCTGGACACCTGCCAGATTTTCCTCCTCTCCTGATCCCTTTACTCTTTGCTGTCATCAAGATGGATCCCAGGATCCATGCAGGGGTAAGCCAAGGATCTGCAATACTCTCCAAGCCCTGGCCAGGGCAGCATGGCCAGAGAGTGCCCTCTTGCCTGCTCCTCAGCAGGATGGGGTATTTCTTGGATCTGTAGATGATCCTGCTCCTAAAGGGAGATCAGAGTTGTGGAAAAATGACACAAATATGCTCAGCAGCAACTATTAGTTGATGAAAGCAACCCAAGGATGGGAGGTATGAGGAGGGAAGTGCGTGGAGTGAAAAAGGATGGTTCAGTAAGGACAGGCATTCTGCCTGCAAAGAACTTCAAGGGAGCAATTTCAGTGAAGAAAGGGAATTGCTCTAATTATCTCATAGTAGTAAAGCCTGGCATTAGTTCCACAAAACCAAATTCAGGCTAAGCAGTTAGAAAACTCTCTCTGCAGTCAGGCACTAGAGACAGGTTGCCGGTGTGGAGCACTGACAGGGGTTAAAATGCTATGTGAAGGATCTCAAACATCTTACAGCCGGACAAGGGTCTTGGAAATGCCTGCCAGAGGGCCTCTGAGATCTGCAGCAACTGATTTATCCTGTCAAATCGAGTTTGAAAAACAAAACTGAAGTCCAATGCTAAAACACTTTTTTAATGGCACTTTTTCACGTAAGCAGTTGCAGGCATTGCCAGGAGAGTGCTGTACAGATGTTGTGAGGGTTGCGCTAGGAAATAAGAAGGTGTTTGAGATGCTTTACTCCCTAGTAAAACGTGGTACATGCTCTGAAAATAGAATTCATGGTGAATTAGACCACAGCTGCTTTAAGGCAGGATCCGCCTGGGCACGAGAGGTGGAAGGAGGACAACCTCACAGGACAACCCAAGCCAGGGTATGGATGTCACCAGCCAGGAGCCTGTGGGAGGACCTGGGTTCCTCTGGTGCCTGCAGGCATTCACAGCCCTGGTTTCAGACCTCTCTGGAAATGGGAGTCATGGTACAGAAGGACTTGCCCTGTATAAAGGCCTAACAAGGAATGTTATAGGTGAATTCTTGCTGAGAAGCGGGTAGCCCGCCTGGAAGTTGTGCAATAGTCCTGCGTGTCTCTCCACAAGACTGTGATTGCAGTTCCTGTCCAGTCTTAGCTGGTTCCTGAAATAATCTGGAACTCCCTGGCTCTGGTCCCACTTGCTGTTTAGCCAGGGCTGATAGGGGCACCAATCATGCTCTGTCTTTCATCAAGTAGCCCAGCCATTCCCTGGTTTTCTGGGTGGTTTCTTGCCTATGCTGACCTCCCAGCTGCTGCAGCTGTACCTGGCAGTGTTCCAAAGCCCCGCTTAAAGCTGCCACGGGTGTGTCTGTGCAAGCTGCAGGCATAGCCGTTCTTTAGGCCCAGCTGCAGGTCAGACGCATGGGAAGCTTTAAATAGCTGGTGGCCAGCACTTAGTGCTCTTGGCGAATTCCCCTTGGTTCAGTTTCAGTTCCATAGGCAGACCAGTTTCTTTCAAACCTTTCAAGCTTCTAGGAGGCGGCAGATACAGTCAGCTCCAGCATGTTTTCCCACCTCTCCTTCCTGCATCTTTCCTGCTGCAGCCCCAGCTGGGTGCCTGCTCCCATCGTTCAGTCCCTTGCAGCAGCGGTGCAAAGGAAAGTATGAGCAACTGTGGGGAACTGCAGGAAGGGGGAAGGACCACAGAGGCAGCAGCAGCTTTAGGCTTGTGGATTTGTGTTTTTCACTTCATCTTTCAGCTCAGCACCTCACACAGTGCTTTACAGCATCCTGCAAAGTCCACCTTTCTGCTGCAGCCTCTGCCTGGAGGGTCACCTTGCTTCGTGCTGCTGCAGATCCCAGCCCCTGATTAAAGCCTGGCAGTGTGTGTAGGTGATAGCAAAAGATGCAGCGATAGCAAATCCAGCAGAGGCTGGACCTGGGGGTGATGCAGACTTCGCTGTGCTTCCTGTGTGGGCAGCCCATCTTGTGTAAGCCAAATCCAAACCAAGGAGCATTTCTGAGTGTACAGAGGGGCAGGATATCTTTTAGCTTTCTCGCCTCTCTGGATGTGCTGATGTCTAAGCTGTGCATAGGAAATATCACCGAGAGGCCGGGAAGATAAGGCTGGAGCTGGGAAACACATTCCCAGCTCACCACTTAGCTATTCTGTCCGTGCCAGCTATTCTGTCTGGCCTCATTTGTGAAATGGGACCAATTCCCTGCCTAGCTTCAGTGGTTATTTGCTGTATTTGCCAGTGAAAAAGCCGTGGTCCCCTGGACAGTGGCTGGATGGCTGCTGTTTGAAAGCAAGTCTGCATAAGGGACACAGCCTATTTTGGAGAGGAAAACCATGAGGTAGGACAAGGGGCTGGAATACAGCCATAGGGGAGCAGGTGCACAGGTGAATGAGGGCAAGCTGTGGAGAGTCTCTGCCTCTCTGCTGGGCCTGGGCAAGACCATAGTGTCAGTCCCAGCTCTGAAGCAGTCCCATCCCCTGGTTTAATGCCTGCAAAATGCTTAGAACACGTAAAAGTGCTAAGTGCTATAAATTATTGTTAAGAATAGCCTGTCCTGGGATGCTTGGGACGATTAAAACCTCCCCACTGGACTGCTAAATAACCCCTGTTTTTGTCTAACTGGGCACAGGTTGGTGTTTTTATTTCTTTCCACCCCACTTTGTGCCCATCCAGGCAAAAATGTGGGCCATTTCCCAGCCCAGCAGGGACATCAGTGAGAGCCCTGCAGCAGAGAGAATGCTGGTCTGCCCTGGGTCTTGCTGGCAGCATTGCTCCCCAGTCTACAGCCAAGCTCTGCTCACCCTCAAGATGCTCCATCTCCCTTCCTAAACCCTCCCTCCCCTTAGCTGCACTACCATGTCTCAGTGCATCTGTGCTTCCACTCCTCAGTACAGCCATAGCTATCCAATGATTTAAAATGAATAAGACACTTGAGATGCTACAAGAACAGGAGCTGCTGATGGAGAGAGCCAGGGAAAGAGCTAAACACCACAGTTAATGATGAATCATTCCAGGAGCGGAGTCACTGATTTGTAATCATTGCCTGGCTCCCAAATATAATAGCCATGAATTCCTCTGACCAGCAACTGAGACAAGGTGATTGGACTATTCCCAGCACACCTGCAGAAATTCAAATCTTGCTCACAAGAATGGACTCAGGGCTTTGGAAGCCAAGCAACTCCGAGCTCCAACAAGAGGAGCACTGCAGCCAGCACACACTCCAAGCTGTTGCTGCTCTGCTAAGCTTAGCATGCAAATAAATAAGTGAAACTGCACCATTTCCTCCAAAATCCTCCACCCGTGTGCATCCCAATTCCCTGCTGCTGTTATCACACACTGGAGGTCTGGGAAGGGGAAGTACAAAACAAAGTGAGCTTGTGTGTACAAGCACCTTGTTGCTTTGGAAGCAAACAGCAGGCTGCCAAGGGCTCCCAGGGCAGGAGCTGAGAGCCTTGGGTATTTGGGAAAGAGGCTCAGCACCACCCAGGACAGGTCCCATGCTGTCACCAAGGTTTCTATGCAAAGTTTCCCAGAGACTATTAGTGCAGCCTCAAGTTTATTATCTGTATTCTTGTACTCTCTCCCTCTCCTACCTACAGAAGCAAATATGAGAGCAAACTAGGCAACTGAAATATGCTGAATTATTAGCAAGTGTACTTGACTCACTCTCCCCAGGGGATGACTTTGGGGAAGAAAGAAGCCCAGTGCCACTGTGGGAAGTGTTTTCTTGCTTTTTGCATTACTCACATCAGGTTTCCTGCCTGACCCATGGTGTCTATCCATCAGCAGGCTGTGGTGACTCCCAGGGATCAGTGACTCCCAGGGGGGTGGGGTGGGGGGGTGGTGGCCTTAGTATAAAGAGATGGGCAAAATTCCTTTTCCTAAAAGCTATATTCCACCCAAACATCCTTTCCACTCCCAGCCTCCTATTCCACCTACATGACTTTCCCAGCCAGAACCTAAAACGAACCTCCTCTCTGCCCTAATCCTTCCACCTCTGCCCCCAAAGTCTGTCACAGACGGACACAGAGGATCTGAGTTCATCCATGGTCACTCTGCAGCTGTGAGATTCCCTGTGACCTCTGCCAGCACATCCTGTGTCTCCATGTCAACCACCTCCTCATCTCACTGGCTCTCCATTTCTCTGTATCTACATCACTCACGTTGCTCCACCATCACAAAGACTTCAAGCCCAATCAGTAAGAAGTACAAGGCCCTGTAGCAGCAAAGCACCGTGTTTCTCTCTCTCACCCTGGGCTCTCATAGAAGTCCCACCAGAAGACACATATACTACACTGCATCCCAAAGCTATGGCTCCATCTTATACTCTGAGGCTCCAGGAGTGCTTTGGAAGAGAGGATAGCAAAGGCTGGGACCACTCTGGTAGCTACACCCAACCTTCAGCTGCTCAAAAATCACCCTGCTCTGTACGGTTTCTTCTCCATTTGTGTGCGAGGCAAGCAAGTCAGCGTTTGGAACGGGTTTGTAATACAAAGTTAACAGTAGTGAGGAGCATTTGAGTTAAAACCTGACTGCCCAAAAGTGCCTGTCTTGTAGCCAAGCTTCATCCTGCCTAGGCAAACCTCCAAACTTTATTAAAAGCCTTGAGATGTCAAAACAAAACTTCTACGTCGTTCCCTTTACAGGTACCTCCGTACACCATGCCACAAATGCAGACACTGGCTTCAAGCCAGTCAGCACTAGTAGCACTGCCAGCAAAACATCATTCCCCCAAGCACTACCCAGCTCCTTAGGCAGGGCTGGGCTCTGCTGGGATTTATATTGCTATCAGCTGTAGCAACACCTGAGCAACAGAGCTCACAGCAAGGTGAAGAGTGTTCACAACACCAGCCTCCTGCCCAGGGCACACACTCAGCAGCAGCGCTCAGCCACTTGGGATCATTACAGACAAAGCTCAGGGCATTTCTGGCATGCCTAGACTTGTTCATCCTGTTCTTCAGAGGCATTTCAGCCCAGCCCATAACACTGTGCCTCTTGTCCCCTGGCACCTCCCAGCCTTATCCTGCAGGTACAGTCTCACCTTCAGCTGAATCACTGATTGCCCCGAGAGGTGCTCTGTCACCAAAGCACTGCAGCACTCCCTGCATCACCACAGCAAGCAGCAAAGCCCTCAGTGCACCCACCCTAACCTGGCTGACCAGAAAGGCATGAAACACATAGTTCAGTGCCACTTTTGCAAGACCTTCAGCAACAAGCTGCAGTGTGATCACTGAACTCACAAAGTGAGGCACAAACAGAGGGTTCAAGGAGGCTTGTAAGGTTTTCGAGCCCAACAGCCCATGTCTTTTGGTATTCACGAGAATGCAACCAGTTCTCAGCCCAGCTTGGGAACAGATAGCTCAAGACCACCTTCTTTCAACCACTGGTGAGAAAGCCTTGTCTCTGGAACCTCACAGAGAATGGCCCCAGGTGTGATGCCATGAGCTTCACTGTACAGCCATCACCTGTGGGTGGAAGCACAGCTGCTGGAACCATCCCTTCCAGCTCACCCCTGGGATCCCAACCCACACCTAGCAAAGCCCTGTCCAGAGTGACATGTTAGGAGCCCTGGGGTGCAATTATCACCATCTACCTAAAACTCACCATTCCCATGGCCCTCCTCAGTTCGAGAAACAGCCCTCACGGCTGCAGCACACAGTAAGATTTTGGCATGTGGCACATACGTGCAGGAATGCTGCTGCTCATCCCTGCTTTGCATCATAATATGTGAGAGCTTCTTCCTTTATGTTCTGCCTGATCGATATGTCCTCTGCAGGCTGTTTCCCGCTGTGGTTCCCCTCTGCTGGTGACAGCCGAGGCAAAATCCCAAGGCACATCAGGGACATAGGCATCAGTCAGCATGTCAGCCGGGAGGAAGCCTCGAGGCTGGCTGCTCCATGGAGGAAGGTGAGCAGAGGGTGACGGAAGGCAGGCACGGGGCAGTGACGACATTGGCAGAGGCACAGCCCCACGATACCCAACCAAGAGGAACAGCTCAGGTCTGGTGATGGCAATCGGGTTCAGCCAGGCAAGTCCACGGTGACGAGACAGATCCAAGGTCAACTCAGGGACCGAAGTCCACAGGCCAAGGTCCACTTAAACAGGGTACATGGCACAGGCATGGCTGCAACACAGCTGCAAGGTAGCCCAGCTGGGGAGCAAGAGCCTCAGCTAGTGAACAGCAGGACAGGCCCTCACCGGGGCTTTTTAGCACAGCTTTTTTGAAGAGCTCTCTTCAACATCAGACACTTGTGCGATTATCTAAGTCAGCCCTGAGCCCAGGGAGCCAAACCCCCGGGGGGATGTACTCAGTGTCCTGACACTAGACACCATGCTGTGTGAGCCTTCTGAAGGCAGGTGTAGATGCAAGAGATGACTTTAATCTGCTGCCAATCTCCAGGCTGAAGCACCGCAGCTCCTCAAATGCCTATGATAACAGCAGTGGGCATTTTAAAGTAAAAGTTCCTTACCAGACACCCTTATGACAGACACTTTCTGCAGCAGTGAAGTTCTCTACTCTTGACCACATGGAAAGCAATGTGGGAAGTTGCTGTTAGAAAAGAGGGTGGATAGGGAAATGGTAAACTGCATAAAAATAGCTGTTTTAGCAAAATTTTGAAATTTGCTGGGGACAGAAATCAGTGCAGTGCATAGGAGGGAATCCTGCCTCGGGGGTAATATGTGCATGCACAGACCTTCTTAAGCTAAAACAATATTCATGTTTTCACTCTGGAGGGGGAGAACTATCAGCCAAACTGAACTTCTGACTCCAGCAATTCTGATAGTTCCTGTTTATTCACCCTGTTTTGAGTTGGACCCGAACCAGATCCTGTCTGCATCTCTCTTGGGTGTTCAGAACCCACCTCTGGGTGATGACAGGAAAGATCAGGAGAAGAGGGGGCTAACATCCACCAGCACCTTCTCTGGACCAAGACTACAGTGTGTCAAGGTACAACAGTGTGCTGAGTTCAAACATTTTAGCTTAAACTCTGCTTCCAGCTTCTCTCCAGCAGAGTCCTCCTGCAGTACAAGAAACCAGGCTTTATAGAAGACACGGAGGGCTGTGCCACAGGCACTGAGACACAGCCAGGCCGCAGCTTGTTGGAAGGGAGCACCTCCATCACCATGAAGAAAGAAGATCCAACAACTGCATTTTAGTCTGGGGGCATCCTAATGTCTCTGAAACTGCTGGCCCATCTCCTCCTGCCACTGTCTCAGCCCAGCATGCCTCACCCATCACCACACTGATGTAAAGCTGTAATTGCCAGCGTGGGGATGGGGGCCTGGGGGAATTCTCTGAGGCAGTCAGGCTCTCCAGCAGCCTGTCAGCTCCCAGGTCCACAATGGAAATTAATCACTGAAGCTCAAAGAAGCGCACCTTAAAAAAACCCCAACAAACACCACTGACTATGCTGAGGAGGCAGGGCATGTCCAGCCTGTTGAAATGACATGGTAATTAAAACTTAATGAAAAGTGTCATTTATCGATGAGTTGTATTAACCTTGTCTGAAACCATTTGGACAAATTAAAACTCCTCTTGGTCTTTTCCTGCCGTGTTAAAAGCAGCAAGTCACGAAACAAATCAATGACGCCAGCCACATTGGCTCTTTGTTTGGGGCAGAAGAAAGCTTTGCTTTTGGAAAGCTTCAGCTGGCATGGCTTCAGCCAGCAAGACGCTGCCTCTTGGCCTCTGCCAGGGCCCCTGCTGGCGAGCCCCAAAAGAGATTGCCAGGGTACTTACATGGGCACATAAAGAATGCTCCCAAAAGCGCTGCCGGGGACCAGCTGTCCCACTCCGGGGGACACTTCCAGGTTATTTGCATGAGTAGATATAAATGTATGCCCCAGAGAACGCTGCCAAGGCCCCTGCTGGCACGCAGCAGCGGCTGCTGCTGGGGTACTGGCCCCAGCACAAAGCAGCATGGGCCTCGGGGTGAGGCTGTCATGGACCCCCATGCGTGCATATCTCACCCCTGCGAGGGTGTTTCATAGCACAGCCCCTCACGGGTTCATGAGGGCCCTGCATCCCAGCTGGATCTCTATCTGCTGCCTCTGTGCTGGCCTCAGACCTGTAAAGCAGAAAGACTGCCAGACCTTGAGCTCTTTCCTTCCCTCGCCCAGCTGCGTCCGTCTCTCTGCAGCCCCACGACAGCTGAGCAGCTCAGCACTGTGCCACCTGCTCCCCACCTCCAACACACAGCCTTCCAAATCCCATGCACAGCCACCCCAGGGACGCTCAGTGCTTTGCCTCTTTGGCTGCACTCTCCTTCCTCGGGGCTCCGGAGGTCACAGAGGCCATGGGCCAGTCAAGGGGCGTGCAGTGTCCAGGAAACAATTGGACACCTTGGGAGGAAATTAAACACACCCGGCTTCGGCAGGGAGGGCAAGCCAGCCCTGTGCATGCCTGCTCCTCACACAGCCAGGTAAGGTGAGCAGCAGTGGGCAGGAGAAAGCACAGGGGACAAACGTGATGTCTCAGTCTTCCATGCACTATTGGGGGTTCTCACAATCTGCTCACTACGGCTTCTGCTAAGAGCCACCCCTAAACACACACTCACACGTGCTGTCAGGTTTGCTTAGGCTGTGACCCTGATGCTTCCCCCTGCGGTCCTGGCCGTGTTCAGGGGGCTGCTCTTCTCCGCCTTCGCTCATCTGCTGTGCTCGGCAGCCGCTGACTTGCCACAGGCCATGGCATGTGTGAAATGCACTCAGTGTGTGGATATGGTGGTTGAGCTCCAGTTGTTCTCATACAATCAAGCAGACACACCAGGCTGGTCCCTTTTTGAGTGCTGTTAAATCCTTGGTCTCCACTACAGCAGCCAGTGACACAAGGAATTGTGTCCCTGGGCCAGCAGCCCTTCAGCGACTGCAGTTGGTACATGCACATTGCTGGCAGCCTGCAGGGATGTTTAAACAGGTAAAACACTTTTAGGCAGAAAACGTTTAGGAACTTTCCCTTTGGAAATGTGAATGCTGCAGCACAGACAGTGAAATCAACCTCTGGGAAAAATAAATCTAATAAGAAGAAAGTTTGCTTGTTTGCTCCCCACCTGAGCAGGTATTTCAGCTGTGGAACTCGCTCCTCCAAGACATTTGTACAAGGCAAAGGATCTTTTACACTTTTTCATAAGTGCCTAACACAAGCCCTTCCCGGAGTGAGGACTCTGTGGACATCTCCCTTGATCCATCCCTCTAACCTTGCATTTCCCTCAGGACTGGTCAGCATTACAGTGGGTATATTCAGTGCTCGGCAGTTTAAGTAGAAGTAGGAAAACTGGTTTTGTGTTTGATCGAACTAACTCTTCCTCTCTTCTAACTCTTTGTTTTTGCCAGAGATCAGCATCATGGGCAGGGAACACAAAAACCTCCAGTAGGTAGGAGCAGGAGAACATCCCTACTGATGAAACATTTCCCAAACTCCACAGGCAAAGGCTGAATTTAGCTTTGGTAAGCAGGACTTACATCACTAGAAGTTTTTGTTATTTTTATTATAGCTTTTAATATTGCCTGTAATAATGTTTGAGACCAGCTGAACTCTTTTCTGAATCCTGCTAAGACCCCTGGGCTCCATCACACGTGGCAGAAGCAAGTTCCACAGGTAAGATGTGAAGAGTGTGAAAAGATACTGCCTTCAATCGTCCTGATATGATTTCTAATGTAACAGAATATCTCTGGTGTTCACACAATGAAACACAGAAATGAGTTCCCAGTGAATCTTTTTGAGCTGCTCATTCTATTATGGAGTTTTATCAAGCTACAAAGAAGGGAAAAAAAAGACTTTGACTCAACCCTGTCTGGGGAGGAAAATGCCTTTGTTTTTCCTGTGGGGTTCTGCTTCCCATTTGCATTCAGAATTACAAGTACTCTGTCTAGTGTCATGAGTAATTTCTTAGTACTCTTCCCTTTCCTGCACCTTGGGTTTATCCAGTCTTCTTGCAATAGCAACACCAGTGTAGGAGATTTAATATAAAGTGTTTGTAAGCAAAATCTGCCATATTGATAAGGGTATACGAAGAGGAAAACTCCACTAAAGCCTCAGGCCTCCTCTTTAGTTTTCAGGGTTGCAAAACATAAAAAAAAAAATCCTTTTTTATTAAGTTGGGCAAACATGATCCAGAGCAACTGAGAGACAGATGTGGAACCCCATGATGCCAGGGCTACAGACTCGCTTTTCAAGCTAAAACAATACTTTAAAATGAACAATTCATTACTCAGATCTGTGAGAACCAAATGAAGCTCAGCCTTTCCTAACCTTGACATTTTCCAGACTGCTGGCCAAATCCACGGGTAGGACACTTCATGTAGAATAGAGGAAATAAGGCAAGAACTGTTTATTCTGCTGGAAGTCATGTTTTAAAATATAATAGGATAAAAGCTTTATTTTATTTGAAGTGCTGGAGAGACCAAAGGAAATAAATTCACATCTTCATTTTATATTGAACTTACTCTGTAGAAAGGCATTGTTTTTGAAGGTAGTTGAACTTCCTGCTTTCTCCCATATTTGAGATGTTTTTTTTTTTAAACAGCAGTTTCAAGGAATTATTTTTCACTTATTCACTTACTATTTCATAAGTGTTAAAGCCTTTCATTTCTCTCTGAAATCCTTTGACAAAGTTGTCTGGTTGTAAAGAGCATCAGAGTTTGCTTCTGATAAAGGTGTGTGGTTGTCTTGTCTGTGTCACTGCAGAAAATGAGCCAAAGAATTGAACTGTGGCCTCGCTCAGTGCTGTGTCTTCTCTTGAGTGCAAGGCTTCTCCATTAAAGATCTTGTTTTATTCTTCTAACATGATTTGTTAGCTTTCTGAAAAGAGACCTCAAGATGCCTCAGGATGACCTTGCAGAAGGAAGGAAACCTGAAGTGCAGGCTGTTCTTGCATTATGAACTTACAGCAAACCTTTGCAGAGGGTTCAGTATTGTTGCTAAATAAATGTAGAACCACTGTACCATGCATGGAAAACAGGGAAAGCAAAGCTATGTGTGAGCGTTCCTGGCTTTATGAAAAAGACACTCACTTAATGACATCTTGCACGTAAGTAGAACAGAACAGCAACCTACATAATTTAAATAATTTCAATTCAAAGGACTATAAAATCCCATTCTTCCCTCCCCACCTTTCTTAGAATGTGGGGACAAAATGCTATGTGTCCTTTTTGGTATGGGGTGGGAGTTTAAGATGGTGGATTCAAGTTTGTCAGTGTAAAAACAAGTCAGGTGTGGTTAGCAGATGATACTATATTTTTATAGATATTTGAAGAGCTTGTCACTTATAGGTCTGAATATAACTATTCCTATAATCTGTTGATACAAAATGAATTTGTGCTCAGTAAAAAATTTAGAAGTCAAAGCAGCTACCATCAGTATTAAACTTCTTGGTCTACAGTAGACTTTGGTGTCTAAAAATAGTGTGCTGGATAGGGAATAGAAGATGCAGCAGCCAAACATTTTTGTTTTGATCTGCTGCACTGCTTGATAAAGCCACAATTTTGAGTCGTAGGGTAAGGGAAGAAGGGGAGACCTTCAGGAAAGCAGAGATGTGAGGAGAACAGGAGGCAGAAGATGGACTTTGTTAAAGGTGCTGCCTGTTCTCTTGATAGCAGATTAATGATCTGTTGAGGGGACTGCGGTGCTGGGAATGCCTGAGGTGCCGTAACTTCTGGGAGTGTAGGGCAGCTGGGAGTGCCCAGGCTGTGGGGAAGAGCTGCTCCTGCCTGGACATCCGACACAAGTTCACTGGGCCTGAAAAGAGAGACAGGAGCTATTGCCAAGGGTCACCTTCATTCTTGCCCCCAGGAGCATCCCAGTTTGTGGGGTCAGGGTTGGTCCCTGCCTTTGATGCAGGAGGGTTCAGGATGGACAAAAGACAGAAGCAGCCAGAGCATCAGGAAAGACTGAGAGTGATGCAGTGGGAGCTGCAGTTTTGTCTGTGCCATGTTCCTTATGGCAGATGGTTGCTAAGGACTCTGAGGGTGCTGGTGCTGACAGGGGTCTCCATTCTGCCCCCGGCAGCCTGCCTGATGCCTCACGGGATGGAAAAGGGTTCAGGGGATGAGGGTGTCACCTGCCCCTCCAGGTGGCTGTGGTTGGCAATGCCTTGGGCTGGAGGTTTTGGTCAGTTCCCAGAGCAGGGCTGTTGCTGGCAGTGAGACTTGACGGAATGAGTCTCACACCCTGAGGGCTGTGCAAGATGATTAGAGGGACAGAACACCTCTCCTATGAGGAACTGGGATTATTCAGCCTAGAGAAGAGATGGTCTCTGGGGAGACCTCATCGTGGCCTTTTGGTTACTAAAGGGGAGTTATAAGAAAGATGGGACATATTTTTTTAGTAGGGTCAGTTGTGATAGGGCAAGTGATACTGGTTTTAAACTACGAGAGGCTAGATTTGGACTAGATATAAGGAAGAAATCTTTTATGATGAGGGTGATGTAACGCTGGAATAGGCTGCGCACAGAAGATTGCCGTGTTTGCCCCATCCCTGGAAACATTTAAGGTCAGCTTGGATGGGGCTCTGGGCAGTTTGATGTAGTTGAAGACGTATCTCCCTTCTCATTGCAGGGCAGTTGGACCTGAATGACCTTTAAAGGTCCCTTCCAATCCAAACTATTCTGTGATTCTGTGACACAGCCATGCACATCTGCACACCCCCTTCAGAAGGCTAGCTGGTCTGACAGAGAACGCCTTTCAGATGTGACTTACCTTCTCTGAATGACACCACAGAGTCCCAGAGTACGAGGCACTGTGCATCTTTATTTCTAGTGACTAAAACTGGCAATGGTAAAGGCTTTATGGCTCTGAGCATTCCCGGTTCTGGTGCAGTCCCCAAAGACACAAAACCAGAGAAAGAGCGAGTGAAAGCGAAGCGCAACAATTAGTAAGTTCACTCACCAGAAGGCCATTTGCATGTGCTGTTGCCAGTTGCTGCTCCACTTAGCCATTACAAGCTATTTTGGCAAGCAGGGTGTGCTCACTGGTGTGGCCTAACGCTGCCCTCCTTGCTGTGTGTTTTGTCCCCATCCTCCCCCAGTTCTGTGTATTACGTGACAGTCTCTGCCAAACAGCGTTAGTACATTAGCCACTTCTCAAACGATTGCTTCCCCACTGGGCAGGGTCTCTTCAGAGCGAGAGGACGGAGACCGCCAGCCTCTCAGCTCCAAAGAGATTTTTCCCCTCTCCAGTCAGTGGTATTCCCTGAGCCCTGCTGATGAAAGACACAGATGTGTCTGCAGAGGAGCAGCTCTCAGTGCCTGCCTCATTCCCCAGAGCCCTCTTCAGCCAGTTTGATGTCTAAGTGGAAGGGAAGAAAATAAGCTGACAGTGGGGTTACCACCCAGATGATTTTCTGAATTGATTAGCTGCTTTTTCATAGGTCTCACAGCCATACAAACAGCCACCTCGTTGGATCTCACAAGCTAAGTAATGACCTCGGCTAGGAGAGCTCCAGAGAAAGACCAGCCATAATGATGTGCTGCTCCCCTATGAAAGAAACAAAGGAAAAGCCAGGGGAAAACAACATGAAGGGAACTAAATAACAGCTAGATAGAGGCAAGGAAAATGCAGCTTGCAAGACTGAGACGAAAAATAAGCACCTTTCAGCAGCAGCTGCAATTTGTGTGTAAAGGGCTAGGCAGGCAAGGAAAAGAGAGCTCAAACCACAACTTTTCGAGGTCAAGCCTGTGAGCACAGGGCAGGCTCAGCAGCAGCTGAGGGCCTTCTTTGGGTGTGTTATGTTAGAGGTGATGAAATAAAATCCAGATCCCTTCAAGCTGTCATGTGCTGGCCAGCCCACTGCCACATGTGGGATGGCAAGGAGCAGCCTTAGCAGCTCCGGCCATGACCTCCCTGACAAGCACTGCCCCTTAACCCGGGCTTCTGCACCCTAAACCTTCCCAAACAAGCAGCTTTTAGCTCAAGTGGACGCTGTCCTTGCCACAGACCTCTCCACCAGTGACTGCCCCCTGTTCCCAGCCTCTCCCCTGCTGCCTTAGGGTGGGAGTGGCAGGCAAAGCACTGGCTGTCAGTGCACACTGTCTGTCTGTCTGTCTGGGGTCTTGCACCCCGGTGGCAAAACCTCTGGGATGTGTAAACAGAAAGGGCCAGGACAGGACTGCTGAGCCCAGCAGCCATATTAAGGCTTCCTCAGTTTCTCCCACCATTTCTGAAAGAGAAAGCTCTCCTTCAGCAACCTTGGGCAGCCACACTCATGGGAAAATGGCATCACAGGCAGGGAGGGTGGGTGAAGCCCTCTCTGACTGCACTGCTGAGCACTTTGGAGTCCACAAGTGTCCCACACAAAGCCTGAGCTTCACATGGCTCTGAGCAGAGACTGCCACTGGGGCACGCTCTGCTGGACTCCACAGAGCTAGTGGGCAATTTAAGAGGGGTGAGTTGTGGAAGTGGGGAGGCCTAGGCTGGGCTTCAAAGGACTAAGCTCATTTAGATCAGATACTGAAAATCTATCTTTGAAGGGAAACAAATGGTCCAGCCTTCCTTATCTGTTGCTCCTGCCTCCTCATACCCCAGAATAATGCAGATTAGAAGAGGGCGGGTGAGAAGGGTGCTGTGGAGCTTCATCTCCTTGCTCTTTTCCATCTGTGCTGTGCTATCCTGCTAGAGGTTTTTATTAAAAAAAAAAAAAGCTGGAAATAAAATCTACACACTCTATATTCCCTCTGCAAATGCCCCAGCCCAGAACTGCAGCCTGCTGCTCTCAGTGCCTCTAATTAGCTAAGCAAGGCAAGCACTCATTAGCCCCACCTGGGTCACTCTGCAATTGGGAAAGGGAGCATTAACCCCCACATGGCTCCAAAATAAATAGGTGAGAGGCAGATTTGTTCCCTATGGCTGCCTGTCCTGGCAGCAGGGCCCTGGAACAGAGTGCCTTTGGGTGGTGGTGCTGGGAGGGATGTCAGTGCAAGGAGGTTGGATGTGCTGACAGTGCTCCTCTGCAGAGTCCCATCTCTCCCAGGGAGGTGCAGATTTGGAGGGGAACTTTGGGAGGGCCAAGTGTTTGTTAAAGCACCACAAAGCACAGCACTGCAATTTTAGCTGCTCTTGTGCTTGTGAGTGTTTTGCAGGTAGTGTCTCCCAGAGTATATTTGTGTGGGGATAGAGGGAGACTCTGGCATTATGGGTATGACTGCAGTGACAGAGTTTGTTTTGACACTGATCTGCTTTTTAATAGCCATAACTTCAAAGACCTAAGCAAAGCCAGCTGCCATCTTAATTAAAAAAATTAATGTGTTTTTTGCTAAAATTACAGCATAAGGGATAAGTGAATGCCAAAACTATTCCCTTGTGCTATCATACAACTATTTCTCTCCTTCTAAGTCAAGGTTTTTCTGCAGATCAGGTATTTTTTTTTCAGCTGTGGTTGTGCATCTGGCCCTAGTCTAGAGCCCAGGGTGACAAGTACAACACATACACATGGGATGAATCAATCACTGTCTGAGGCTGTCTGTAGCCTTTAAGTAAAGACACTTACAAGCTGGATTCACCCAAAGAGGGCAGGTGGGGTAAGTTTTAGAACAGAAATAAATGTGTGGCTCCTTGTTCAGTGAAGTCCATTATTATTTTTAGGAAATTGGTGCTAAACCATAGAAGGCATCTCTCTGGGAAAGGACAAGAGAGGAACAGGAGCATCTGTTCTGCCTGCAGACAGGAGATGGTGAAGATCTCTGAGTGGCAGTAAGTGCTGAAAAGAAAATATGCCTCTGTCCTTCTCTCTCTGTTACAAAGAAACAGCATGGGGCACAGCAGCTGCAGCAGGAAAGGAATGGGGAGTGCTTAAAATACTTCTTGACTCTGACTGAATCTTGGGGCTGCAGGAAAGTCCTGACTTCCTGTGTGTCCCCCACCCCACACGTGGGATGAAATTTGGGGCAGGGAAGGCCAGCGGTTGAGCCCAGCATGAAAGATCTCTTTTGGGATTGGAAATTATATTAAGTATACCAAAAGTACGCTATTCTGCCTCTTCTTCATCCTTTGCAATCAGGGCAGCAGTTAGGGAAACCCCCTGAGTTTCCCAAGGCAGGCCACAGAAATGATAGTACAGCAATGAGCCACTAAACCAGCAAGGGAGCAGTGACCACAAGTCACCGCCTGGCCACTGCTCACAGGCTTTTTTTTCCTGAGAATCATTTCTCAAGAGGCGTTGATCACAAGTATGGAGATACCAGGAATAGACGTAAGAGGCTGACAGCCATCAGCCTGAGATACCTAGTGGCCTTCTGGGTACAGCCAGCAGGAAAACCATTCTTCCCCAAGCCCTGCCGTCTCTCATGCCACTTCAGGTGAAGGGCCAAACAGTTGGCCCAAGATGCTGGAAAGCTCCTCACTCAGCAGCTTTGAGATTTCTGTGCTGTTCCCTAAGCAGAAAGGTTTAAAAAGGATTAGTCTACATGGGATTTGTGCGTGCATACCCAGGTACGTGTTCGTGCACACGCAGGCCTCCTCACGTTATTAACACCGTAGGAATGTCTTGCCCACCCTGACCCCACAGGCTGTCAAGGTAGCAATAAAGCCTAAGCATGGCTATGAGTGATATGGAGTCTGTAACTCACAGTTAAGCAGATCTTGTAGTGAACAGTGACATATCTGGCAGTTCATTACAGCACTTGCTGCCTCCCTCTATGGTCTTCCACCTATAGCATTAAGGGCATTTAACAGATTGCATAAAATTGCATACAGCTACAACTATATATTAACATCATCATTTCACAGACAAAGATCTTGAGGCGTAGTGATCACTGCTGATCACTACTAACAGCAGTGAAGAAAAAAATAAAGCGTTACTATTTATGCTAGCTCTTTCCCTCCTGTATCTTTTTCTCAGCTGGATGAAAGGAATTAGTTTGGCTGGTTTTTCTTTTATTTCAAATTTTCTTTCTGTTTCTTAATCTTCCTCAGCATGGTCTTCAAAGTTGGGGTTGGAAAGACTGCGGGGGAATTTTGGTTGTCAGTTTGGTTTATATTTAATATCACTGTTGTAATGGTATCCGAATATTTTGCTAAATGAATATTTGCTTGGTTTTGCTTTCAACTTGATTCCTATGATGCTACTTCAGACAAATGGTAACCATCTCCTATAGAAAAGAAAAATCAGTTGAGAAAAACCATGCTTGGTAAGATGAAGGTAGAGTTGTGATGGGTATTTAGAGACTCTAATTTACATTAGAAAGAGAGGAGAGGAGAAGAAAAGCAAAAGTACTGAAGTTTTGCCTCTCAAAGCAAAGAGATGCTCCACGAAATGGTGGCCTTGTGGGGCCCCCTTTGGAGAGGACAGAACCAGAACCAGTAATCATTTAGGCCTCAGCCTAGAGCTCCTGGGCCACCTGGTACTTGTGGCCCCAGGGCTGGCAGTAGAGCAAAAGTTGCAGTCAGATGTTATCTGCCAGCAGACCTGCTGATGGACCTGGAGAGGTGGGAAGCAGGCTCATTCCTGCAGCATGCAGTGGCTGCTTAGAAGCTTAAACAAAAGAACACCCAAAAACTTATATATCATGACTCCAAACCAAAAAGCTCATTGAATAGGTCCCACAAAAAATCTCTCGGGTGTTTGCAATGAGCAATGCTTTATCCCCCTCTGGCTTTGTTCCTGTTTCCAACAAAGGCAGCAGCAGACTGTTGTTACTGCCTGTGCCCTTGGGCCAACAAAGACTGGTGACCAGGACTCAGGCAGATGAGAGTCACTCTGGCAAGGACAGGCACACCCACACCAGCTCGACAGCCAAGTGCTAACAGGGGTGTGGATACTTGTTGCTGATAAACCAAATTCATACTCGAGTGGGCTGGTCCAGCTTGTGCTGCTGCCTCTTCTCTGCTTCTCTACATGTGCTGGCTTGGAGACATGCTGCCTGTCCCACTTCACTCTGAACACACAAATGTTTGGCAGGAGGTGCCTGAGTGGGGTATGGCTCAATATGTGCATTCAAAAAATGCCTGCCCAGCTCCTGCCTCTTCACAACCCCCAGATCAAAGAGCAGGACATGAAGTATGGCAGGCAGCTAGGCAGTGCTTCTTGACAGATGATACCCTGCAAAAAGAAGGGTAGCTTTTGCTTCTCTGCTTTTCATAGGGTCTCACCCAGAGAAGCAGCAGGATGGCCCTGGTCTTGTGGTGTGCAAATTTTATATCATAAACCTCTCATACAAGGTAGGCGGGAGAGCACTTCTCTACCACATCTCCCTCATGCTGGTGCATGTGCCCAAGCAGTGTGTTTGGGAAAGAGCAGGTGTTGGAAGCCAAGTGGGCCAGGACAAGGTGACCCACCTCATCTATTCATGTTAGGACACTAGAGCTGCATGCTGCCACTTCCCTCTGAGGGCTTGCAGCACCCATCTTGTCTCTGGAGACTTTACCCTATCCTCTCTGACCACTGATCAAAAGTACAAAACATGTTCCATCCAGAACCATCTCTGCAGTAGGTACTAACAAGCCATTTTTCCTCCTCCCAGCAGTCCAGCTGCCTTTAGCATAGACTGTCCACAGCAGGGCACATTTCACCACAGAGGGGGAAGATTAATTTTTCTTCCAGGTGAAGCTGTCTGGAACTGCTTTAAGACCAGCAAAATGCAACTGCTCAGCTTACAATGTACCCAGAGCACATGTGCCAAAACACTACCAGGGGATTTTTAACCACCAGAACTGGCTAGAACCTATATACAATATTACATCTTAAAACATAGCATTTCTGGAAACTCTATCCCTTTCCCTCTCCAAACTCACACCTGTTCCCCCCTTTCCCCCCCCACCAGCACCGTGCTGCACTTGGTTCAGCAGTGACCAAGAGGGAATTTTACTGGCACTGGATGTGCTTGCTGTGCTCTCCTGGGTCTCCCATGGAGGCCTCCCATCCCTTACAGAGTCTGCCCACCTTACAAGAGCTTGCACAAACTGTTCTTTCCCTCCATGGAGTCCATGTAAGGTAGCACACTTCATGTCACTGGTGGGAACAGCCCTCACTGGGTGTTTGTGGTGACAGGAGGTGGTAGGAGGATTTGCTCTTTGCCTGATGTGCTGGCTCTCTGATATAAGTTCCTTAAAACCCCCAGGCTCAGCTGTGACTCACTGCTGGTATTTGATCATATTTTCAGAGAAGGATTAATTATGCTTTATTGCTTGTTCACATAATGGACCAGTATCATTTAGGCTGGAAAAGGCCTTTAACATCATCAGTTGCCATTACCCAGCACTGCCAAGCCCACTACTGAATCATGCCCTGGTGCCACATCTACATGTCTTTTAAATACCTCCACTGTTGGTGGCACAATCACTTCCCTGGGCAGTCTTTTCCAGGGCTTGACAACCCTTTGGGTGAAGAAATCTTTCCTAATATCCAATCTAAACCTCTCGTGGCACAACTTGAGGCCATTTCCTCTTGTCCTATGACTTGTTACCTGGAAAAAGAGACCAACACTTGCTTTCAGGTAGTTTTTGAGAGTGATTAGGTCCCCAGTGAGTGTCCTTATCTCCAGGCTAAGCAACTCGAGCTCCCTCAGCCATTCCTCCTAAGGCCCATTCTTTGGAGGAGGAGGAAGGAGATGTGCCCCATAATTTAGTGACCATTCATTCTAAATGAGAAGGTTAATAGCTTGACCACTTCATATTTTAACCCCAAGCCTTTTCCCTCTCTAATTGTAAAGCATAATGGGTTTTATTTCCATACAGCAGTTCCCTGTGGGGCTTTGTCTAGATGTATAAATCAAAGCTTTCCTGCCACGTTTTGGAGCTTGGGGACAGATTCTGCCTTCACCCGGAGCCTAAAGTGGGGTCATCCCCACAGCTGCCAGCAGTTACCCCATTTTGTCTGCATATTGCTGGGAGAGGTCCCTGGGAACAGGCAAGGCAAAGATGGCCACTCAGATAACTGGCAGGATGGTTGGGTGCCGAGTGCTTTTGCAAATGATACTGTTGATCGGGCTGATTAACTTCAAGTGGTTGGGCTTTTTGATGCCGGGATGTAGCAGGGCAGAGAGCATCTTGGGGGCTGGGGCAGACAGGCAGAGCTGCTGGCATACCTCCCTTGCTTCTCAGCAGGAAAATGAGGCTTAGATATGGGGATGAACCAGGAAGGCTGGTTGTGGGAATCCCAAAACTCAAAAGCTATTAAGTGCAGAAGAAAGAATAAATCAGCTGGCCCTCCTCCCTGCCAGTGCAGGCCTTTCTCCATTACATACCTACTTGTATTTTCATCAAGTTACACGTTTAAAACAACTCAGGTGCCTCCACGGGAGCAACTGTTCTACCACAGACAGGTGATTTGCAGCAGGATCTCATCTTGAACTCAGGGGAAAGCAGAGGTACATTGGCAGAGCTGTTTGGGAAGCTGGGAACAGAAGCCTAGATGTTCTTCTGGGCAAGACTGTGATCCATTTATCAAAACGCTGTTCAGGAGCCTACGGCATCCCTCCTGCCTAACTTTAAGGAGCGCTAGCAGGTTTTATTGATATCCTATCAGCATGGGAACCCCTGGAGCTGAGCCTCAAGTGTTTGCTGAAAAGTGGTAAAAGAGAACCAGCTGAAAGAGTCAGTGGATGACAGTGCCACTAATGGCACAAGCAGGTCTTTTCTTTTTACTTCTACACTGCTGGTTTTAACTGCGCCAGTGACCAAGAGAGGTGACGAGCCGCTGTCATTGCGTGGCCTGTTTTAAATACATCATTATGGCCTAAATCCACATCTCTGAAAGCCTCTGAACAGTGGAGTTGCCATGGAGGGCATAAGGGCTCTATCTGCCAGGTAGGGTTCCTTTCCAGCAGATAGTTTTTTCAGGAGTAAGGAGATCACTGCCATGCAAATCATGTCCAGCAAGCAATCCTTTGGACACCTTTAGAACACTGGTTTTCATGGTGATTGGAGATAACACCTTGAACAAGCACCTGCAAAACCATACCATCATCCCAAGCCCCCTGGTCCTGCTGCCAGGTCTGTTGTCATAGCCACCAAGGTCAAGGCTGTGCTCCCATAGAGGTTTCCCTTAACTGGTGTTAGGAAAGGCTGAGTATCTCAAAACTCCCTAGTTACAAGCAGGACTGTTCTAGGAAAGGTTTGAAGATGACTAACCAGATTAGTCACTAGCTCTTTTTCTTTGAGGCTGGGCACCTAAAATCACGCTATGAATCTGACAGCCATTCCCTATTTTGATCTGCCTACAATCATTTTACTCTGAGTGATTTCACAGGTTTTGAAAGTCTTTCATGGACTTTGGTCTCATTGAGACCTGCCTGGATTATTTATGCCAGAGGAAGTGATCCTAGCTGTTCTTGCGCTGAAACAAACCTTGTGTCTAAATAATTTAAATTGTGTTTGTCCTGAGTGAATTTAATTATACATACTAAATAAGGCAAATCAGTAAAAATTCAGTTTAACTGTTTCAAGAACAGCTAGATTAGGAATCTGGAAATAAATCAGTTTTGTTACATGTCAGGGGGACTTTTCTACAAGTAGGGCAGACCTCATACCAAAGCCAATACCAGGAATGTCAACTCCCTGCCTTTGGTATTTACAGAGAAACTGGATTAAGTTGCTCCACCTCATCTATAATAATAATGTTTAGCATGTAAGTAGCATTTTACAATTTCAAAGCAATAAACATGGAGATACCATGGTAATGAGAACTGACAAGGCACTAGCATTAACTAATTAAGCCTCACAACTTCCCTGAGGTATCTAAATACGACCACTCTCATTTTATAGATGAGGAAAAAATACATGAATTGATTTACTTTAAGGCACAAAGAAATTCAGTGAAAGAGCTGGAACCACGACTCAGTCCTCCTAATGTTTGGATGGCTGCTCAGCCCTCCATGAGGCTCTGCCTAATTTCTAGAGCCGTGCATCAGTGTAACCTCATCTCATTCTTAGCAAGATTTAGAAATAAATTACTTTTAATTTCTGCTGACTGCTATGGAAGGAGTGGGATTTGAATATCTCCCTAGCCAAATGTAGCAGCAATAAGTGGAGGTATTGGTGAGGTTGGAAGTGGATGCTGGTGAGGTCATGACAAGTTAGCGCTGGGGAGTTGCACTCACCGCAGAAGCAGAAGTAGCATAGCAGGAAAAGCAACTAACAGGTGGGTGTCAAATGAAGTGCTGGGAAGGTCTGCCTTAGCCTAAACCACCACAGGTTTTGCCTCTCCACCCCCCCCCGCCCCCACCAGCTGCGGGAATTGGAATGCACACAGCCATCCCATTTTTTAATTTGGATGGGCTTAGTGGTTTACATCAACCCTGAATCTGGCCCAGAAACCTCCGCTGGGAGCACAGCTTTGGCACCAGCACTGAGCAGGAACCGTCTTGCTCCGTGCAATAGATACTCAGCACTTCTCGGAGTGTGTGAGATCAGCAGCTTTAGATGAGAAATCAAGCTTTCCCTCATGTCTTTAGGTCCAGCCTACAGAAGGCTGGTTACAACAAAGAAAATTTCAGCTGCACTGCCAGCTCTGCTTTGATACCCCTAATCCCAATCTAAGAAGGTGTTGAACAGAGAACTGAATCATTATGGCTTGTAAGCAAAATGGTCTTTTAATTCCCCTGAAGGAATATAGTTTTTCTCTCCTGGAGTGACTGATGAGGAGCTCCTCCCTGCATGGAGCACTGCCCTGCTGTGGAGCATCCCCTGCATTTCATCTGGGGCTGTTCTCTTTGCTTGTGAGTGCCTTGCCTCTCCAGCACGCTGCACCTGAGCCAAATAAGCTTAGGCTGGGTTGGTGAATCCCAGTAAGCCTCTCCCTGGGTGTTCGGAGGCAGCCTACAGGAACCAGTACCAGAGCACATGGTACATGTATCAGCACCATTGCTAACCAGTGGTCTGGAAACAATTAAAGTATCTCTTTGTTTATGCCGTAGCATTGCTGCCTGTGGAATAGCTGTGGGCAGCAGAAGTAGAGACAACAGACCTGGAGAGACATAAAAGCTTCGGTGTTTGTGTGACTCTCTGCTCTTCTTCCCACCAAGGTTTCTAGGGCAGATCACCAGCTCCCCGTCTTGTTTTGTGGCCGTTCAAGCCAGTCCCTGTCTGACTTGTCTCTCTGCCAGATGTACAGGCCAGTGCTCAGCAGCAGCTGTGAGCATGGCTGACCACAAACAAACCCATACGCGGTGGGCCCCTCTCAGTGCGACTCTTTGGGGAAGACATGGAAAGATCCAGATTCCCTGGCTTCAAATCCATTGCCACAAATTACTGTTCGCCTGTTGATTGCTCTCTAGGGGACAAAACATCAAGTTACAACCTGTGGTTTTCAGCCCCGATGGATTAGGGGCAGAAAATCTGTTGAGACCTAAGGCTTAGATCTGTTGGTTTGATATGTAGTTCAGTAAAGCACATAGGAGAGGAGATATGATTGAAGGTGCTTTGCCACATCAGTGCCAGCCAAATTCCCAGTAGGTAGATGCTTTCTGACTAAGAGAGTGAATGCAAGCTAGAAAGGCTCAATGTTGCTAATTCTCTGCCTAAACCAATGGTGATGTGTGTAACTGCTGTTATGCTTCATGGAAAGTGTAATGTGAAAATGCTTCCACTTTCCAATGGTTTGCTCAGCTGCAAATAGTGTTGTGAAGTAAATATCTGGATTTTTACAAAGAGCATCGATCAGTTTTTCAGATGCCAGGCCAGGTTCTTGGGAGTGACTGCTTTCACTTTATCTTGTACATTGAGCAAAATAAATGTGCACATCCAGGAGACAAAACAAATACTGCGTGGCACTTTTGCAATTGCACCCTCCAAGGCATAGCAGTTGGGTCTGCACACGAAGAGTTGGAGAATTCTGACCAAGCAACAGGCTCTTCAGCAGATGAGCCTCAAGCAGGCTGCAGAAATCATGGAAAACCTTCTGCTGACTCAAAGCTAAAGAGAATTGTTTGTGTCTTAGCTAAATCTGAAGCCCTCCTTGCGTTAGCTGAAGTTTAAATGTAGCTGTACTGATACCATATATCCAACTTCAGCAACAGACCTGTGCAAGCTGGTTCACTGCATCACAGTGGCAAAAAAAAAAGTGAGAATGCCAGTTTTCTCTTGTTCTCCTTTTTCCATTTCCTGTCTCCTGAGCTTTCTCACACTGCTCAGGAAGACCCTGTGCTTGCTCGTGGCCCTGCTGAGCAGCTGCCTGAGCCCTCCATTCATTTTCTACCTTAACAGTTGGCTCTCCTTGTCATTGACTTCCTCATCTTTCCCCTTGATAAGTTAAATTTTTACCTTGTTAGGCTGCTTTGATCCAATATTTTCTACCTTCCTCATCTCACCTTCTTATTCAACCCTTCATCATCTCACTCACCAGCAGAGCCTCCTGTTTGACCTTGCCTTCACTGGGCATTTCTTCATCTTTCTGCATTCAGCTTCTCCTCCATGACTTTACTATCTCTCTCAGCTGCTCACAGCTCTTTCTCTCTATTCCTCACAGCATTCCTGCTCCTTCTATTCCGCAAGTGTTTGTGACTACAAACTTTTCATTACTCCCTGCTAATGAGAAAGGAGATGTATTTACTTCCCACCTCTCACAGTATTTACCAGTTTCTCTCATCTCCTGCTTCCCTTGTGTCTTTCTCATCCCACACAGTCTGTTAACTACACCAATGTCCTCTATTTCAGATCTATTTTGTTGTCCTTCAACCATTCATGCCTCTTATTTCAGCCTCTTGTGTGCCACTGCTTTCCCTACCTGTAAAATAATAACTAGTGGCTCAAAATAAAGAATTATCAAAATGCAACATGACACTTCTTCTGTGATCCCTCTGGCTGCCTCCATGATGCCAGTCCCACCACTACCCAGAGAAATCTGTGCCCCCATTTTCACTGTACGTGCCTCAGTTTCCTTGATTTGTCGTCTGATTCAGAAAAGCAGATCAAGGGATTAAAGCCAGACCTCCAACGCTAAGTACTCGAGTCCAATCTTTGCTCTGCTCAGGAAGGCTTTTCAACTGCGATGTGTAAACCACAAAATGTCTTTGCTCAGGAGGCCTTGAACAGGGAACAAGGAACTTGAAGATGGAGCAAAATATGAAGAGTCCTAGAAGGTAGAAGTGGGCTGGCGTGAAAGTAGGAGGCTAAATCACACCTGTCTTCTACTTAATAAGTCAGAGAGCAAAAAGAAGCAAAGGCAGTGAAATTTGCTGGTGCTAGATTATTGAGGGAAGTCAAAACAAAAAGAGGAGAAATAAAATTCAGACATGCTAGAACAGGGAGATGAAGCAATTCACACAGAGAAATGCACAGGTTCTGTTTTGAAGAAATGTTGGGTTTAATCTATTCTTAAATCATTTCCCCTGAATTAGGAAAACTTGAACCTCCAAAATCTCTGGCCTTCTGAACAGAATCCAAGGTTTATTCAAGAGCACTTCTGCAATTGCTTTTGAGTCCTTATGAGGGAAGACTGTGGGTCTCCTGTACCTAGTTTATAGAAACCTAGTCAGTCAGGCTTTAGTTTAAAGCCATGATGTGGAAATACAAGGAAGTTAAGAAATTTTTTTTAAAAAGATCCTTATTAATGATAATATCAATTCAGCTGTTGAGGAACTGAGGAACTGACTTGTACCTGTCAGTAATCCATCCTCTTTCAGACATGGGCTACAAGAGATCTAATATTCCATTTAAGCTTTAAATCAGGCACAGGTGGCAGGTCTCTCTGGAGAAAGTGGAAAGCATTCCTCCTTTGCTTCTGTTCCTAGGTGAAATGATTTGTCATACAGGAATGGAGACATGCAGTCCCTGCATCTCTACAACCTTTTTATTTGCATTTGGCATTTTGAATTTGGCTTCTTTTTTTCTCAAGAAAATGAGCTCAGAAATCTGGCTCTACATGGTAGGACTCAATCCTCAGCCAGTTTGGGAAGAAAGGAAGAGAAAAAGCCCAGAAAGTAAGGGAGGAGTGTAAGTATGGAGGGTAATGCGCAGTCAGGTTTGGTAATTGAACTGACAAATCAGTGGTAGGGGAAGTATTACCAACAGCCCAGAAAAAAAAGATGATCCAAATGGAGAATATAGCATACTGGGAAAGGACACTGGTCAGAGCAGGCTTTGGTTTTGTTAGTTATAAGCAGGAAATTCATAACCAAAGGTGGATTGGAAGGAAAGAAGCAGATGGATCAAAGAAAAGGAAATGCCATATTGTAGCCACCAAGTCTGATTATGTTGAACAGCAGTGGGAGAGCACAGATTTTTGTGCTTGAGCAATGAATCGACAGAAGTGATTTCAGACCAGTGTAAGAATCTAAAGCAAAGTGGAGCAACCTTAAGTGATTGTGAGCAGCCTCAGCATCCTTGCATAAAAAAAAAAATATAAAACACACTCCAATAGAAATAATGGGGACGATAGAGGGAGCCAAATTAATTCAAAAAAAGTTAGGTAAAATTGGTACCATAGCTCCTCCGACAAAAAGAGAGATTAGGAGTCTTCATTAAAGTCCACAAAATTCTTAGTGGGATAGAGAGTGGGAATACTACAAAGCTATTTGACCTGGTGTCAAGAACAAGCAAAGATGCGTCAGTTAAGATAAGCCACAGCTGGACATTACAGGAATTCAGGGAGGAATGTCAGCTTAGAGCAAGACAGAAATGCAACATAAACTCCTCTTACATGGCCAGAGGACAAAAAGTTTGCTCCATGGAAGAAGTGGGCATTAGGTAATATTGTAGAGTTCTGTAACTGGCCCAAAGGAAACTGAGGATTCATCACCCTGAGATTTCTCAGGCAGAACTGCTGGTATTTTATAGTGATCCTGTATGTTGACAGAGTGCTGTGAGTTAGCTTGCCCTCTCCTCTCAGCAGTCACCCTGCTGGAGCTGGTTCAATCCAGTGCCAGAAGACACAATACACAAGAGATCCGATACTGTCTTGCTCAAGATCAAGTCTTGCAGTCATTGTGCCTTGAAACACAGTCAGGGTTTTATCATAACATACCGGTCTTCTGCAAGCAGTAAATTAACTAAGTCAAAAGATTTTGGGGAAAACAGAAGCAAAGACTGTGCTTAGAAAGTTAACTAATAAATTAATTTAAAAATAGTGAACATTTTGGCAAAAACCTTGGTGGGGAAGGTCTAGGAAATCCGTGCTCTGTGTGTGAAATTTACAGCAAAGGAAAGCAAGGTCTGTGTCTGAAGAATGATACAGGGTGCCTGATGCTACCTCTTATATCTTATCCTTCTTGCCATTCCATTTCTCAAGTGACCCTCACAGCCCCCTGTAGAGCACAGCAATTGCCATACCAGATCAGCCCAGTAGCCATCCTAATCCAGCCTTCTCAATTCAACAGTTGCTACTCTCTGGTACTTCAAAGAAAGGTGCAAGAAACCCTGTAGTGGACAATTATAGAATAACCTGCCCACAAGGGAAGTTTCTCCCTAATCCCCCGCCATCAGTTAGTGGTTATGTTGTGCCTTGAAGCCTGACAGTTTATATCCCTCCTAAAATTTATTTATATCCTGTCTAATGTGACCATGAATGTTCTTGGGATCCATATAAATGTCTAATCCTTTTCTGAATCCTGCTAATCTCCTGGCCTCAATGAATCCTCATGGTAACAAATGCCATGTGTTAATTACACATGGCACAAATATTTCCTTGCACCATTTTAAATTTGCTTCCTTCCAATTTCACCGGGTATCCCTTGATCCCGCAAAATTAAAAAGGGCAATGAAATTAGAGCTTGCTCATTCTTGCCGAGCCACACTGCTGTCTCTTGATTTGTTTCTTCTCCAAACTATCTGTTCCCACCCTCAGCGAGTTTTCCCTGGTTGGGCTGTTGAGCTGTGGCCTATGGCACAGCAAAACACTACGGCTGCACATTCACACAAGTGGCAACCCTGCGCCCTTGGCTGGTTGGAGATGGCACTAGAAATGGTGTGGAAGTGTAATGTGTGAAGGGTAGAGGATAAAAATGAGAGTGTTAACTGAATGAAGGAGAGGAAGTGCTAAAAAAGTGGGAATGGTATTAAAATGATGAGGGAGGGAGGTCAGTCCTAAACTGTTTTTAAACATCAGTTTTACAGTGGTTTCACTGGAGGGAGGACCCCAAGCTGAGGCAGCTGTGAACAGTGATCCTTTGTATCTGTTTTGAAGCTGGGCTGTGGCAGCAAACTGAGAGGTTGTGAGGTGACGCAGCGACAGCCTGCAAGGCCAGTGCAGCTTGGTGTTTTCGCTCAAGCGCCATGAGGGACGTACCACACGAAGGTAATTAAAACCTACCTGCTGCTAAATACGTTTCCATAACACGGTTCCAAACAGGGCAGCGTAGCTCCCCTCGTTTCGGAGCCAGGACAAACGGCGGCCCGGGCGTGGGGCTGAGGCACCGGAGCGCCTCAGGGCGGAGGCGCGTGTCCGGCTCCGCGTGGCGGTCGCGTGCGGGACGCGAGAAGCGCCGCCTGGGCGGCAGAACAACGCGAGAGGAGAAACCCTGCTTCGCTGCAGCAGCACCCGGCCCCGGCAGCTCCGCGGCATTCCCGGTGACCAGCCAAGGGATCGGGATAGGGACAGGGAAGGGCGAAGGAGCCGCGTGCGAGCCCAAATCGACCGGCGTCACCGCCCCTCCGGAGCTGGCCCCGCCCCTTGTGGGCGTGGCCGGGCGGGCGTCGGGGGCCTGTTGTTGTGGTGGACGTGGGGCCCCGCCCCCTCCTCGTGCAGGGCCGCGCCCCGCCCCGCGCGCCCCGCCCTCGAGCCTTTCGTCCCCTCCCCACATCCCGCCCCGCAGGGACGGCCAGGCCCCGCCCACCGGCCCGGCCTGCCCCCCCATTGGCTGTCCCGCCAACAGCCCCGCCCACCCCGCTCCCGGGACCCCGCCCCTCCCCTCGCGCCCCCCGGTCCTCCCCCTCCCCCCTCCTCGCGCCCATCTGTTCCCGGTGGCTCCTCCGCGGGGCGCGGGGGGCATGAGGAGCGGGGCGATGATGATGATGGGCCCGCGCGGCGGTGGCGGCCGCCCGCGGTAGGGGGGGACAGCGGCGGCGGCAGAGGCGGCGGCAGCAGCAGCAGCTCCAGCAGCAGCGCCCCCGCCGGCCCTGAGCCGCCCCGTGCGCGGGCGGCAGCGAGGGGGCAGCGCGGGGCCGCCGGGGGGCGGCCGCTGAGCGGCGTGTGGCGCCGGGGGGCGGGCGGAGCCGCAGCGCCGAGCGGCGGCACCACCACACGCAGCCGCCCGTGGAGTGAGGGGAGGCAGCGACTGAGCGGGCTGGACGGCGGCCGCGGGAGATGTGCCCGGAGGAGGACGGCGGCTGCGGCGGCGGCGGCGGCAGCGTAGCCGGCACCGGCGGCCCCGAGGCGGCGGCGGTGGCTCTGGACGAGCTCCGCTCCTGGTGGGAAGTCCCGGCCATCGCGCACTTTTGCTCGCTCTTCCGCACCGCCTTCCGCCTGCCCGACTTCGAGATCGAGGTGAGAGCCCCCGCAGGCGCCGCTCCCCGTCCCGCCGTGTCCGCGCCCCCGCCCGGCGGGTCCCGCACGCCTCTCCGCGGTCCCGGCCGTGCGGCGGGGGGCGCTCCCGTGGCCCCGGCGAACCGCTGGGTCCCGGCGCGGTGCAGCGCGGGGGACTCCGCTCCGCTCACGGCGCACCCGGCAACTTCCCCGTCGCTCCCGGGAGTGCCCGCAAACTTTCGGCGCGGCCGTCCCGGGGCAGGAGCCCCCCGGGTCCGGGGCCCTCGGGGCGCACGGCGGGGGCGGCCGCGGGCGGAGCGGGGCCGGGCCGCATTGTTCGGCCGGGCCGGTGTCCGCACACAAAGGTGGCGAGGGGACGGAGCCGACCACGGGTCCCCCGTGCCCAAAATGGTGGCGGCGAGGGGCGGGCTCGATCCGGTGACCCCCCACCTCCCCTGGGGGTACCGGCGGCTGTTGTTGGGGGGATTCTCCAGCCTCGCTCCGTCCATGCCCGAGTCGGCCCCTTTTGTTGGGGGGGGGGGGGGGGGTGTCGGTCCCCACCTGGTCGGTGCCGGCGCGGGGTGGGAGGCTCGGAGGGTCGCCCTGAGCCTTTCTCCCCCATCTCGGCGAGGCCGGAGGGCTCCGCGGGGCTGCGCTCATTGTGCGGCTCCGCGAAGCCTCCGGGGAAGCGGCGGTGCCTTCACCACCGCCCCTGTCCCCCACGAAGGGAACGCGCTCGGCTTTCGTACCTTTCTTACCCGTTTTCCTCCGTAACTTTCCTGTGTGGGTCGGGGTTGTTTTATTATTTAATTTATTTTAATTCTTATTTTCGTATGCGCGGAGTTAGCGTCCCGTAAATATTTTGTGCGCTGGCTACAAATGTTACAAGCAAAGTGTGTCCTGGTAGGCAATCTTTTGTGCTTGCTGTGAAAAGCTATTCTTGCCAGCGCGTTGGCAATAAACCGTGTGAATAACGTGGTGGCGTGTGTTTTTTAAAGACAGTAATTGCCCAGTGAATGCGAATTCCAAAGATGCTTAAAAGTTCCATGGGATGCGCGAAGCCCTAAAGAGCAAAACTCCTCGAGCAGGACGTGAATTTCTGAAGAGGGGGAATCCCTTATGCGGTACGAAATCTTGAAAGGGGATAAGGTCTCTCAATGATGCAACTTCTTGCGAAAGGGAACTCCCCTCCCCCTCCTATTGATGCCAAACCATTAAAGGGGGAGGCTCTCCGGGCCCAGCAGCGCAAAGTCTTGAAGGAACCTGAATTTACAATGATAAAAGGGCCAAGGCACTAGCCTTTCACCTTTGGAGGCAATTAGCATCTGGCTTGCTTCACAAATGAAGTAAATGTGGGCTCCCCTTTGGTTCCCGGAGCACGCTTAGGCTGGGGGAGTTAACATCATCACTCGGAACAAATTAACTTGCTTTTTTTGGGGGGGATGCCCGGGAGGAGGAGGAGGAGTGCGGGCGGGTTGGTGCCGGGGGTGTTGCAGAGCAGAAGCAGCACACCGAAAACGTCGCCAAAAAAACCTCCGTGCGCGTGGATGGCCTGCAGCGCTTGGCAGAAACGGGTTTTAAAGAATGGTGTTTGTCCGAGGGACGGTGGAAATTGCGGTTAAAATCGGGATGCTGCTAGAGGACGGATGCGGCTGTCAGAACTCTGCGTCTTCAGGCACGTGGAGTAAATCTCCTTCCCCGGCGCAGTGTGAGCAGCCCAGAACAAGCAGTTTCAAAAGTTGCTGTTCCTTGAAGCTCACCATCTTATTACGTCTTGCCTGGTGCAGTTGTTCCAGTCTCGTCACTGGTTTCAGGGATATCTGGGAATGGATTTGCACAATGAGCTTGCTCAGTTCACGATATGAAATCAATGGCCAGCGATGAGACGCTTTTTTTCTAAGAGTACTTCTCTGTGTGATTTTTTTTTTTTTTTTTTTTTTTTTTTTTTTTTTTTTTTTTTTTTTTTTGGCTGCATAAAGAAGGCTTCTCCCACGGCTTTGGACCTAATAATGCCAGTGCCCCTTCTGGCTGTCTCACTGCTACATCTGAGATGTGTTGAGTTTCAGGGGTGTCTGAATAAAATGGAGGTGGCTGTTTTTCTAGGGGCCTGGCAAGACTCGAGGCACATATTTTGGGGAAATAAAACACTAGCTGGCCATCAAAAATTGAAACTGTGCTCATCTGCAAATGATATTTTCTTGATATAGCTTTGGTTATTGCAGAGAGGTGTGCTTGTGGCTGAACACCAGCAGTTTGAGAAGTGAGTGCCTCTTACCTCAAAAGTTACTGCCCTTCATGAGTGACCCAGGGGTGACTTCCCCAGTTCATTTGGATGCAGAGTAAAACAGGTGCTTTGAGTGAATCTGTGTATGAAGAAGGAGAAATTGAGATCTTGGGCTCAGAGTGTTTCAGCTGGAGGATGGTTATGCTCAAACTCCTCGAGCTTCACAGCTGAAGTTTGTCCAACTCTACCCAGTATCTCTGAGGGATGGCCTCACTGTGGATGCAGCTGGGTCTTCTTGGAGGATATTCTCTTCTACCTAGGAGGTCTGAGCTCCTCTGAACTTAAATCCTGGTTGGTGGCTTTTTTTTCCATTTTTCTGATACCAGTGCATCTCCAGTGAGGGGTTTGGTAATAAATTCTTACAACATCATTATAAAAAGCAAAAGTTTTAAATAAACCTTAATTCTGATTAAAACAAATATCCCCTGGTCTCACCCTTCCTCTGATTTCAGCAGGCAGGTGAGGTTAAGGTTACACTGCTACAGTCTCTGCAGTTCCCAAACCAGACAAAACCTGGTCTTCCCATATGTTTGTGTTCTAATATAGTGTACTGTTGTTTTGGGTTTGTTTGTTTTTTTAAAGGTGTAGCTATTTTTTTCTCCTTTCCCCACATCCCCTGTATTTTTTCTTTTCTTCTGGTAGGTCTGTCCACAGCTAGCTGGAAGGCTCTGCAATGATAGGCCATCTGGACCCATCCCTCCCATGCTGAGCAGATTTGCTGCTGGTGTTTGAGAAGTTTGGGGTCTTTAGCAGTACAGGGAGGCAGCATGGAGCTCTTTCTTTTTTTTTTTCCCTCCCTTTCCAAATGCAAACCCTTCAGCCTCTGCTTATGGGCACAGAAGAAAGTGAAGCTTCCAGATGCCAGGTTGCTGTCCACAGCTGGATGGCAGAAACCTGGAAAGCAGATGTTTTGTTTTTCTTTTTGCTGGACCAGTGAGTAGCCAGAGACTACGGGGAAGGGGTGTCCAAAAAGAAAGCAGTGCATCCATCAGGCTGGACCCTGAGCATTGTTCGGGAGGGGGTGGGCACAGCTGGCTCTGGCAGATGCAGGCGCCTGAGGAGTTGCAGGGCTCCTCTTTTCAGATTTCTGCTGCAGCATCACCCGGCGATGGGCTCAGGAGGGGTTCAGCTACCGCCAGCAGGTCAAAAGTTCAGTGGGACAGGAGCGGGTGCTTCGGGAAGTGTTTGGCTTCATGCGGTGTTTTTACACGGGTCTTAGGATGGCAGAGAGCACTTCTGCCTTCTGGGTTGGGATTTTTTTTTTTTTCTTCCTCCCCCGTTAAATGGCTCCCTTGTCAGCCATCTGCTGTAAAGAACTTCCATGCCACTTCAAAAGTGGGGTTTTAGTTGTGTTGGCTTGGTTGCTGCGGTGCATTTCTTGGTGGTTTGTAAAATCACATAATCACAGAATGGGTAAGGTTGCAAGGGACCACAGCAAGGTCGTCTGATCCAACCTCCCTGCGTCAAAAATACTCTGTATCAAATGCATTTGTTCTTATCTACTCTAAGAGCATTCCAGGTGAGAGAAGGTGAGGCTGAGTGAGGCGTGTAAGTTTTTTTCTGTCCATCATTGCCTTGATGGACAAAAAGGATGCTTTCCACAGTCAAGTTAGTGCAGGTGATGATAGGGAATGATTTGTTTCACTCTTCAAGACTGGACTGTAATGTGGGACACCTCTCATGACAAAGTGTCTCCTGGCCACGTGCCCTCCCCTCTGCAACTGAAATATCCTCCTGACAGCTGTAGGGATTGTTTGTATCAAAAATATTAGGAGAATATTTAACGTTTTCAACTGTATTTCAGCACAACTTGAAAACACTGGACAGGAGCCAGTGTGGTGTGGCCACCCAGCTCTTTGGCATGTGCCGTCAGTAGCTGTGGACTCAAACATTTAGGAACCTCTGTCTGGGTAGGTCGAGGGGAGGTGACTTTCCAGAACGTGCTTGAAAATAGTCAAAACATTGTTGTTAACTTAGTTTATTTGGAAAAGGGGGAAAAGCCACATTACACAGGGAAAACATAAATCTTTTCCTGTGGTTTTTAAAAGCGCCTTTGGGCAAATTGCCTCTGCTGTTAACTTCACTATGGCTTTAAGATGCTTTTCCTTGCCTCTTGCCCCTTCCTAGCACTTCGGGCTCTGGCTCTGCCTTTAGGTACATTCCTCCCACCCACAGGCAGGGCACTGCTGCTCTTGCCCACCTTTTTCCTCCTGTAGTGCGGTATCTGCCATGTCGGTTCTTGAAAAGGCTCTTTCTGTCAGGAGTATTATGTGGCTGTTAGGAACTGCTCCCTTGGGTCCCCCAGGAGGAGGAAGAGTGTGGAGAAGGAGAGAGCAAAGAACAGGGCTGCTTCTATCTCTTCAACCCAGATACAACTTTAAAAGAAAAAAAAATAAATGTGTTAAACAGAGCATTAGAATTTTAATACTTTGAAAAAAATGTTTCCTAGTGAGGACAGGATAGCCAAATATGCTTTGACCTCCACTCATGTCCTGTCATTTTAGGTCCTGGTGAAAATTGTCTGTGGATCCCCTTGCTCTGCCCTTTGGGTGTGTCCCGTGTGATCCGTAACACCAAAATGGCACAACCTTCCTGTTCTGCCAGTGGTTTGTATGGGGTTAATTGCACAGACAGTGTGGTACAGTACCCAAGTGTCAAGCCTTCACCCCTCTGTAGCTATTTGGGTCTGGTGCTGCATTATTATTTGCATTACAGTAGCATGTATAGTGTCTATTGCTGCCTCATCGTGTTCTGTGATAGTTGAGATGGCCAGGTAGTTTCTGATCAGAGGAATTTAGAATCTAACTAAGATCAATGCGACAAGTAGGTGGTGCAAGCTGATAAAAATGTTGGTGAATTTATGTAGGTCAGTTCTGCTCCTTGAAGGTAATTCTGAGTTGTTTAAATGCTTTTTCAGTAGAATAGTTCAGGAACTGGGATGTCCAACCCTCTTTCCATTTGCCTGTTCATGGTAGTCAGCGTTAAAATGGAAGGGTGTGGGCAGTGATTGTCTGAAACAACAGTGAACAATAGATCTGCTCAAAACTTCACTCTCATGTGAGGCACCTTGCTTTAGGAAAAACAGATAGTCTGACGAAACAGTAAATGGCAGTGCAGGAAGAGGTGCTATGCAGAGAGTAGACAGGTTTGGAAAAAAATTAATGGAATTCAAACATACTGAAAATAAAGTGTTGATCCTGTTGTGTGGAGAGACCTGTTTATGTACCACTGTGAATTTGGGTTATATGCTACAGTCACTCTGTAATGGCTCTGCTTCCCCTGGGCAGCATCAGCTTCATCAGAGTAGAGGCTGTGAGCTGGGTGTTTGTTGTTTGAGAATCAAGTTTAAAAAAGAATGAAATCAGGGGTTGACACTGTTTTTATTGTTCTTTCTACCTGTCCCATCCACTATTTGGTTTAGTTGCTTCGGTGCCCCATCCCTCTCCATGTTCCAGCTGCAGTTCTTACTTTCCTGGTCTTCACTTTTCCTGCCTTAGTTATTCTGTTCATAATAGAATCATTAACACTCTACATGTCAGCGTTGGGCTCTAGAGTTCATTGAGATTAATGGAGGGGTGAGGCAGAGAGATACTTCTCAGAGCTGTTGTTTCAAGTGGTCTGCAAATTGGGAAGCATTGTATCAGTTTCCATTTCAAATGCAATTCACATCTTTCCCAACTGTAGATCTTAAACTCTTAAACAACTGCTTACATTTTATATAATGATACTCTAGTGTAATTGGATAAAAAGGGGGGGAGGGGGATAGGTAGTTCAGGAGGCTGATATGTGAGTTAAAATGTTATCTTAAGCCTATGAAAAGAAACAAGAAGTGACTGCTTGAAGCCGGGGGGTGTCTGAACAATGGATAAAGAAGGTTATTTTGACAGCAACATTTTGAATGGATCTGAGTTAGGTGACAGGGGAGTTGGGGAAAGACTGTAGTGGCCCAAGGCAGAAGAGAAAGAGGAACGCGATAAGAATTTTCAGGGATTTGGATGGAGCACATGGGGATTGATGTTACAGATTTTGTGATGTTAGTATAGGCAATTCTTCTGCTAGCACAGCTGATGCTGAAATTCATGCCTGGTGTTAGCTGAAGGGTTTGTACACTCACAAGTTTAACCGTTTAAGCTAAATGTGTTTAGAAACCGATTTAAGATAATCATGTGCAAGTCTTTCCCCACTAGAAAAAAAAAATGTTTTGTGTAGGAGCTTAAATATGACTTTGCAGTTTGCTTTAAGACCCGAGTACCACAAACCTGTGCAATTCAGTCAGACGATTTAAACTTCTGCATAGCGCATCTTAATTAGGACTGAGAAGTTTGTTACTTTTGGAATTTGCTGAAACCAAACTAGCTAGAAGTAACACCTTTAAAGTGTTGCAGCTTTATGTGTAGACCTGCTTAACTGCAGTCTTTCTCTCCCGCGCATAATGCCGGCAGAGCTGTGCCATTCTGCCCCTGGCATCTGTTAAGTGCCTGCATGAAGGGTGAAGAATTAACTTTTGTAATGGCAATCGATGCTTTCATAGACTTCTTTCAGGCAAAAATCTCCTCAAGAAAAGGGCTATGGGTAGAAATGACAACAGCCAAGGAGTTAAAATTCCCGAATTAAAAGTTTAAGTGTAAACCTTATTGTAGGTAGGTATGATTTTTTTTTTTTTTTTTTAATTTTCCCCCCCTCCTCGTTACCAGAAGCAACAGCATCTGCTGTGGTGGTGGGAACAATGCAGCCTAGTGATTCCTCCTTCCTTACAGTAGAGAATCCTGTTAAACACACAAGGCTGTGCCTCAGAGTGTATCCTTTCAGCAGGCTTGTTCCTTTTAATGGGTGCCCATTCCTGGGGTCTCCATTGTTTCACCAACAATAGCACTAGGGGCAGCTGATTTGGTTGACAGAAAATGCGTTAATTTAACAGATCTATTCCCTTTAGCTGGTCTCCTTCCTATTGTGCCCCAGTTCTCCCCCAGTTCCTGGGGAGGAGGGCCTCGAGAGCAGGGTCTGTTAGGTGGAAGGCTCCTGCAATTAGGAGGGGTTTGCAGCCTTTTGTGCAAGGAACAGAAAACAGCTGATGGGGAAAAGTGGTGCTAGTGCAGTTTGCTTACTGCCAGAGCACTCGTTCTTCTGCTTTTTGGGGGGGCTTTATAGACTGCCTTTACAAGAGGTGGGGGAATAACTCGATACTCTGTGCTGATGGTTGTCAAGGTCTTTGCTCAGAGGTGGTCTTGCAGCCCAGTGTGGCAACTCCTTTCAGAGCTGGCTCAACTTCTTCACAAACTCTTTATATCCTGTAAATGCTTAGCTAAAGCACAAGCTTTCCACTAAAAAAGTAAGGGTGCTGGTCTTATCCAGGGTATGACTGCTGAGGGCTGGCTGGAGAAGGCCGTATGTAAAGTTAATACCAAATTATTTGAAACATGAGGGGCACAATGGTCCTCAAGGACCCCTGCCCCTGGCCAGTCCACCAGTTTTGGGACTGACGTGATTTAAACAGCGCAAGCTCTTCACCCTAGATGCACTTACACTGGTTCAGCTCCTCCCTATATTAACGTACCTTCATTCAGCAGCGGAGGGGGGTGTCTTTGTTGGTTTTTACATCAGTGTGGTCAAGCTGGCGTGTTCAGCCTGGTGGGAAGGAGGACACATGCGCTGCTGAGGGGGCAGTGAAACCCAAAGCTTTACTTTTGGGGGCTGCCAACTGCCAGAAAGAACATCTCGCTCCCTTTCAAGCCCTCGCCTCAGCCAGGCTTCTGACTCTGTGGTTTGCCCCTTCACTGGCACCATCCCAGCTGCTCGCTGGGTCCTGGCAGGGCTTTTGCGGGGGGTTGTAGTTCCATGGTGGGAGCGGGACCTCCTGCTCTTGGTGGCTGCAAAGCTGCCGGGTCAGTCTGCTGGGGCTCTTGAAACTCTAGCCTTAGTTTAGTTCTGGTTGCTGGGGCTGGTGATGTAAAAGGAGCTCTGGAGGGTCTTTTTCCTCCTCATTGGTAAAGCCATTAAATCTCTGGCTCTTTCTCCCCAGCTAAGCCTGCTGTAAGGGGGCTGGAGCTTTGTACGGCCGAGGGTTGGAAGGCAGAGCTAGTGTTCTGCTTCCTGGTGAGCCCTGTATGTAGGGAGTTGTGTGGCAGCAAAAATACTTATATATCCATAACATAAGGCAAAGAGGGTTGTGGTTGGAGGCTTTTTTTTTTTTTGCCTGGCTTGGTTTTTTTATTTGTTTTAGGAGGTAAAGGGTGAGAGTTCACTTAAAGAGCTTGACTCTTAATAGAGCTTGTCATTGTTGCTAATATAAAACAAATGATGAGCATGGGAGAGAAGTCAAAGGCTCCCTCTTCTGGTGTGCTGGGAAGGTTTAAATGCTGAAAAATAAGCAAGGAAAAAGACCCCTTCCATGCTTTCCTGAGTTATTTTGAGACCTCACTTAGGCCTAACCCTTACTGGCCCACCACACAAGTTTCATCATGTCCCCTGAATGAGTAGCAATAAGGGGTCTCTGTGAAAGTGAAATACATTTTCAAAAGCAAACTACGTTGTACTTGCAAGCAGAAGTGGTTTCAGAAGGGTTCCCCATCTGAACATGGAAGATGGCAGCCCTGCCCATCCTCACATCTGGCATTTCTCATTGCTTCTCTTTGCTTTTCCTCTTTTCTGCATCCTCGTTTCGCAAAGATCGTGTGGTGTCCATGCAGCTCCCAGGGCCTCATGTGTGCACTGGCATGTAAACATGTTTGGGATGATTGCAGGGGCCAAGTATGCTGTGCACATTCTCTAAGAAATCATGTCCAAAGCTCCAGCTCTCCTGTTGCTTTAGGTTGAGTCACTCCAGAATTCAAAACTTATTAATGGCTGGTTGATGGAGAAATGCGCACAAGGAGTTTGTTGTTGGGATTTTTAGATGGATTTTCTAAAAATCATTTTGTAAAGTGCAGTACCTCTGAAATTAATAGGATTTCAGGGTATTAGAGAAGGGACTTTTTTTTTTTCTTTCATATTTTCTTACTTTTCACCGGAGAGTTCGACATCACGTGGCCGTTTTCCCTGTGTTGTTAGTGTGGACTCATGAGCAGTGTCTGGTGGAAACTGAGGACATCAATTCTCAAACCTCCTTCCCATGGCAGCTCCTGCCACCGTCACGGATGGCAGTAAAACTGCTCACCCGGATTAAAAACCGCAACACTTCTTTTCCTTTAAAGTGAGCTATGTCTAACCAGAAGCAGTTCCCCCAAGCCTGCTCCCTCCACAGCCCCACAAAAGGGTTGTGCCAGCATGACTGAAGCAGTGGCACAGGAATGGAAACAGGCAGCAGGGAGGGGAAGGGCTTTTTATAGCTGACACTTCTGGTGAAAGAAGCGCTTATCGCAGTGCAGCCCTGGGTAGCAGGTGGAGTGAGCCTGCACAGGTAACAAGAGGTCATGTAGCCATGAGGGCACCTGGGCAAGAACCTCTCTAAAATGGTTTTGGGCTATATTAATTAAGCCTTGCTATATTTCTTTTCTCTTTTGTTGTTTTTTGGGTTTTGGTTTTGTTTGTTTTTTTTTTTTTTTAAGTTAACATTCTGGTTAGAAGAAGTTTAAACTGAAGTTGAATGGTGAGTCTGTAAATTGTTCCTTTCAAAGTCAGTCCTGAACATGTAGTTGTAATCAGTTAAACTTCACTGTAGCAGAAAGTCTTGCACAAAAACAAAATAGCACAAAACTCTTTCTTAGAAATGCAGGCTTTTCTTTAAAAGCAAAACAAACCAAAGAGCGTCTTCTCCAGAAGGGTTTCCCTGAGGCTCTGGTCACTCAGCAATGCAGATATCTATCCATCAGGATTTGTTTGCCTGTGCTGAAGAGGCTGGAGCAGCTTGCCTTGTCGGACAGGGCAGCCATGTAGAATAAGCAGGGAATAGCAGTCTCGGTTTCCTTTCTTTCAGCCCGATACAAGGTGCCGAGGCACTGAAGACTATTTTGCCCTTAAGATAATTGTGTGTTGGAGAGGATCAAAGGGCTTGAGGGGGTTTTTTGGTTGAAAAGGGATTTTCTCCATGGACAGCTGCAGTAGTGCATTAGTAGTGCAATGGATTATCTTTCCATGATCTGTAGGATCTCAACCAGCTATCGAGGGGCCCCGCTGAAGGCTGCTGCTTGGGGGAGGCAGAGTGAAAGTCTCCTGTAACAGGGAGACCTGTAATGCCTGGGAGCTCGGACCACTCGAACTCCCCCTGTCCCAGCAGGGAGGGTGGTGCTGGATATTCTTAGACTGCAGATAGTGCTGGGAGCATGGGGAAAGGGAGCCCAGCTCTCAGTTATGACCAACTGCAGCTGATGCCCTGCATCCACCCTGCTCTCCGATGGAAGTGCTTATTAAGGAATGTGAGAAGCGAGCTGATTCCAGCTGCTGTGGCATCCCATAAAGGGCAGTGTGTAATTTGGGAGGGTGTTGTGAGTCCCTCGGTGGAACAAACTGCTCTCTGTAGTAAACATCTGACCTGCCCAATGCCCAGACTTTCTCATTTTGGGAAGTTTTGGATGATGGCTGATCTGCAAATAGCCGTGGCATTGAGAGGATGTCCCTTCAGATGCCTGGATATATATCTGTATCCTTGCTCTGTGCTTTTTGGTGGGGAGGAGGCGATGCATCTGGCCTGACTGTAGCAAGGGTGGCAAGAGGGGATGGGACAGGGCTTGGTGCTATCTAAGGTGGAGATCAGGTCATGCTGTGCCTCCCTGACACGGTTTCAGGGTCGGGGGATGAGGGGGCTGGAATGTGCAGGGGGGCAGAGCTGTCAAGGAATGCAGGTCCCCAGGTGGCCACTTCAGTGGCTTGTGCTTAAGTTGGGCTCAAATTGCATCTGGGTGCTGGTTAATGAGTGTTGGGGCAGCTCTGCCCTGGCAAGTTCTCCTGTGTGCAGGTCCTCAGGTAGCAGGATGCCAGAAAGAGGGCTTACAATAGTATCTCAGGAGGCAATAAACTCAGCTCCTCAAAGTTTTTAGAATTTTCTGCTAACATTAATCATAGAAGTTTTATCACTTTTTGGCTGGTTTTATTTTTGTGACTAGTGAAGCACAAGCTGGGATGAATCCAGCTTTGGATTTCAGGGCTGAATTTTTTTCAGGACAGGCAGTTGGAAAGACTTGGGGTTTTTTTGTAAGCAGGACTGGTTTCAGAATTAAAGGATGAGCATGGACCGCCATATGATGTTTTGTTGTTTTTCCTTGGAGTAGTAACTCCAGTTTATAATCATTGCCTAGTCCGTAGCCAGTTGGCAGGAAGGCTGCTGTGAAGGGATTGATTATTAGTGGATGCTTCATTGTGCTGTCCAAGCCCGATTTTCTTGATCTAACCAGCTTCCTTGATTTGGAATGGCTGTAGTCAGCAGAGAGAAGAGAGGGAGATGTGTCTTCCCTCTCAGCAGCGCTGTTTCTCGTTCGTGGGATACACTCAGGAAAAAAAGGGTCAACAGAAAGTGTCAGCACTTGAGTGTTCTCATAGAAAACCATCTGGCTGGCTGGGCACTGCTCGCAATTTTTCTGTTTCCTCTTGTGATTCTCTCAGTATTTGTTTTCAGAGTGGTGACTTAAACAAGGCTTGTGCTGTTTGGTGTTGAGCATCCTGGAGGCTCTGCTCTTTTTCTGGGAAATGCACCGGCAGAGTGGAAACATCATCAGGAAGGAGATCTAGCGCTCAGAAATGTGAAGACACACTGGCAGCTGTGGCAATTGGAGCTGAGTTAGCATTTACACTGGAAGTGAGGGCACACAGAAGTACAGATGCAGCAGCACAGGCTGGAGCTTGGACAGCAACATCACCCAGGCTCCTCGGAGAGATACTGGGATGGTTTGGTTGTGCTGAACCACATCCTGCTGCAGCTCCTCTGATAAACCCAGGCTGGCTAACTAAAAGTTACTATGTGTGCAGCTGTGCAAAAAGCAGCCGTGGTGTAGAGGAGTAGCCGGTGCTGCTGTTGGAGAAAGGGAGTTTGAGCTGGGTCTGAGCAGGAGCAGTTGTGCAAGTAAGGGGCCAGTGCGGGAGGCGGTGTGTCAGGCTTAGGCTGGGCTGCACATCCTGGCTTCCCTGCCTTGCTGGGCTGAGGCTGAACAGTAGCAGTTGGAAGGGGACAGCTGAGCTTAATACTTAAAAGGCAGAGGGGTGGGAGACTCCATGCCAGGTCTTGGAAGTATGATCTTAACCCTCTGCTTGTCTCCTTTCCTCCCCCACTCCCAAAGCCCCTCTTGGGCTGTGTGGAAGTGTCCCAGTTCTTGCAGCTGTGTTAATTGTAATGGGTCATTTAGTCCTGAAATCCCTGTTTAAAAGGGGCAAGTCCTTGCCTCGTGTGACAGCTGCCGCCTTGCACTTTTCCCCAGGCTGGAAATAACTGCATATGACACAGGAGCAGAGCGTGGCATGGGGGAGGGAGGAGGGTTTCTGGCTTCCTCTTAGTGCTATAATGGCTTTACTGTGTGACTTCTCCCATGTGGACCACAGCAGAGCCATGCCCCACATATTTAGCAGATCTCTCAGTTGGCAGTGCCCAGGCAATGCGCTAATGGCCTGGTGCTCTCCAGACTCTGGTCGACTGGAGTCTTGTTGTGCATCTGGGAGGGACCAGAGAAGGGACACGAGGTGGTGGTGGCACAGGACGCTTACCTGGAGCACCAGGGAGCCTCTCTGGAACCAATGTGCCTGCCCATCTGGAAGGGGGAGCCTCACTGTTCTGTGCAGAGGCAGAACAAGGAGGGGGAAGGTGGGAAGATTTCTGCTCCCTGCTCCCATCCCCTCTTCAAAATCCAAAGCTTTGAGCCCCTGGAAACCTGGCCAGCTTTTCCTTCTAGCTGAAGGGCTGTCTCCTGATTGGAATGACAGCTTTGAACTGGAAGACATTATTTCATTAGCGTGCTAATCAGATACAGAGATTACCTGATTGGCTACTTAATAATTAAATGAAGTTGCCTGTAATTCTTTGAGCACACACAGAACTAATTAAATTAACCCTTCACTGCCCTGCGTGCCTGGGATGCACTTGTGTGAAATGTAGAGGGCAACTTCCCCAATGTGGGGACTGTGAGCAGAAGGGTGTGGTGGTCATGAAGTAGCCAGTGCTGAACTGCCAAGGTGGTCTGATCAAGAGCCTTATCTAGAGAGGAGATGACACACTGTTGTACCCTTTCAGTTTAGTTGGCATTTGGCACACCTGGTGTATGTTCAGTGTGTCTAGCAATGCTTTATCAACAAATCTTATCTCCAAAAGGCCTAGAGAACGCACTGGGCTTATGGAAGTTGCTGCCAAGACATGTGCTGTTAACCAACTTGTAGTTTAATATCACCTGGTGAAATGCTGAGTTTTAGTGAAGAAAGGTGTGCTTGACACTTCCTGAGGAGAAACAGTCAAGTGGAGACCAGAAAATGTTCTCCTGTCTTTCTGAAGCATTATTCTTCCCCGTCCCCACTGGCACACAGCCCCACACAAGCCAGGTTGTTTCCATGCATTTGGAAGTATTCCACTACTTAAAACTTCTTGTTGACCGCCTATATCTCTCTACTGCTGCAGTATCTGCTCCAGGAGTTGCATTTTGCACGTACTCACTGGGGTGTGTTTCCTGTAGTTTGAGGAGGACACATAAGTCATATCAGCGTCATAACTTTTATTATAGATTGGAAAAAATGTAAAGAGTCATAAGCATGAAAGTTTCCTCGTGTTTCCCAGCCCCAGTGTTCTATCCAAGCTTTCAGCTTCTGTAATGCTAGAGGTGTGGCAGTTTGAAATTTACAGTGAAAGGCTAATTTTTATACTATGTGAGAATATTGTTACCATGTTGAAGACACTCTGTGTTTGATCATTTCATTGCTAGGGTGAAGAGTCAGCATCTGTAATTTTTCTGTATCCATTTTTAGTACTAAGCACTGGGTTGAGGCAACAGGAAAGCTACCTTATAATAATCCAACTCTCTTCCCTTGCTGCTGCCACCATCTCCTTCTAGACTTTGCCCATACATGTTAAAATGAAACTGTCAAATTAAGCACATTTCACTGTCATCCAAAGCTAAACTTGGCAGAGAAGAGCCCTTGGACCTTCTGGCCTAAGTTAACCACGGTTGGCTTCAGCTACCCCAGTAAGGAATTGCTGTGTTGTGCAGAACAGCTTTTCCCTTACCCCTGGCCCGCGTTGCTGAATCTGTCCTCTTTTCCCCTGAAGATTGGTTGTAGCTGCAGTGCCCTTGGAGTCAGCAGAGGGATAAATATCTTGAGCCACTTCTTTGTCTTTAAAATCTGGCTTCCACATGACAGGCAGCCCGAAATGCCTTCAAAAACAGGTCAGGAGACTGAAGAAAACAGGGAGGATGGGAAACAAAAGGGCAGCTTTCAGGGTAATTAGATGGTTTCAGTGCTCCCTCTGGCAGGGAGCATTCGCTGGTGAGACATGACCCCCTGTGCTGACTCTCCACGGATGTGGCTATGCTGACAGGGTTTGAAGGAAGAAGAGCAGAGACAAGAGCCAGCGAGCCTTGGATCGCGTGTCCCTATTGATCTCTCCAATATTTAGCATCTCCACTTCCAAAGGAAGCCATCAGACCTGCTCTCCCCCCAAGCTGACCTTTGTTGTCCTTCCTACACACCCCCAAGCCATCCTTCGGCAGACCCAGTGGGAGGTCTCTTGCTCCTATTTTGTGAAGGTGCTTGCTCCTATTTTGTGAGCCAGTGGGCAGGCACAGGTCTTAAAAGTGTGGGTTTGGGGAAGGCAGGGGAAGTGTGTGCAGCACATGAGAGATCAAGCTGGAGCCCAGCTGCAGAGGCCAGTTAGGTTTTAGTATCATTAATATTTGATGGTGTCCTGTTGTAAAATGACAATAAGTAAAGCTAGCAGGTCTGTGTCAGTCCTGTTGCTGCAGTAAAAATTCAGAGATTTCTGAAACAAAGGATATTCCAGTGTGTGGTGGAAGTGACCATTTAAATGCATCTGACCGTAAAGATGCTGCCTGCCAGCAATTTTGATATTTGAGCTTGTGAGACTCACTCCTGTGGGTAAAATCAGGCTTTGTCAGACAGAATCTGAATGCTGGACATTGGGTTTGGGGATGGAGTTCAGGGAGGCTTTTTACCTCTTGTGTCTTCCTCTTTGTTTTTGTTTATGGGTTTACAAAGTCAGATTAGCATTTGAATGTTGGAGGTGAAAGCCCTTGGGCTGTGTGGAAGGTGGCCTGGTTTAGCCGGTTTGGGATTACTGCTCCTTTCCCAGCAGCCATCCTTCCTTCCCTTCCCAGCTCTGGTGAAGAGCATAGCTTTGGGCTTCTCCCTCTTGGGAATGCGCCCAAGCGGCAGCTATCCCTCCAGCGAGTCTGAAGGTAGATGGGCAGTGTCACAGGGAAGGGTAATTAGCCTTCTTTTCAAGCAAGGATAATTTTTTTATTGTTTTAAGTGGTAGCACAAGTTCTGGGGCAATAAAAAAAAGCAACCCCAAACACCTCTCAGTCCAGAAGCTGTCCACTTTTCCTGGTTGTAGCTGCCGATCTAATGAGTGTCGCCTGTCAACAGGCTTGGCTTTTCTTTAGTCGTGGGAATCTCACATCCACAGTTCTATTGCTTTTAATAAAACAGTGTGTTGAAGAAAAGAGAAGGCCATGCCCCTTTCCTCCCCCTGTCAGGCATAACGCTGTACTCAGTGACAGCACTGTAAATATAGAGCAAGTCCAGTGGGTTCAATCAATATATTCCAGACTTAGGCTGCAATTGCACAAAGAAGTGTCTCATCTGAAACCAAAGTTTTCTCTTTGGGCTATTCTGTGTTTGTTCATGGACCTGCCTGCTGCTCCATGAAGTAACCAATCCATATTCTGAACATGGAGTGCTATAGGAACAGGCTTATGTGCTCCTCCAATGCAAGACTCTTGTATGCGATTGAGCTTGCAAACTCACCTTCACACAAGAAGCTTAAAGAGGAGGTAACTTAAACATAGGAACTTATTTGTGTTTATTGCTTCTTTATTCTGAAGAAAAGGTGATGATTTACCTTTATATATTCCCCCAGTTTGTTTAAATTGCTAAAAAATTGCTTTTCACCCCCTGTTCAAAGAGGACACTGTATTCTTTGTTGGAAGACTCTAAAAAAATCTTTTCAGCTTGTAGCTATTAACAAAAACTGCTTCGAGTCTGAGTAAAAACCATTTCTGTAGGTTAGTTTAATCTTTTCGGCTGTCTCAAGTCAAGTTCTGATTTTTTTAATTCTAATACAATATTTTATAACTACTAGTGCTTTGTGCTGCCGCTCTCATGCTAGGACACTGTGTGCACACCTTCATTCCTCCCTCCCCGCCACATTACTGTTTGTCTGCTGTCTGGGAGAGGAGTCGTTCAGGGTGCCAATATGTTAAGCTGCTGAGAGAATGGGGAGAGATGAGATGAAGGTATTGTTATGCTGGAAGGTGTTAATTGGTGCTATCAACCACTTGTTTGATTTCTAGACAATTACAGCAGTCCTTGAAGTTGTGTCTGAGCCAAACAAATGGCAGGGGCTCTGCAAGTTCCCCATCTTCTCTTTTTTTGACTGCTTATTTCCCCACTGCCACTCACAAAAAGTAGCAGGGCTATCTATACACACTTGAGCCAGGAGGATGTACCTGGATCTTGAGGAGTTAGCTGGGTGTACTGCCAAACAGAAGTTAACACATTGCATGTGAGCCCTGGCCTAGCCTGGTTTGGCAGGGGCAGGGTATGGGGAGGAGATGGTGAACTGTGTGGGGATATTTCTGGGCTCCTTAGAAGCAGAGGAACTAATGTACTTGGGTGATCCTTTTCTTCTGTGATGTTTCCTGTTTAAGAGGCAGATGCTTGATATTGTCTTGGGCAGAGTCCTCTTGTAGGACCAATACCCTGATGCCAAATAGAACCTCTTATTTGTAGTCTGGGATTTCTACCCAGAGAGAGGGGAAGTGAATGTCTCCATTCCTCCCCCTGTAGGAGGGACAAGTTTCTGATCTGTGGCACCAGAAGAGTGGGTTACTCCTCTGCAACCAAAGAGAAGGAATCCTCTCCGCTGCTGCCCTTTCTCTTATAGCTGGGAAGTAAGGAACCATCCTCATTTCCCTGATTTATTTTTCTACTATTTCTTTCCGGATGCAATAGGAATTGGGGTGGGGAGTAGCACCTGCTGCAGCTTGGAGACTGGGTACATTAATGCCTCCTCCTTCCATCCAAAGGTCCAAGGTGTGTTGAACATTACTCAACCATACCTTTGTGTGGACCTCTTAGTATTCATATAGACATATGAATCCAGCCCCAAATGCTTGTTCACCACATTCCTTGAGTTCATGATGGGCAGAGTATTGCCACACTGCTGTCCTACCCAGTGTCATGGGTTTGCCTGCTGCTTTTCCTGAATGTCCATGCTGTGCACCTGGTTTTATTCTATGGCTTTTGTGGAAAATAGAGTGAGAGAAGGCACCTGAACAGAGAGAAGTGTTGCCAAATTGAGGCTGGGACCTTGAAGGTGTAAATGACCTGCGGGGACCATTATGAGAGGAAAGTCAGTCAAGACTTGATTTCAGAAAAAGCGGATAAGGAAACCCCAGTATAGAATTACAAAAATATGTAGTCAGAATGAACCTCTGTTAAGTTTCTAGTCCAACCTCTTGCTTGAATTTTGGCTGTTACCAACAGTAGGTCAGGTTAGCCATGGTCTGAGGAATGCATAATGGTTTTTCTCTGTTCTTTTCCCGTTTCACATCCCCCCACAAAATGGAACAGAACTGTCAGAAGAGTTGTTTTAGGAGAATATTTAACAATGCATGGTTTTAGAACTGTTTGCTGAAGTTAAGCTTGGGCAAAAGGGGAGCTGTTCTGAGGCAGGGATATGCCTTTTGCTGGTGTTTTTTGAGACTCCCTTCAAACTGTGACTTGTTCACAGTCAGGGTTGGAAACTGTCGGGTCTTTTTTCCATAAGGGAATAGCTTGAGGGATGATGGTTGCTTGTGCACTCATACCTTCCTTCAGGAGTCCTTATGCAGGCATTCCAAATGGGACCTGTGTGTAAGCACCACACAAAATAGCAGCTGTTGCCTTGACAGAAATGCCTTAGGCCAGGCAGGAAGATTATTATTTGTTTTATTATTGAGAACAGATTGCCAAGAGTTCTGGCCTTTAGTCTTTTAATGCACTGGTTGTTTGATCCACTCCCACGTGCCCAAAATCTGTGTGACTGTCTGGTCCCTGCATCCCTATCAGCATGTTCTCAGGTGTGTCAGTGCATCTCTTTCTGGGGCTAAACTGAAGCAGGTCAGGCAGCTGATCTGGACAGTGGGTTTAAAAAAATACAAAACACCTCAACTCCCATTCCCTCCAGTTATTTTTTGCCTGGATTAGTTTTATGGGCTGGCTCACAGGGTGGCCTGGCAAATAGTTGTGCCAACCATACTGTGGTATTGAGTTGGAATAAGCGGTGAGGATGAGCAAAGGGGCAAGATTAATCTAGTGTTCAAAGTGGGCTGTCATGTCAGACTGATCATGCAGGGGTTTATCACTGCCAGTGGAAAGAAATTGAACTTTGAGAGATGAGAGGAGTCTATTTTAGAATGACATGAATTACTCTGAAAGTGTTTCCCTCTCTTCTCCATGAACGATGAAGAGGAACTGAGTGCACCAGCTCAGACAAGATATCAGACTTAAACCTCACTTTGTGACTCTTATATTTTAATAATGAAAAAATTTGGCATTATTGTTCACAGTGCTTCACCTTCAGTGCTGTTATAAGTATAGAAAACGTGACAAGCTAGAAGCAGAATCCCAAGCTTCCTAATAGGCCAGTTGTGAGCAATAGCAATACCATGAAAATCCAGCCTCTTACCACTGTGTGCCTGGTTGAAGAGATGACCATTAGCTGTGGGGGAAAAAAACCACTTTTAACTGCTGCCCATTACCTTACCTTTGGGTAAGGCTACCCGCAAAATGGGGATGGTCCTGCACACTTTGCAGAGTTTCTGCCTGCAGTGATGACTTCAAAGGCCAATATTGTCTACTTGCCTGCTAATGGAATTTGTACTTGAGCTCAAGTGGTAGCAGTGGTAGAGAAGGTGGCTGCTTCAAACCACTGCTGTGTCACGATAGTGAGGGGTTTATGGTACATTATTGTTGGATGGGGGGGTTGAAACTGATGCTAAATGATTACAAATTCAATGACTTGACAGGAAACTGTAGACTTATAGTCATTTCTGTAACCTTTAATTCAGCACCTTGTACCTGTGGATTGGTTTTAATTGCAGGGTCATATGCTTCTTCCATGGGCTTGCTCTGTAGAACAGATGGTGCTGAGGATATAAACCAAGGCTGTGCACTGAATGAAGCTGTTGGCTGTGTGGTTTTCACCTCATTTGCTAAAAAAGTTTGAAGGTGGGCAGAATATGAGAGGTGAAGACTGTATTGAGAAAAGAAAGGATGTCTGTTGGTTATGTGAGGGTGTAGTGCCATATCTATCTAGCCAGTGGCAAAGGCAGATGTGAGGGCCATGGCTCTCCCCTCTTCTGCCCTAAGAGATCACAGCTCCTTTTCATCCACCAGTTCAACTCTGTGGGGCTGTGCTTGTGAAGGGAAGAGGTGGAATGATCCAGGTTTCAGAAGCTAAGTTTTAGAGGGTTTGTGTTGTTTTTTGTTGGTTGTTTTTTGTTTTTTTTTTTAGGTAAAATTGTTTTGGTTGTCTGGCTTACAATAGAGCCCTGAAATGAGTGGAAGAGGAGTAGGAATAGAGAAATAACAACGGGTTTTGCCAACAGAAACATACTGATGTCAAGTTGCATGTTCAGTCTCAGCACTCATCTTTGTTGCAGAGACTTAACGGCTTCCAAGTGAGTTGCTTAGGCCTCATTTCTCACAAAGTAACCTTCATTTACCTGGCTGGGTGGTAGTGCTCTCTGCCAAAGCAGCTCAGGACATGTGCCTCTCTTCAGCTGTGGCAACACAGTGATTCAAAACTATTGGGAGCTGGGAAAGAGCATGGTGAAGCCAAGGAAGACAGGCATGAGGTCCTAAATGACATCACAGACAGGCCCCACAAATTACTGCATTGGCTGAAGCACAGAAAGCAAAGGCTCCTTCACCCATCATTTGTGCTCCAGAGCTCTGGCTTGGGCCCTGGATCTTTCCATGTGTCTTCATTCCCAGCAGCTGGACATCCAGATGATCCAGATAAGGGTGTGTTTTTCATTTGCTATATTAGGCAGCTGAGGAACAGCCGTGGGTGCTGGCCAGGACAGAGCCAAAAGAGAGTGGTGTGTTAAAAATGGCAAGGTTGAGTTTATGCTCAGTGCTGCTTTGTGGCATTTCTGGTTCAACCTGAAGCTACCTTGACTGTATTGCTGAACTTCAGCCTTAGGAAGTGCTGAAATGGAAATTGGTAATGGTGCTGCAGGGAAGAGCCAGCCTGTGCCACAAGTGCCCTCAGTGGCTTTGGTCAAGGCACCTTGCTCTCCGTTGCTTTCCCTGCCTCTGGGATGTGTTGCTACCTACCCACCTTCTTGCAGCCCTGGGAAAAATAACAATTAAATCTCTATTTTGTTTTAAATACTGCCATAAAAATGCCAAGGACGAGGCTTGTGGGATTGTTTTTGGGGGTGGGGGGAACAATCTCAAATAGAGGTGCAGCCACCAGACGCTTAAATGGAGTGGTGAATTTTGCTAGTGTTGGTCAATTTTTTCCCCACCAATTTCTCATTTGTCAAGTCAGATTAAAAATCATTAAGTTGTAAATAGATTGAGAAAAGAGTTAATGCTTATTGGATTGAGATGCTACGTGGAGGCCACCACAGAAAAAAGTCTGTGAAGCGATTAATAGCTTATTTGGTGGCCGGGCTTGGAAGCGCTGTAGCAAATTAGACATAGGGATTCATAAAAAATAAGAAGGAGAAAAATCAATATTGAACAGCTGTCTTTACTTCCTAGTCTCACACTCTCTTGTACTGAATGAAGTGTAATGGAGATGTATGTGATTACTCATTTTATAACTGTTAGAAAGGGTTTGAATAATGGGACAGATCTCAGGTTGGTTTTACGGTCCTGTATGTGGCATTTCTGTCTTCACGTGCTGTCACCTGAACCGTTGTGGAAAGTCAGCCGTCTGCACGGATTATATGAAAGAAATAGCTATGAGTGAGGCTGTGCAGTGTTGTAAAATCCAAAATACACCAGTTAACAATGAAGAGTGAAGTAAGGGTTTGAGTGTCCTCCTTTGAGTGAGGACAGGAGGGATCAGGGGGAAAAATGAGCTTTAAGGCTACTGGAATTTGAAGGAAATGAGAATGGAGGGAATTGCCTGGATCAGCAATATGCAGAGTGCCATACTGGTTGTTGGTTTGAAGTGTTCTGGTATCAGATGGCTCTCTGACTGTGTGATTACTAGCAGACTCAAAACTGTAGGATATGCAGCTCTGACTCAGAAGACAGATGATTGTTCTGATAGACATCTGTAAGACCTAACTTTTTAATTTTTAATAATGTAACTATTGTAGTTCCAACAGATCCGTGGTTGCAAAAATGCAAATTTCTGTATGTCTGATGAGGTTGCCTGCATGGAGTGGATGTTGTCAACAAGCTGGCTGGTGCTGCTGCTGCTCCAGTCTCTTCGGGGATAATAGAATCTGGGAACAATTAAGAGGCAGCGTAATCAGTTCCTGGGGGCAGGAGGGTACCCTCTTGCTTTTCAGCATTCCCTTGGCTGACTCATGAACTCTGTTGATTGACTTGGGAAGCAAATGAATCCAGCTCTCCTCCACAAGGAAGAGTTATGGAGGCAAGGTGGTGAGAGGAATACATCAGATCTCAGGCAGCTCCTGCCCTCTGTGCTGTGAAATGTGTGGAATTTACAATGGCTACTTAGCTGCTAAGCAAGTAGAATTTTTTTTCCCCCTTTAAGCTCTGTCCATCCTTTAAACTAAGAAATACAACCAGCTATAGCTGGGAAATGCTCACGCATAAGCACAGAGGACAGTCTTGGCAGCTTGCTGGAAAACAAACTGTAACTAACTGTAGTTGTCTAAAAATGTATCCAGCCTTGCAAGCACTTTGTATGGGCTTTGGTGAACGAAGGAAGTGGTGTGTTGGGACTCGCATGTCCTTGCGCTGTCCCCTGTTATTCAGCTATTCCCAAGAAGGTAGCCAAGAACTCTGCTTTGGGGTGCAGAAAGACATCCCTACTTTAATGCACTCTATATTTCCATGTTTCCCTCCACTCAGGAATCCTAAAGGTGCTAGTGGCTGGTTAATGAGTGCAGGCAGGCAGGATCCCCAGAGCCAGGCAGCGTCCTGGTCTCACAGGTGAGGCACAGTGTGCTGCAGAGGGGTGAGGTGATGTGCCACAAGCTTGCTGCACGAGTGTGGGCAGTCTGAAATACAGACCAGATCATCTGTCCTCCAGTCCTACATGTGGGAAACACAAGAGCCCTTAAAGCACGAGAGTGTTCAAGACATTTCTTTTTTCTTTAGTGTTACTTAGTTCTTTTGCCAAACAGCCTCTTCTTTTTTTCCTTTTATTTTAAATACTCTGTTCTGATGGCAGTATGCTGTAAGTAGTTACTCATCTCCCAGGCACATGGAGCAGGGATAAAAGCTTGCAATATACTAAAGTGCTTCCAAGGAAGAGATGGGCTGCACGAGCAGGACTTACTCCTAACCAAATTTGGTTTATAGTATCTTACATTGAAGGATTTGAAAAAGGCCAGTGGTAAAAAAAAAAACAAACAACAAAACCAACAAAACAAACCAACTCCCAGAGGCTGAGTGTGCTGGTGACAGGAGAAGCTGCTGAGGGAGGGAGAAGAGACCAGCACACGGAAAATAAGCTCCTGCTCCCTCAAAAACATGCATGCAGAATGATAGTGGGGTGGGTGTGGGGGCCTGTAAGCAAGTAACATCCCAGAAGCTGGAAGAATAAAATGAAAAGGCAGCAGGATCAGCCTGCAGATGAAAGGCAGCCCCTTTAACATTTGCTCCCGGACTCCGGCAACTCTCAGCAGTTGGCTGGAGACTAAGCTGGACGGTCCTGTGGAGCTCCAACAAAGGGACGAAACAAACCCCCATCCCCCGGGGCCCCCCTCCCCGACAACGCGTGAAACAACTTGATAAATGATTGCTCTGTCAGGGGACGAGGGGATGGAGACGTCTGGGAGCACAGGGGGAATGTATCTAATTCAGGCATGAGGGGAGCTCGGGGTGGGAGAGGGGAGAAGGCCGAGGGGCGGTGGGATGGGGCTATGAGGGTCCCCTGCCTTGGCAGCAAAATTAATAAGTGTGGGGAAGTGGGAAGGGGTGAGTGGCTCTCTGGAGAGGTTTCTGGGGAGCAGGCTGTCAGGGCCTGGGGGGCTCGGGTGAGCCCCCCCCCGGCTGCGCTCTGCCTCCAGTCCCCATGCTCGCATTACCTCATTTACAGGGGGTGGCAGGAAATACAAACCTCCCCCCTGCCACTCCTAGTCCAGTCCAGGCTGCTGATAGCATTGAAAGCTGCAGAAACAGGAGCCCATGCCCTGGCTCTATTCAAGGGAACATTAATTACCCTAAAACAAAAACAAGAGGAGTTCACAGCTGGGGCCCAACACTTCAGATTCCCCCTCCCTTCATCCCTCCCTCCCTCCTTCCCTGCTGCTCCTCCAGCGTATGTGCACACCAGCTATTTATACAGTCTCCCCTCCTAAATGGCTGATACTGGGCCCAGAGCACCCTTGGTGCCCAGCGCTCTGCCAGCGGGGTTTGCAGGGACGGTGCAGGCATCTTGCAGGCGGAGACGATCCAAGGGCTGGATCCGTGCTGCGAGGGAAGCAGCATACCACCAACAACAACCAAAAAAAGGCTGTGGAGTTCATGAAAAGCCCTGGCAGCTGGAATAACGAGCGGTCCTGCATAGTCTGGAGGGCTGCTGACAGAAACCCGGACTTGGGCAGCTTATCTTGGTGAGAATAGGAGGGAGCACTGGGGAAACTTCAGCGAGTCCTGCTGGAAGAAAATAGGAATTTGGTGGTGGCGTATTTTTCTTCCTCCCCACTCTGTGGGAATGGAGCAGAGAACTTAATTTAGAGCTCTCTCTAGCTGCTGGTTAATAGACGCTTGATCCAGGAGGCAGCTGCTGCCACTACTTACAAGGTGACCCAGAGCCCTGTTCCAACGTGTCCCAGGCCACTATGTCATGAGCACCAGTTGCCAGGAATAGAGAGTGCAGCAACGTGTATAAATAAATAAAATGGGTTTGAGTACACTTCTGTGTTTGGCTGATGAAGAGGAAGGGCCTGGCTCCAGGAGAACTAAATGCTGAGTTTTGTTGTATTGGTTGCTGTCACCTATCCAAAAAGAAGTTGGCCCCAAGCCTCATTCTTGGGGCACATCAGCAATAAGTACTAACAAAAATAGGTAAAACGTGAGGAGGAGTGTTCTGAAACATGTGGAGGGCAGCGCTTGCCAGCTGTCAGCTTCGAGCATGTCTTCACAGGAGAATTTGATCTCCCCTGGATATTGCCCTTCCCCTTCTCCTCTGTGCCCCCGCCCCAAGGTCTGTGATGAGCTTAGCAAGTGCTTTGGCATGGGGTAAGGTGGCTTGCCTGTGGTAGAATCATTGCATTCATTTTGGCCACTAACCCTCTGACTGTGCACTAAAGAGTAGAACACCTGAGTGCTCAAAGCCCTCTAGGACCTCCCTGAATTCATCTTGTGTCTTCAGAAAATTAACAAGTCACCCCATGGTTTGTTGGAAAGGAATTTTGGAACAGCTACAGTTATGGTGAGAGCTGTGAGAGGTGCCTTCCTGGCAATGCTGGTGTGAGCAGTCCCTGCAAGACCCCTTGCACTCATTTTGGGTTAAGTGAAACGATGTTCAGCTCCGTTAAGCAGACCTATTTATGATGTAGAGTGGCCTGGTTCAAGCACTGCTGGAGATTAGGAGGACAGGAGATAGGGAATTAGTCAACCCTGTTAATGCTTTACCCAGCAGTGAGGAGGAACTGTGGATGGCCGTGCCTGCTCTTCTCTTGGTCATGCAAAGGCCCTCAGTGTTTTGGTTTGTTACAGGTATAGCTGTCAGCCCTGGTAACTCCCTTGGACTTCACTTTTGGAAAGCAGCAGGCACAGTTTGCCAAAGTTACCCTCCGTTAGAAAAAACCAACATACCGAAAGAGTCTTTGGGCTATTCGGTTTGGATTATCAAGAAAGGAGTTGAGACTAGAAAGATTTCATAGAATATTATCTCTACACTCTTTCTGTATTTCAATCTACTCCCTGTGGACCTGAAACAGTGGGAATAAATAACCACTAAACCCACAAAAAATAACAGTACAAGCAAGGCAAAGAATGATGCTCTTTGTGATCATTTGCACAGGGTTGCAGCACTGAAAGTTACTAAAGTGTAACACAGGATACCTTTTAGAATGCAAGACCCTTTCTCAAAGTCTAGCAGAGAACAAATCCTGTCTTGTAACAGTGGATTTTTGCAAGTGCATACAGTCAGGAATGTAGACAACCCATTTATTTTCAACTTACTGCAAGTTCCCATCTCATTTAGGACCATCATCCACCATCATCATGTAGCACTCCACCTTTTTCACCAGCAGCCTTGTCTAGTAGTCTGGGCAATAACTTATGCAGAAGGCTAGGGAGGGCAAATAAATTCAGTGGTTTCTTTTAAAGCCCCTGCAAAACATAACCAGAACTGGTAGTCTTACACAGTGATGGTTGGTGGTTTGGGGGGAGTTTTTTTGGTGTTTTCGTTTTTTTAAGGAAGTAATTTCCTTCACAAAAGGGAAGTATTTTTTCATGCAAGGCATAATTAAACTGGAATTCATTGCCACAGGATGTTGTGGATGCCAAAAGTCGAGATAGGTTCAAAAAGCAATTAAACAAATTCATGGAAGCGAAGTTCATCCAGGGCAATTAAGCACAAAGATACAATCTCTGGCACAGGAAGTCTTAAGCCACAGCTTGCTGGAAGCTGGTAGGGGGGGGAACCTTATGCTATGCTTGCGCCATTCTTACGCACCCGCCAAGGATTTGCTGCTGGTTGCTGTCTGGGGCAGGATATTGGGCTCCATGGGCCTTGGGCCCGGCCCGGTCTGGCAAATATATTCATCTGCAGTGCTTTAACCAAGATGTGAGGCATCCCAGTTTTGCTAAGGAAATGCTAACAGCATGTAGAGGTGCGTGTGATCCTTTGGAGTCCCTTTTCTGTGTCTCTTTTTTCTTCTTCTTTTTGTTTTTTTTTTTGCAAGCAGAAAGTAGAATCAAGACCAGGTCTTCTGGTGGCACAGAGAGCTGGGCTCATAAGGGAGGGAGGGGGGCAGTGGGCAAGGAAATGAAACCAGGCTGCTCAACCACTGTCCTGCTGGCACATGACGTGGTCCGCAGAGCTCATGGTGTGGTGTTCGTGGATGAGCTCCAGACACTTCATGTGCTTCCAGAAAATTTGTCTGTGAGTTCTGTCTTCCAGTAACCTGCCCTCATCAGCCAACTGCTTTCTCTAGTATGCCCAAAACACAGTGTCTTTGAAAATGGGCTCAAAATGTAACTGCATGCTGATTAATAGCATGTAAATACACAGAGAAATTCTTCAGATGGAAGATAACTTGACTTTTAGCCTTTCTTTAGTTTTATGCTTCCTGAAGTTCCCTTTCTTTCAGATATTTAAGTGAAGCACTGTTAATATGATGTTGTATTAAGTGCTGTCATTCAAGGGTGGTAACACATGATTATAACTTAGTTATTAGAAAACACCTGATTTATCTCCATTGTGCCTCTTAATTTATACTGAGAACTGTAAAAGCAATAATCAAAACCGCTCAGGTCCTCCCTCCTTACCCTGGGCAAGCCTCTGTAAGAGGATATATATCAGGGTGCCACAGGAAGCAGTAATAGTTTCTGTCTCAAATTCACTGACAATTCTTTCAGAGAAAGAAATAGGCAGTGTATTCATTGATGTAAAAATACTAACAGAGTACTACTCAAAAGTACAAGAACCTAGAGAGTGATTAAAAGTATGAATAAAGGAATTCACTTTGGAAAGTGTACACTATCACGTCTGGACATAAATAATCTAACCCAGAGCTAGTTGGTGGGAACACACTGGATGTGAGAACAAGTGTGTCTTGTGACTTTTAACCAAAGTAATTATTTCATATTTTACTTGAACCTTCAATTCTTGAAGATATTTTGAGAACATGATCCAAGTATATTCCCAGTTCGGAGAACCAAATTGTACCGAATTTATTATCCTTTTAAAAACACTGTGAATCCAATGGGTTCTGTTTGTTGGGGACTGGACACCATGTTTTGTTGTTTTAGAGAGTAAAGCAGACCCCTAGATCAAGAGAGTTTGCAAGAGTGTGATGCTTTCTTCTTAAATGTTGCCCCTGCCCTTTTGTGTAACCTTGTTTCTGAATGGCTTAATAGGAGAAAGATTTTAAAAATTGCAGGGAAGTCACAGAGTATCAACCAGAATAACAGTGTGAGAACAATCCTACTATAAAGAAAAATTGAAAGCCCCAAATGTATTGGATGCTTACCTGTGTCTATAGGACAGAGACAGCACAAGAACAAGGAAATTGGATGATTGAAATAATAGGAGAAAGGAGAAGAGAATTGATTCTAAGCACAAAGAAGGGTTCCTAAGCAGGAATAGGAAGCTCTGCTTTTGAAACACTTGCACTAGACAAATACATTGTGTCTGGCAGGGAATATCCTCCAAATGGTCGAGGGTTGGGAATAGAATTTAGTATGCCTTTTTGTGTCTCTGAATGTTATCCTCCATAAAGTGGATTGAAAAGCAGGGGATGATTAATATCATGAATCAGTCGTGGGTTCATCTCAGTAACCAATATTGGGGTTATGTGACAAATTAGGAGAGTGGGGACACTTCAGATATCTACTCTGGCACGTTTGGGCTAAGTATTGAATAAGTGACTCAGGATTTACTGGAAAGTATAAAAAGTAATTAGATGGCAAATATACAGTGATTTTGCTGTACAAATCAGTGGCTCTAGAGATTAGCCAGCTGTGGTCCTTGGGCAGCTTTTGATGGAGATGTTTTCCCTCACCAATAGGGGGAAAAGGCTGACATCTCATTAAATGCTGTTGTTTTTCTCCAGTGGTGGATGGCCATCAGGTTGGTAATCTCTCACACACCTTTCTCTCTGCCTACAGTGTCATGATGTGGGCCATGTTATGTGACGTCCAGGGCAGATGTGCAGCCCTTCTCCTCTGTAGCATCGCAACAACGCGCACTCCAGGTTTTGTCTGTGAACGTTGCAGTTCAGCAACAGCTATTCTGCTCTTAAATCCTCACTCTAATCTGAATGGATAGGAAGGTATTGGCAAGACTTGCAAATAAAAGCCTAATTGGTTTGGATGGAAGAGTTGGTGATAGTAACTGTAGAGTTGATATTGCCTCCTGCTACTTTTCTGAGAAAACAGAATGTTATAAAGTTGAAAAGCTCTGTTTCTCAGCATTTTTTTTTCTGCTATTCCTGTGGTGACTTAAAGCATCTTTTCCTTGAATGCAACTCACACAATGAGGTTAAAATCATGTCTTCCTTGTTTCCTTCCTCTTTCATTTTGAGCTACTTTAACGTATAAACCAGACGTCTTTTCACACTTAACCCTCTGAACAGGTTCTGGATGAGGCCACTGGCCCAGCTCCTTCTTGTTTCTTGTCCCAAGTCATGCCTAATAATAGATGCCTTGAAAGAAAGAGTAAAATCCTGCAAAGACAGGCGGGAAGACTGCAGAATTCTCTTGACTCCAATTGCTGACACTGTTGATGTTTTGTGGTTTTTAATCTTATTAGGATTATTACTTCAGTAAATACCTTGCAGAGAAGAGTTCTGTGGGTTGGTTTTGTCAGTATGGATGCAGCAGTATTTTCTTTCATCGCTTCTAAATCTATTGTCTTTTATCTAGTTGGACAACTCTTTGCTCCTGTCTTATTCTGAGAAAAAGAGGGTGGGAATGGAGAATAAGTGCATCCAGATGGTTTTCTCTGCCTGTTTTATGTTATGATATGCTTGGATTGTTTCACCTCTTACTTACTGCCCCTTGAACATAGCCCAGAAATTTGAAAATCATTAGAGTTCCTATTCAGCAGGCTTTTTAATAGACTGTAGGCCTTTCAAAGTCATGCTAACAAGGGTTCAATGAGTCTGAGTTTTGTAATGTGTGTATTTTGTAACTGGGTTCTTAGATGAGCATCTTTCTGGAGCTGTAAATTTATGTTAGTTCTTTCTGGACTTTTAAGTTTCTGATGTTTTGTTTTGTTACAAAGGCAAACGGGTTGAACACAATGTTCGAGACAGAAATTGTGTTTTCCATGTTATTCTTTATCTCCCTCTAATACAAAGCTCCACATCTGGTTTGTGGTTTTGACTATGACTGGAAACTAAGCAGATGTTTTCTGTGTGCTGTCCAGGAGGGCACTTAGATCTTTCTCTGAATGGTTACAATTAATATGGAACCCATCCATGTCTACAGTTAGTTCAAACTCTCCTTGCCAATTTGCATATCCTTGCACTTGTGTGCACTCACATTTGTTTGATGTAACTTGAGTGGGTCCTTCAAATTTAGTTCTTGCTGGTTTTAACTAACCTATAGAGCAATATCATCAACAATTTTTTTCCCCTGTTTCACATTGTATATGCCCCTTTCCAGATCATTTAATATATTAAATGTTGATCATAGTATCCACCCCTGGGACTTCCCCCATTAACCTTCCTGAAAACTGGTCATTTATCCATGCTGTTCGTTTTTTCTAAATTAGCTTTAATCTATTGACAGATGTTTACCTCTCACCCCATGACTAGTTTCCCTAATAGGCTGCGGTGATTAATATTACCAAAGGCTGTTTGAAAATTCAAATTAATTACAACCACCAATTTTTCTTTAACCACTGTCTTGACGCTCCTTATAGAAAATATGGAGCTGCCCGTTTTTCTTATGGAAATACCATGCTAATCTGTGCCTGCTGCATGGCATTAATCTAACTTTCATAACTACCCAGTTGAGCCATTTTACCAGGCACTAAACTAAGGTTTACAAGTGTCTGTAATCCCCAAGTTCACCGTTGCTTTTTACACATGAACCCGCAGTATCACCTGCCCTGCAGCTTTGCCACTTCCTATTTAATTTTAATGATCAAGCTGCCGCAAAAAACGGAATACACCGCTCGGCTCTTAACGCTGTTTGAAACTCGGGCGGGTGCTACCTGGACCAGTTTGTTTCCAATTTAAATTAATTTTATGTGACTCCAGGCATCAGTGGCAGGCTGCCCTGGGTTTTTACAGTGCCTGCTCTTGAACTGCTCGTTACCGGCGCCCGTCAAGGGCCCCTGCAGGGTTCTGCTCTCTGCAACTCTGATGCCCTCCTATGCTCCTGTTTGGTGTAGCCAGCACAGCCTCTCCTTCTGGAGACAGGCTTTGAGAAGGTCCTCCAGCTGTCTTGACAGCCCCTTAACCCTCAAACTTTTGGGCAGCTTAACCAGGTTCGTTAAAGTTGGAATTTTTGACTTTTCAATTCAAACAAGCAGTAAGAACATCATTTAAATATGTTTTTAATGCTTTTAGCCTTTTATGTTAGTTTAACTTGGATTATCTCTGGATCTTGCTACAACCTGGAGGTTTACAGCCAAATTCAGTCTTTACATTCAAGTCAGTCTTTTCTTCTGTACATGTTTGAGCAATTTATGGCTTTAACGTACATCTGCATGAATTTGTTTTAATGCTTTAAGTTACAAAATCATAATTGTTTCTTCCTGTTTACAGACTAAACGATTTGCTTATGAGCCGCGTTAAAATGCTTTTGATTTAAAAATCGAATTAAAAGCTGCACTAAAACTTTTTTAATTGGTTTGATGGTGAAGTTTAGTATTGAATCGTGTTAAATGAGGTGCTTTGCACCTAAAACTGCAGTTAGCCAGTTGTCCCAGTTGATTTCTGATCTCTTGGTCCTCTGTGGCTCTATGAAGCCAACATCTCAGCATCTCATGTAAAGACTTTTATTCAAAAATTGACACAAAAAAGTAAGTTTTTGGCTGGCAGCTCAGTGCTCCCTGAGCACTAGTGTTTGTGCTCAAGTTGTAGGAAGATGCTTGGCAGTGGATATGTCCTCCCATGTGCTGCATCGCCACGAGGGACTGCGAGATGGACAGAGAAAGGCTGATCCACCTGCAAAATAACCAGGCAAAGGAAACGCAACTGGATGGTCAGTTTTAGGATTAAAATACCTAAAACCTCCTCATAGCCTGGTCGTTGGTCACACCCAGGGCTGTAAGCGAGGGGAAAGGGGAATAGGGGTGGGCGAGATGGGCACCAGCCTGGCAGTGTTGCTATAAAGTTACCCGTGAAATTTCATCCAGAATGAAGGGAATAAACAGAAACGAAGCACATACTCTTCGTCGCTCGCAGATGGGCTCCACACATGTCAAGGCTCAATTTATCCTATCAGGAAGGTCTATTCTGGGCTCTCCTGTGTTTTCTGCCAGTTCAGTCTGGGAGTCGTTTTACACCTCTTGGCAAATATTTGGTTTGGGTGTTTTTAAGTATAATTTAAGTGATTGATTAAAAGTCAGAGGAAGTTTCAGTGCTCTTACTGGTTAGAGTAATTTCAAATTTACCATTAGATAAATTTTAAAGGTATTTGTGCGTCTTAAGTACTTTGAGAGTGTAGCTTCAGTGGATCCAAACAGCCTGTACTGCTGTTCATTTAGACGTTGTGCTAGTATTCCAAGTCAGAGCCTGTGTGTATCTCCTCTAGTGATACAGTTAATATTCAAATGATTTAAGATTTCTGTTCCTGATAGCAGAGAGGGAAAAAAATCAGGAGAAAGCACTGAAAGTGTTAGGCTAAGCATTGTTTCTTTATTTCTGAGTACTCACGTGCATCCTGGATGTAGACTCAGATATTGCAGTACTTGGTGCATTGTAGCAAATTGTCCTGTAGTGTCACACTGATTCCTTCCTATAGTTTGCAGCATTGTTCTTCAGAGGCGCTGCAAACTTTTCAGCTCCTTAAGGCGCACTTCCTGCACTTCCTGCGCCTTGATATTTTGACTGGCTTTGAAACCTCTTCCCTTCACACCTTACTGGGTTCAATTTCCCTGAGCTGACTTCCTGCGATGGAATTCCTTCCCCTGTCCCCGCCGCTGTGGTTACATCCCACGCTGCGTCTGGTCCCAACTGGTGAAACGTGGTCCTTGGCATGCGAGCGCTTGGCGTTTGCTATCCTAACCGTGCTTCTTCAGACACCGCAGTGCATCTCAGATGGTTAAGGAATTCAGCCTCACAGCTTTCCTGCGCATTAAGAAAATATTTTCTCAGTGTTATGGAGCAGCAAAGTGAAATACCCAACATTGTGAAGGAAGTCTGTGGCGCAGCTGGGAAATGAACTCTGATCTCCCCATGTCTGTCCAGTACCTTAATTACGTGATCATCTCCACTGCCTCATCTCAAATTCATCTCTTGAAGTTGAACCGAGTGTGTCAAACTGCGTTTTTCATCTCTTTTCTCTTGACTCTGTTTATAGCTCGAGGCATTGGAGGAGAGTGGAGTTTTTACATGTTGGGAGTTTTCTTCAATACTGCTCTTTTATCCCCTCTCTTTTTGCCTCCCTTCTTACATCCCAAGTCGTGTGAAATCAAGTCTCTATTCCCTTCTACATCTGAAGTGCAGTTTTCTGTATTCATGCACATACTTGCCATCAAAACTTTCATCTCTCTCCTCCATTTAAATGCTATAACAAGATTTTATTATTTTTTTGAGGACCTTCTCACACTTTTGCTCCTCTATGACATTCAGCTCTTGGCTACCACTGTTTTCTGCATTTACCATCTAAATCACATTCTTCCCTGTTTGAATTTTACTATTCCATGCCTGATTCAGCATGGAATACAAACCTTTTTCTGCCTTGTATGCAAAAATGGGCGTACGAGGTTAGATCACAGGTCCACTTGGCCCAGCATCCTGTCTCTTGTAGAGCGGATACCCAGGGAAGAGCGTCAGTTCGGGGCAGTCAAGCAATGATACTTCCCTAAACTGTGCTACCAGCCTCTGGCTCATTTGCAGTTCAGAAACTTCGTTTTGTAGTTAACATTTGTTGATAATTTTTTTTCTTCCCACTTCTGTTAATTTGCCTTTCTTCTGTGAACCTGTGTCATCTTGTGACATCCATAATATTCTAAGAGATATGGCCAAGAGACAGACAGAATTATTTTGTTCAGCAAGGAAGTGTCTCCTTTCTGGTTTTTTTGGTTTTTTATTCTGATAATTTCATTTGATGTCTGTTCATTCTTTTTTTTCAGAAAGGATCACAAGCACTCCTTCATTCTCCATGCCTTTTCTGGTTTTGTAGTCTTTTATTGCTTTACATAATTGTTTTTCCTGCAGAAGCTATTTCATGCATTTTATCACTGTTGTCCTACTCCAGCTTTTCAGTTCTTCTGTGTCTTCTTTTTCTCCAAATGTGGGGTCCAGAACAGCATGTAGTGTTCAAGGTGTAGGTTCACCCTATGTGAAGTATAATGATGTTTTATGTTCAGGGTTCTGCATGCTGCTGCCCAAACTGCATCTCTGCTGAACATTTCCCTTGCATTTTGCTTATGATCTGGACCCTGACAGTTACTCTTGCTTCACCCAAATTTTCTTTTTCCTCTTTCTTCTGCCTTTCTATGCTTCCGCTGTATCTGAAAAGGCTTTCCTCTCCCAGTGCTCCTACCCACCTTGATCTCTAGATTTCTGCTGAAGAGTCGTGCTACAAAGCCCTTCAAAAGCATTTGCTCTTTTTTCCCCCTTATCTAGTGTACCAGCACTGTCAGGCAACTTTCTATTATGCTGGAAATAAAAAATGCCTCAAAGATGTGTGCCAAGCTCACAGAATGTAAATCCACATATGTATATCCAATCCACTCTTCTTTTTTTCTTCTTTTTTCTTCTTTCCTCTTCACCATCTGTCTTCTAATCTGGTTTCTGTGGGCATTAAGGTATAATTTTACACCAGTCTCGTTAATTCCAAGTTTAGTTCTAGTTTGAACTGTTCAAAAGTGTCTCATGCTAATAGAGCTTAATCTGCTTGCACCGTGCACAGCATCGCAAGGAAAGCAGCTCTGATTTGAAGAAGCAGTCCAGGGAAGTCTGGGGCCTCCTCTGTTCCTGTCTGGGAGCTTTTGGATAGAAATCACTCAGATTATCTGTGTAACTTCTGCCTAATAAGCCTGATGTTCCTTCTCTGTGTTGGACCACTGATGTGCAGATGTGCAGCCTGTTTGTCTTCCAGACATGTTGGATTGTACACAGACGGGCTCTGTGATCAGGGAGCACGCACGTGTGAGGTTGGATACATACCAAGAGCATCATTTTTGTTGCTTATGCTGTACTCTGGGTCAGCACGTAAGCATTTGTCCAGAATTGTCCTGGGTTAGTGGTCCTAGCTGAATCTGTAAGAGAGGGATCTGCCATCAGGTGCCTTCCTGTGCAGTTCCCAGTACTGCCGGGAGCTTTAACCGCTACCAAGGTATTATGGGGGTGCTCTGTTTTTACAACAGTATAACCTGGTTTTGGTATATCACCACTACAGATTAATTACCCTGATTCCCTCTCTCTCCCCTTGCAGTTTAGAGCCTCTTGGAGAAAAGGGTTGTTATGAGCTCTGAGCAGTTGAAAAGTTGGGCATTGTGTTCAGTTGCTCCCATATGGGCTTTGGACCGTGATCTGAGATGGGATATACTTCATTCTGCGGATGCAATGATGAAGGATCAGTGTCCTCCTTCACCCACCCTCCACAAGCACAGAGTTTACTGCAGAGTGGTGTGGAAGGTCAACAGCATTTCAGATCCCCCAGTGGTGGAGGTGCTGAAGATGACTCTGTCCTTAAGGTTGCACCATTACATTTACATGTAGAGATGTGATTCAGAGAAAAGCCCAAATCTCTCTTCCTCTAAAGCGTTACTCCACGCCACGTAACAGTAGGTTGGCATAAATCTGTAAGCTGAGCGTTAATTTCAATTAAACTAAATTAGAAATGGATTAATGCTGCAATGGTCAGAGGTCTAGCCTTAGAGTTGTTGCGCTCGGTATTAGTGCTCTGCACTTGGCTTCCTGTGTGATCTTGGACAGTCACTTAGCTTATCTGTGAGAAGCCCACATACATGGCTGTTGTGAGGTTAAATGCCCTAAAGATGCATCAAGTCCTCTTCTGCGTATGTTACTGGGCTTATACAGGGTTTGAAGATAGAGTTAGCAAAGCAAGTCCCTCTTTATCCACCCTTTCTGTGTCCCAAATGAACCCCATGGTAGAAAAAGCCCGTACTTGGAAGTTACAAATTTTACAAATATACTCGCACAGGCTGTGCCTGAATAAATGTTGTCACACTTAAATGATTAGCTGCTGAATCTAATGTTGATGATGATATTGGCAGTGTGATCTGCTTCTGTAGTGAGTGTGGCTCAGAGCCATTCTGATGTTAAGAAAGGCACAGAAACAATCAGTAACCCCCGCTGCCAGGCAAAGGAAGGATGAGGGCTGGGGCAGACAAAAGCTTAATCTTTCTCTTTCTCTCTGTTTTTCTAAGAGTTTGAGCTAATCGCTGATAACCAACACTAAAACATCTGAATCATAAATCTGTTCAGCTGCTGTGTGACTCACAACAAACAGAGTATGAACTGTTTGTGCCTTAGCTATTCCCTTCCCTGCTGAGCTGTGTCTTGAGTTATCTCGCATGTAACCCCTTTGCAGGTTTAAAGCAAAATTCCCATAACACTTTTTACATTTAAGTCATCGGAGCACTCTTTCTGTGGTAGATCCCTTTCAAGATAACTTTAAGCAGAATATGAAATCATGGCAAGCAAGGAAGTCAAAGACCAGGGATGCAGCCTATGCACTCATCCTTTTCCCTTCTCCCCCACTCACCACCTCAGGAGCCAGGATTCCTGCTTCCCACTATTGTGAGAATTAATCCTCTAGTGCTCCTTGCTGCTTTACCTTCCACATAGCCAATAAGCACAGAGAGACTGAAAGATTGGATCTGTGTCCGAAGGAATGAATAGCAGTGGATCAAACTGCTGTAGCTCTTTTGCAAGTGCCATTAGGAAAATTTATTCATTTGCTTTTAATTTGAAAAATAATTAAGATATCTCAGTTTATACAAAAATGGGTCTGAGCATTTTTAGATTTTTTTTCTTCCTTCTCAGATCAATGGACAGCTAGGGAAGGGGGGGGGAAGGAAATTCCCAGCTTTGCACCCCAGCTGGAAATCAACACAGAGGTGGTCCAGAATGCTGTTCCCTGATTGCTGGCTGTGGATGTGCTCCTGTGTTGACTGAGGCTGCCCACAGTAAAGGCATAGGTGGACTTTCTCAACACTAGAATTTATTTTGGAGGAAAAGGAAGTGACATGACTTTGTTGTGGTTGGATAACTGTCTTCTGTGCAAGAAACCCTGGAATGACCAAATTTTGTAGGCTGTACAGAGAAGGATGTTATTTTTTTTTGTTTGCTTTTTCTTCTGTTTTGACTGGGTAGAAATGGTGTGGAGGTTATTGAGTTCAGACGACTTCCTGAGATTTCTGCTTGCTGGAAGGGAAGTTTGGGAAACAGCCTTTGGAGTTCCTCTTGCTGAAGCTTTATTAGCAAGGCTGAGTTGCAGGAAATGTACCAGCCATCACCACAGTGGGACTGAGTTCTCTGGGAGTGACCAGGTCAGAGTCATCCCTGCTCATGGGCAAGTGGGCTTTTTGAACAGTAGTAGTGTGTGGATGCATCTATTAATATATGCAGGGGTGTGCAGATAACAGCTGTGCTCAGCCTTGAAAGAAGTGAGCCTTTGAAATGGTGCAGTGCATAGCACTAGTAAGGCTCTCTCTGCTCTCTTTTAGGGAGTTTTGGAAATCACGGGGTTGTTCTATACTCAAACGTTTGGTACTCATTTTATTTAAAAATTTGAAGGACACTACTATATAGAAACAAACATGAAAGGTATGTAGCTCCTTTTGAGGGGAGACTGTAAACCAGTATTGGTATTCACAGTGGAGATGCTTGGGATGAATTTGATCTTGGAAGGAAAGTAGTGATCCTCATACCCAGTGCTGAATTTTTTCTGTCATCTCACACTTTTGATACTTTTCTGTATTTTACCTTTGAAATACTTGATTTTTCTTTTAATTGTTGTTACCTCGTTTTTAACCTTCCTGCAGAGGAAAGCTGTTCATTGAGAGGTGCCTAACCAGCAGCATGACTTTTCCTAAACTTGAATTTTTCTTTATTCCTCAGTTTTGCTCCTTTTGGGCTCCTCCTTTGGACAGAAATGCCAGACAGGATGAGACATTTCCTTCACTGCTAAAAAAAATATATTCAGTAACATTGTAATTCAGGATTCTTGCCTGTATGAGGTGCCCAGTGCAGGTGTCCTTGCCTCGTATCTGTGGGACCTTCTGTTTGGAAAGGCTTGAGCAAGCCTGCATATGGAATGGCCAGCCATCATCTTCTTCTTGGAGGGGTCTGTGAAGAGTTAAGCTGGTTCTTGGTGTCTTAGAAATATTAAGCCCCATGGGAGATTTAGGTATTTGTCTCTATGTTGTGCATATTGAGAAAGAACAGAGAATAGTCAAGTGGGTTGCCTGAAGTCACCCAGCCTGTCAGAGCTGGGAATAGGTTTCCTGGCTCCCAGTACTGTACTTTAAACCACAAGATTAGTCTTTTTTGAAAAGGATAATCTCTATGTTCAAAGAAGGCTTTATAAAGCTCCCATTAACCCCAGTGCCGTACCTAGTGAGGAATCTAATTTATGTTCTGGCAAATGAAAGCAGTTTCGAAGACCTTACTGCTGCAGGTCACTGTCAGACCTTCAAGGTTCGTTGCCACCAGTTTAATTTTTCTCCTGCTTGGATTTGACTCTGTACTTTCTGAGAAAGGAGGAGCAAAACTGTGCTCCAGATGAAAGATTTCCAGAGACATCCAGTTGTGGGTAACTGAGAACAAGTTCCATGCAAGGTTTTGTGGATTTTTTTGCTATGCTTAGTTAATGTACAGAATGTCTAATGTTCCCATTCCTTCCTTGAAAGAAAGAGAGACCTTCTGGCAAAGCTCTTCTTTTTTTTTTTTTTTTTTTTGCATTTTATCACTTAGTCAAGATCTGAAGATTTGAATTCCAGTAGCCAGTGACTGAAAATGTCCTTTCAAACTAAAATGTTGAACTTTAGAGTTTACCCCTGGGTCCCCGAGCTACCTTATCTGAATGGCAAAGGAAATTTTTTTCCACTTTTCTTCTGTTATCAAAGTGGAACACAGCATCTGAAAGTTAGAGAAGTAGCAGTACATTAACCTCAGCCTTGCTTTTACTCAAAGATTGCAAGTGTTTTACAGGGTTGACTAAAAATTATCTAACTTTTGAGTGGGGGAGGAGGGAGAGATGGACAGAGATTTAACTCTCATCACTGAATGCATGAAGTGAGAATAAAAGCCAGGGCTTTCCTGATCCCATGCTCTGCTAATAACACTTTTACAAGCTGGTTATATAATTATCTGTTACCATGAGCTTTTTCCCCCCACTTCGGGCAGATCAGCTATTTCATCCAACCAAAGCATTTTGTGCGGATCTTTGGATAATCCAGTGTCATCAGTTCTGCACTGAATTGCAGAAACAAAACTGACTATTATGGTTTACAAGATGTAACAGACTTCATTTTGGTGGTGGTGGTGTTTTTAAATATAATGAAACAAGTCTGTGTTTTTTTCTTTTCTTTTTTTTTTTTCTTCTTTTTTTCTTATTCTGGATGGCAGGAAAGAATTTAGGAGAAAAAGGTACTCCAACTATGTCTATGGAATAAGTGTTACAGCAGTAGACCTGGTTTCCTCTGTGTCTGGGCAATAGTTTACTGCCCTTCTCTCAAATTAAGACGCTCTTTATAATATGTGTTTTAAGAGTGCAGTTAGCATTAACATTTATGAACATCATAATGATAATTTGCCATTTCTGTCAGATATAACTATTATTGTGTAAACAGTCCAGTGTTTGTAGCAATCTGCAAATTTATTGGCTATAAAGACAACATTAAATTAAGCTAGAAAAGAATTCCTGTATGGGCACGTGTTTTGAAGAAGATTTTCATCCTGTGCTCTGGAAGGAGAGCCACAAGCACTCCCATCACCTTTTTTATGGAGCAGCCTTGCCAGATGTGGAGTGAAACGCGGAGCGTCTGTCTCCTAAGCACGCAAAGGGCTCCGTGTGGTTTCCCTTGGCAAATGCACATGCGAGCCAAGTTCCTTCCAGATGGGAGTGGAGGTGGTAGTTCATGGCCACCTTGGGCTGAGGGGTGAATGCTGAGTTATTTGTAGTGTGTCACAAGAGGCAGCTCCTGAGATTTTACGCTTTACTCAGCCTCAAAACCCCTGGGACTGCCGGCCTTTGGCTTTGTTATTTTGAGCAGATCCTTTTCCCCTCTGCCTTTCACCAGCTGCGGGGAAGGGACTGGGAATTCCCGTGGGGCTCCCGACTTCTCCCAGCCTCAAGAGCAGTTGCCTGGGCCACCAGGCAACCCTCTTGGTTCCTGTTTGGGTTTTCACTAGGGCAGATCCACGTGTTCCACAGGACATCCAAACAAGTGCCAGAGGGGAAGGTGGGTTTTGCAGAAGTCAATGGGGTAGAGGCTCTGAGCCCTGACCAGGCTTTGCAAGCTGGGGGGGTGGGGGGAGGCGCTTTCCCACATCCAGTGAAGTACAGATTTTTTTCGACAGGGCTGAAGATAGAGTGTGAGTAGCAAGAGATAACTTCTTGTATTTATTTTGACATAGGATCCCGCAGTGACATGCATTAGGAAGCCAGATCTGTGTAAGGAACTCTGACTCGCATTACAGCATTGGATTGGCTTGAAACACCATTTCCTATTTCAAGCCTATCCCTTAGTGCATATATATCTCATTAACGTGGTAGCATCTGTGTTCCATGTAATAATAAAAAAATTGTATAAAAGCCATTAATTTTTCTGTCAAAGTATGTCTGGACTGTTTAAGCTTGGAATAAGTTCAGAAAGTCTGATAAACAAGGGGATGCTTTTGGCTATCCAGGGTAGTGCCAACACTTATCTAAAAGTAAAAAAAAGACTTTTTAGCTGTAGTTCTACAAACTCTTACATTGTGGAAGAGATACGTGTTTTTTAGACTTATTCTTAGGTTTGAGACTAAGCCTATTGCAAACAGGCAGCTCACGCTTCCGAGTGGCTGGCTGGCTGCTTCATCAAGGTTGACACCAGTAGGCAGCTGTTTCATACTTTTTCATATCTTTCTTTGCTAAATTAGTAGAAAAAATGGTGCTGGAACTTGGATTTCACCGTGGCCCTGAAGTGGAACTCACCCACCATCCATATTGGCCGTGCACAGTGGTAGAAACACGAGGGGTACCTGTGTGTGGCTGCAGTCTCCCTCGGTGGCTTTTCTTTTGTCTGACCCAGAGTGAGGAGGAAGACTTTTCAGTGCTGACAGCACTTTAAGGCTGATCTCCCTGCTGAGCCGCCAGCCAGGGCTTGTTTGTGATGGGTATGCTGTGGGCTGCACTCCACACCCTGTGCAGCATCCAAGGGGAGGCAGAAGAATAGCTAGCTGTGCAGATCAGATTAAAGAGAAAAAGCAAGGCTTTGCAGCCTTTTTCCATCTTGATGTATTTTACCGTTTCATCCTGCTTTTTCGGGCAGGGGCGAGCAGGGACCTTTCTTCCCCCATTCAGAAGCCAGGTCGTTTGTTTTTTTGTTTGAGGGGCAGAAGGGATGTGAGGGAATCACCTGACTCCTGAAGGGATGATCTGGACTTTTTGTTTATTTTGAGGTTCATGAAAATAAGTTATTTCATGGCTTGCTTATCAACTGGCAGCTAATAACATCCTGGAGCAATGGGGAGGGGGTGATGTAAATGCCAGTGGAGCACCACTCGTTTCTGTTGCAGAAGTTTTGTGGGGAGAGTGCAAACCAGCTGCACAGCTTGATGGCATGGTGCCTCAGGAGTGCATGATGGCAGGAAGTAAATCCTCCATGAGTTTTGGCCAATGCATGAACTAGAAAAGTGGAGGTTGGCTCAGAAAGACCTGTCGGCTGTATCAAAAGCAGTAAAAAATCCCTTTAAAAAATTATTTCCCCAGTAAGTTTTGAAATGTTTGCAAAAACTTTGGCCAAGCAATCCATTCCAGATTTTGGCACTCATCCTTTCCCTTCCCTGTGCTCATGCTGAGCAGATGAGCGCAATGGCCAGACCTAAAATGAAGAGCATCTACAGTCTGATCTCATTCTCCCTCGCTGCCTTTGGCTGGAGAGGAGGAGGAGCTTTGAAATCGGATTATTACTTCGAGCCTCTTGGCTTTGGAGCTACAGACTGTTCCCCACGTTGCCAATGGGCTTAAAAGCTTAGCAGAACTCCCACTAGGTACCCAGGAAGCCTCTTACTGCAGGAGATGGTGACACGGCAGGATCAGCTGTTCTTTATTTATCGTGCAGCTGAATTGTCTGGGGAGGGACCATCGCGAACCCGCTGGTGTTGTTTCCAGAAACAACATCAAAAACAGGTAGAGCTGAGCTGATGCCATTTCTTGGCATGAATGTGTTCACCCAAGATGTTATGTAAAACAGTTGAAAAAAAAAACCTGCTGGTAGTACTTAGCCATAAACAGGAATGCTAAATCCAGCATATGTGGAGAGAGAGAGAGAGTTTGGGGTTGTTTTGTTTTGGTTTTACTAGTGAGGTACTGCTGGCGTGGGACTGTGACAGCTTAGTCATATGTAATCTATACAATACTGTGGGTTAGATTCAGAATGGTGCCGACCTCTAGCTATCTGTTAACTCCTTCCTTCACCCTGTCTTCCCAGAAAAAAAAACAACAAAAGAAGCCTAAAACAGCACAATCTACAAGTACTTTGAGGATCTGAATCCATCTGATACTCCGTACAAGCGCAGCTACTGGCAGAGGTCCTTTCTAGGAGATAATATATTATACCTTTCTGAGGGTGAGGCAAACAGGATGCAATTCAAACAGACTGTGTTTCCTCTCACACAGTTGTGTTTGGAGGTTATTTCCAGCTAGAGGAATTGAACTTGTGGCTTGGGCAGTAGTGGTCAGCCACTTGGTGTGGTGGGGGTGGGATTGGTTGGGGTTTTTTTTAAGGGCACAACCCCAGTACTTTTCCAGTAAAAGCACAGACCACTGATTAGAAATTTAAGCACATTGGTGTTAGGCTTGCTTTTCTTAATTGCCCTTCACAGGCCTCTTGGAAGTCTTCCACGGGGTCTGGGAGAGGTCTGCAAACCACAGGCTGGAGACCATCGGTTCTGCTGAGCCTAAAATTTCATGTAAAGCCGTGTCAGTGCCCAGTGCGACGCTTGCCCCTCCGCCAGCGTAACTGGCTTACGGTAAATGGTGTAGATTATCTGCTTTGAAGGAAGAGGGGATTATATTGAAAGGGAGAAATGATCCTTTGGAGGGAAATAGCACGATCTCCAAATGCTTTGGCTGCTAATAAAACTGCTGAAAAAGAAAGATGATTGCAGTGGCATCAAGTGTCAAGCCTTATGGCTGCTCTCTCAGCCTCACCACTGAGTGAAGCATGCCCCTGGTGAGGATGCTATGTTAGTTTCTCCATTTGTAAAATTGCTCTGCATGTGGGTGTGTGCCTCCCCTTCCTTCACAGGTGCTACAGGGCTATACTGAAATGTTCTTTAAATGCTTTGATGCTCTGGGATGAAAGCTGCTCTAGGGGCATAAAGAACTAATATCTAACTATTAAACAGAAATTAATCACTTAATCTGTGGCTTCAGACACACCCCATCCATCTGACCCTGTCCTCTGTATTTTGCCAGGGGAAGAAGTAGAATGAGTAGCAGTTTTACATCTTTAAAATGCTGACAATGCATAAAAATCATAACGTAGTTCTTGTCACAAATCGCTTGCGCTGCAGGCAAGATGAGCTGGGAGGAGAGGAAAGCATTATTAGCACTGGTACATGGCTATGGGGCATGAGGGAACTGGATTGATCAGTCTGAAATCTCCTTTTAGTACAGTTTAGCTGCCCAGCGTGAGCTTACTTGTATTTGTCTGTATTACACAGCAGTGAAAAATTCCGGTTGGAGAGCAGGCAGCTGCGTGCTATGCAAATAGGAGAGGGTCCCTGTCCCAGGGGAGAGATCAGGCAGCGGGTTAACGTGGGTGGAAAACAAGAAGCTGTTCTGGCGAGTAGATAGAGAGCAGAGTGGTCTCAGAGTTTTAAGCATCCTGATAGAGGCTGAAGGAGGACAAAATCTGAGTATGCCTGTAAACCAAACCTGGAAAATTCTACCCTGACCAAAATGTCCATCGGCATTGCAAAGAGTTTGCATTTTCAAGCCTGCTTAGACTGAGCCAATGTTTGTTGCATCCCCTTTGGTAGCTGAAGGGAGCTGCTGGAGGAGAGGATGGCTGACGTTACCCGTTGCACTGCTGGCACCAGCGGGGAGCACGTGGGATTTGTTCTTTGCAAACAGCCGTAATGTGGAGGCAATACGACAAATTCTCCCTGGCTTTCTCTTTATAACCAATCTGCCTCATGCAAAGCTGCCATCTCACACCTCTGCTCAGCCCTGGGGTAACATTATGCTCCTGTTTACAACGTGCTTGAAGTAGCCTTCAAAGTCTGCTCTCAGAAAGTTCAGGGAGGTAGAGATCTCAGAAGGCACTGACACGCATTAAGGCGAACCTGAAGAAATGGAAAAAGGCAATACCTTCGCTGCTCCTGCTTTGTCCCCCTCCCCAAATGATAGTCCCTTTCTGACAGGATAGCTTTTCTCCCCCCTCACGTGTTTACTGTTCATCCCTTGCCCTCACACACCAGACTGGAGGCTCAGAGAACAGCTGGGACCACTGCAGTGACGAGTGTCACTGAACCTCTTTGCCTCACATCCCAAAGCTATTGTAAAAGGCCAGCCTGGCTCCCCCTGAGCTCTTGGTCCCCAGAGGATGAGGTGAAGATGATGATGTTTCTTTAAAGACAGCTGCTGACCTGTTCCCCGCTGCCACATTCAGCACCCACTTTCCTTGCAGTGGAAAGGCAGAGTGAAGAAGCTGGAAGTCCTTTTAGCTTAGGAAGCCATAAAGCCCTGGAGCATCATAAAGAGGGCATTGTGCAGGCTCCTGCAGGACTGTGGGGAAGATAAGAGAGGTCCATCCAGCTGCAGAGTTGGATAACAGGTAGTGTTTCCATCTAGCTGCTTAAAATTAAGGTAACATGGCTGGAAAACTCCATCAGGACCAGGAATCATAACTTCTTTCTGACTTTATGGCAGCCAGCTAAACCCACTGCTGTTTGTGCTTGTAGGGCACCATAGCCCCAGGAATGGCCCTAATGCCCTTCTGGCTTGTCATGCAGAGCACAGCACTCTCAGTAGGTTTCGTATTTTGAAAACTATTTGTGCATGATGGCAGGAATCCCAAGCAGGAAGAACGTGGCACTGGGCTGCAGGCAGTGTGCTGACTGCTGGGTGGGGACTTGCTTTTCTCAGGCTTGCTGAGTAGGTCCTAGGGGCTGATCACACTGACAGACCAACAAACTGAGTTGTGGGGGTTGGCAGAGGAACTGGCTCGTGGTGTGGCTGGATCCCATCCCCTCAGCTCCAGGTCCATGTCCAGTGGGACATTGCAATTCATTGCAACGGCCTTGGAATGCTGCTTTGGGTGAACTGGTGGCTGGGTGTGTTGTGTGGCCGAAAGGAGGTTGCTACACTTTCCTCTTTGGTATGTTGTGGGAGGAGCAGCGGTCCCTCCTCAAGTCTCTGCATCCCCCTGGGACAGCTGGCTCCTTGGTGGGAAGGGCAGCAGGAGCTCCTAGCCAGGGACGTGGAGCACGCACATCGGCTTCACGCTGACAGGGATAAATGGTGCTTTTCGGAAGCATTTCAGATCTGCAGTTGACTTCTCATCTTCCTGCCCAGTCCCAGTGCTCTTTGGCATGGGTTTGCCAAACTTTTACCTACGTACTTGTTGTCACTAATTGTCTGTGAGGGGAAAAGAACATTCTGCCTTGACTCAGCGACTGTGCTGAAATTTCAGCGCGCGGGCTGGGGTTGGCTCGGCATGTCCTGCTGGTAGCTCTCCGTGATCTCCTAAAGCCTCTGCAAAAGCCCGTTGAGTCACTTGGGAGCATTGCAATGGAAAGCTGATAACGGCAGCGGTATGGAAATAGAGCTGAAGGGATTGGGGTTTTTAAACTGATGGCTAACTTGGACAAGGCTTAGCTGTGCTTAAACTGGTTATGTCCATCAGATTCGGTTATGGATGATTCAGCTCCAGCACAGAGGAAACCTTTGAATTGCAGTCCTGTACCTCAGCACATAGACTGCTCACACTGGGGAGGAACTTGTCTTCTGAAATGAAAGCCCCAAACTTTGTGAGGCTGCCCCCTGAGCAGACAGCTTGCCAGGAGCTGGAAGCTGGATGACTGCTTTCCATAGTTCAAAAAGCCAGTGTTTCCAGCAGCCCCCCCACCCCCATCACCTCTGCACTGGACTGGTGACAGTGGTGTCACTGTTGTGGACTCATTTGTGGACTTTTATCCAGAAAGTTGACTGTCCTTCCTCTTAAAAATCTGGGCAGATACAAAAAAAGATGTATACTTTGTGGGGTGTGGGGATTGGGTGACCACACATTCTGAAGCCACAGCACTTGTGTGCTGTCAAGGGCATGACTGAAGTAGCGATTGCCACAAAATGCAGGTGATGTTGGAGTGGAATCCATGCTCACAGCAGCTCTGGGGGAGCAGCATTTCTTTCGGACCCCCAGCCAGTACCATACCTGCCAGGGTGCCTGGTGTGTGGCAGGCAGCAGGTACAGGGCAGCAGGCCCTTCTGTTCCAGCCCACCCCTGCCAGCTATGTTCCCAGGGAGTGGGGAGGGATGGGTTGGTGCCCTCTCACCCCTCCTGGCTAACCCTGCACTGGGCCAGTGCTCCTCCTGGGAGAGGTGGTCACCCTTGCTCCCATCCTTGCTCTGGCGGCTGCCTCTTCCCCACAGTCCTTGCCTGACTCAGGGGGGATTTAGTACCGGGCTGGGGGGAGGGAAAGACGTTAAACAGGCTTTTCCCTAATGAGGTGTGACGCCAGCTGGAGAGGGGGAGAATCCTGCTTTTCTCCTGTCTGTTGCTCTCTCCAGCTAGAGGAGGAGGAGATGTGTGTCCCCCCCTTCCTCTGCTGATTTGCTGCCTCTTCTGTTTCCTTTCTGTGCTGTCCCCAAAGCGTTTTGGCAAGGTTCAGATTTCTGTGCTCACAGCTCAGTGCTCAAAGAGAAAAGGAGAAAAACAAAAGGATTGGAGGCGTGGGGAGGATGGTGGTGGGGAGGAAGCCCAGCCGTTCGCCCTGGCCAGGCTGGAGGAGTGTGGGGATGGGTGACTGGGGCAGGGTTTGCCCTTAGGACCGGGAGTGGGGGTTTGGTGGCTGCTTTCTCCTGAGAGTACCTGACATCACTTTGGCCTGCTCAGATGTGCCACTCAAGGACCCATCTGCTTTGCTGGCTGTCCCTTCTTGGAGGGGAGGGCTGGAAAAACAAAGTTTATTCCTCCATTTGCAAAATGTGGGCTGAGTTAGCTGAAAATCTGAGAGGATCCTAACTCTTTGTTTGTGGTCCTGAGATTTTAAAATTTGTATCACATCTTCCTGGTGTCCCTGTCATTCCCACAGCACCCTGGGTGTGTGTGGGAAGTCCAGGATTAGGTGTTGGGGACAGTTGGATAGAAAATTGTGACATTCAGTTAAACAGGGCAAATGGACCCAGCCTTGGGAAATTAAAGTTCCTCTTGCTGCTTTTACCCTATCTCAAGCAGTGATAAAAAAAATGTAGGCAGAAACACTACAGGACAATGTCAGTATCTTTTTTTTCCAAGGCCAATAATCATGGTTATACTTGGACTCTGGCTTTACCATAAGCTGCTGGCACTGGGTGTTCCTTTTGGTAGGGACCAGAGGACCACCCATGGCACTGGGGAGTGCAGTGCAAGTGTCTTTCCACAGAGGTGCTGACCAGCCTCACGCCTGCTGAGGATGGACCCTCATTACCCACCGTGCTGTGTGTGTGCTGATTAATTCTGGCTTGTGCCAGGGCCCTGTAACCCAGCGTGGCACCAGGACTACACCCAGCCCCGTGTTGGTCTGTGTGCCCAGTGCCCCTGTCAGCCAGCAGCTGTGACATCTGTCAGCAGCTGTGTTGGGTCCCCAAATTGGTGCTGCACCTGCCATGAACACAAGGACGAAGAGCACCCATCTGGGAGAAAGTGGGCAGCAAGAGAGGGGGTAAACTACCCAGCCAGGTGTTTTAGTCCCTACCCAGGAGGCTGCACCTTGCCCAGTGCCCCAGGAATGTTCCCTGGCTCCTGGGATGACCCGCCAACTCCAAAAATGTAAAGGTCACTCCCAGGCCTGGAAAACAATGGCTACAGATAGGGGCTATCTGAGCTAGTTGTGGCCACCGCTTAAGGAGTGTTACTCAAACAGCAGGCTGAAAAGGCTCACGGGAAGCAGTTTAAATATTCCTTCATACAAAAGGCTGTCACATCCTAGCAGAGGCAGACTGCTGACTGACAGCTTTAATGCACAAGTGTAATGTGGATGAGGGAGAGGCTGAACCGGGCAGGGAGCACATTCTGGATACTTAATTTCCCCTGCCCTTTATTCTCAGTTCTGACGTGTCATTTTTCCCAAGCTGCAAGTTTACTGTGGTACCGTGGTAACACACCTGGGATGTTTTAGCATATGACATACTTTAGGTCCTCCATTCTCCCCCCTCCCCCGGGTATATTTATAGAAGGCAGGTGTCCACTTAAGTATTTTACAAATACAGTAAGTCAACACCTCTAAAATACTAACCACTTACCAAGTGGTAAGTAGGGCCAAGAGCTGGACTCGATCCTTGTGTGTCCCTTCCAGCTCAGGATATTCTATGATTCTAAGTGAATTCACTCAGTAATTACTATTTATATAGTGTGATTACTATTTACGTAACAGTAATATCACTGTCTCCAAGGGATGGCAAGCAGCAACTGCAGTTTTTGTATTAACTTGTCATTAAGCATCTAGGGGCCAGAACAGACATTCCTGAGACTTTCCCTATCCCTGTGGCAGGGATGCTGTGTCAGGCTTGGGCTGCCCACTGCCCTTTCCTTGCCTCGGGTTTCCACATATAATAGCTGTGTTTAGAACATTCTTCCCAGGGCAGGTGTCAGGCTTCCGCTCCTGAAGCACTTCGGGCCTTGCACAAGAGGTAAATAAGGGCAGTGTTGATAATGAAAATATGCCATTAATACATTGCCAATAAAAAACTACAAGCGGCGTTTAATCTGCAATCTGTTATCAATAATTTTATTACTGCAGTTACTGCGGTCTAATAAAAAAGCACTTTCTCTTCTTTATTGGGTAAGTGCCAAAACGTTTATCCTTTATTCTCTGGCCATTAACCTTTATTCCATAGCCATTAGCTTAGCCATTTGTGTAACAGTCTGTTGAGTAACATTCAAGTAGAAATTTGTATTCAATCCATTATTTACTCTGAAACCCAAAGAGAATAGCTTCTTATGCCTATGTTGTTTATCCATATTAAATCTTGTTAAGTGCTGTATGCTACTGATGATAAGTCTTATAGAAAGTGGATTTTACTTACTGTGAATGTTTTTCTGGCATACAAATAAAACTGTAATTAATCCAGTAATATTCTAAAAACAAAGCTTGAAATTGCTAGATGGGAAAAAAAGGTTATTTCTTACAACATGTGCAAAATTCGTAATAACTAAATTGCAGAATTTTATCCTTTTTGTGAATCAGTTTCTGCATTGCATCTGATGTGAACTCCATCATTCTGAAATAAGCCATGATACTCTTCATCAAGAACTGAGGTTTTGGGTCATGAGGTCTGACATCCCTCCATCCTTTCTTTCTCTCTTACTATGAAAAAAAGCAACCCAAAGAGAAATAAGCTAAAGAATCAAAATGCTTGCTTTTATTTGAGCCATTTACTTGCTCGCTTTTGGCCATTTCTGGCAATCCATCTGTAACTGCTGCTTCTCTGTGTAAGTGGCTTTTAGGGCCACGCTTTCTGAGCACACCTTTTAAATGAACTCACCAGTGTCAGTGAGTGGAAGCAAACCAGGAGAATGAAACTATTGATTCCTGCCCATCAGCTGAACATGGGAGAAATCATGGCTTTCTTATTAGACTGTAGTATCTCAGACTCACTGAACCCTATTTTTCTGCATCCAGACAAAAGCATTAGTCTTCTGGCTGAAGAGTGACATTCAGTAAAAGCCTTTCAAGGTCTTCCCATAAACTCTTGCAGTGAAGAGGTAGTAGAAGCAGTATTTTTAATGATGGGGAAGGTTGACTGACTTAGTGTGTACTCTGCTGCTGTACACGTATGTGGGGCTGCTCAGGTCTTTCTGGTCCTGATGAGCTCACAGCAAATTTTAAGGAATTAGTTTGATGGTTGGTTTGTTTTTTTTTTTTCTCTCTCCTTTCTGCTCCATAGGAACTGGAAGCTGCTCTTCACAGGGACGATGTGGAGTTTATCAGCGACTTGATCGCCTGCCTTCTTCAAGGTTGTTACCAGCGCAGAGACATCACGTGAGTAACCCCCTCTATGGCTTAAGCACTCTGCAAGGGGAGCTAATTAACACAGTCTCGGGGATGTTTCACGGCTTTAGAGTGATGACATGGCAGTGATCAGCAGCCACCAGCAATCAGGCCAGATGCTTCACCGAGTGGAAGGGAATTCCAGCTCTCTTGGGTTGAGTTGTAGGCTTTTAATTGTACAGACCCGTTAAGCAAACTTCTTTGTTCCGATGCCATACAACTGTGTTTGATGCTCTGTGGTAGCATCAGTGCCTGCAGTGAACACCCACATGTGCTGTTGGTACGCTCTGCACTGTGCTTGGTCAAATTAGTGATATCACACTGAGTCTTTAAATCACCACATATATTTTCGGCATTTATATGTATTGCACAGCATAAAACTCCTGCTCTGCAGCCACCTCACTTGCATGGAAGATACCATTGCTTTACATTGTGACAATTATGATTATTTTCTTAAAAATAAGAGGCTCATTGGAATCTCTCCAGTTGCAGGATGTTGAAAAGTGATTTGACACATTCTCTTGGAGTTTTGACATCCAGAGACACTTTGTTAGTGTCCACTAAAGTAGCCTCCTAAACTGAGGCATCTGTAGAACATCATTCTTTAGGGAATCGCCACTCACACAGCAAAATGTGCTCCCAGTGATAGCAAAGGCTTGTTGCAGTGTGTTTTATTTGTTCTTCTGTGAATCATGTAGTAGCAAGGTATAATTGTGGAGATAAAGATAGTTTGGCAACACATGCACTTACTTGGAAGCAATCCTGCTTCCCAAGATCCTGCTGTTGTGGACAGGTTTAGGGTACTGCATAGGCACAACCATAGATGCTTGCATTGAAAGCTCTATTTCTAATTAACTGATAATGTTCAACAAAAATTATATAGTTAAGTGGCAAGTGTATATATATAAAAACAAAATTCTCTTGCATTGCTGTGTTGACATTCAGCATCAGTGAATACCAGGACCTGAACCAGGTGTCTGTATTGCATTTATTGCCACTGAATTAAACTGATAAGAAGATTGATTGTAAAGGGACTGCAGTCATGTATATCTTCTTCATCAACATAGCCACAGAGCGATATAATCCAGCCTAAAAACATTCTGCAAGTTTATTTCTTCTTACCAAAACTGTCAGAAAGTAGTGGCTTAGGTGTTTTTGCCCGCCTTAACCACCTCGCCCTTGTGAGCAGCGGAAGATTTATCCTTTATGGAATTCATAAATTCCACATTGTGAGATTCTCTAAAAATGTCCAGGTCTAAGAGTGTCCACTCAGCAATTGCACTGTGTAATTGCCTCCCCTTTCACAACTGTTTTAACTCACAGAATTCAGGGATGAATCATGGCTGAGTCGCTGTGCATTGGCGAGTTGTCTATCTGTCTGTCTGTCTGGGGAAGGTTACGCATGTATGTGGCGGCTCAGCAATATTTACTCAGCGTTTACCAGGTTGTGCCTGTGTAGATGCAGCTTTGGTTTACTCTGAGATGTAAAATCTGCAAGGAGACAGTGCCTTCTCGGAAGGAAGAGTGGCTTTGTGCAGCCTGGTACCTGTGTGGGTGTTGTGTGTCTGTCCGTGTACCAGAGGTGCCCAAGGAAACGGAGGAGTGTGAAGCCACATAGTGAAGTTGTGAGAAGTCACACCTCACCCAAACAGTTGTGCTGAGGAAAGCGTGAGGTGCCCGAAGGAGAAACCAGCTGCAGCCTTTCTGCAGCACCTCCTGCAGGAGGGAACTACTTCGTGGGCAGGGGCATAATGAGAAAAGAGCAAGACTGGAGTGGTGCGGTGGAAATGGCTGAAGGAATATATCAGGAAAACTGCCTGGAGCTACTGGGATGTTACAGAGGTGAACTCTGAAGCACCTCAGAGGAAGCCAGTGGGGGAGCCAGTGGGGGAAACAGAAGGAAAGGTGCTGTATGCAGAGGCAAGTCATGAAGGAAGAAGCATTAAGATGTGGTGTAAATATTAAAATCTGTAGATAAATGAGAATAAAAATGACGGCTTGGATAGGCTTCTCAGAAACAAACATGACACACTGTTTCACACCTACAAACCAAATGCAGGATATTTATCCAAAAGCCTGAAATTCTCCTTGTTCCTTTTCACATTTATTTCCAACACCTTTAACCCCAGTTCAAGAGGCCTTGTCTGAGGCACAGCTTCCCTACTGTACCCTGTTTGTCCCTAGTTAGTGGTAAGGAGTTTAGCCTTTTTGAGTGCTCAGCGGACAAAGACATGCAAATGTAAGGCAGCAGAATTTGTGTGGAGTTTAGATTGACTTGTCACGGTGGGCCAGGGCTCCATACTTTTCTGTGGCAGACAGGAGGTATCTGGCTTGTGTGGGAAAAATCAGCAGTTTCACAGATCATCACGGTGGCATTACTGCAGCATCCCTCCAGTCGTTTGTGCTCCCCATCCTCCTGCCGAGGCTGTGAGCTGTTAATATCCAGGCTGTAAAATTCACTCCCTGTTGCACCTCAGAGAGAAAGGCAGGAGCTTGTTCTCATCCTTGTTCTTGGGCTGGAGCACTGGGGCTCAAGCACAGGATGCTACATATGACCTCATATAAAACATGGTTTGCCTACCTCTCCAAGGGCTTTTGAGGTTTAATTAGTTTTGTATCGTGTCTTATATCTTTGATGGCCAAAATGTTATCTGCCTATGCTTTCTCACAGTCTATCTGGGAGCAGCTTGTAGTTCTTGTCACATCTGTTTTGATGGCGTGCAGAACTTGTGGCAGAGCTGGGGTGCCTGGCTTTAATCATGCATCATAGAGGGGTATAAAACTGTCACATACCTTTGCTAATTATAATGTGCTCTCAAGTGATTTTGGAAGTGACTGAGAGCCCTTCTAATGCACAATTTAACGTGCTGTAGTTTGATTTGCTTTTCATTCTTTGAAAAAAAAAAGAGATTAATACTTTTGTAGGGTTCTGTGTTCCTTGGTTTTGAAGTAGAGCAGCTTTGCCTTGGTTTTGATATTCTTTATGATGGCCTTTTTAAAAAAAAAAAAATCACATACATGAGTGATTTTTACACACTACTTTTTACCTTGCTTGATGGCTAAGGAGTGTTGAATGTCTGGTAACATAAGACTTTCTTTGAGTTATGGATATCCGTGTTTAACTACTGAGACTACTTAATGGGATGCTATGTGATCTTCTCCAAACTCTTATTTATCATAACCTTTCATAGCTGTTAGGAATACTCCATTGACCTGGTTCTTGCTGTGTTAAGTACTGTAGAAATACAGAAAAAAAAACCCCAGTTGCCTGCATTTCTGGCTTCTGGCATCTTTAGCAGTGACCCTGTAGCTGTCCTTGCCTGGCACTGGGTGCTTGGAGCACTTGGCCAGGACAGTTTCCCCATTGCTCAACTCTTTTCACTGGGAGCCAGAATACTTCTGTGTCATGATCTGCACCTTTTGTTGTTTTATAAATGCCCTTCATAGTTTCCACATACCATCTGTACCATCGAACTACTAATAATGCAATAGGCATCATTCTATGCTGTAGGCATGGTTTGGTTCGATGCCTCTGAGATTGCCCTTACCTTTTTCCTTCTTCTAGCTTTTTCACACAGGTCTTAAAATCTCTGTGTTTTCTTTTAGTTGTATCAAAATGCAAATACCTGGAAAGAAGAAAGGGAGAAAACTCCTATTAGATTTTGGGTGTTATGAAAAAATAAATTGAAATTAAGCAGTTTGAAAAAATCCTGGTGCTTGCTTCAGATTCTCTCTGATATAAATTGGGTAGCTGCATACTCCCTAGGGGCTGCTACTTTAATTCCAGCAGGAAATGCGATTTGATGACTTGTATGAAGACAGGAAGATCAGAGCTTCAGCTAACGGCAGCAGCCGCAGCAGGAGCCTTCTGCAGCTGTTTTTAAGTAAGAAGTGATGGTGTGACATGGATGTGTACACTCAACTAAAATATTCTAGAAAAGCTCCCGCTGTTCAGCATTTCTTTGGGTGAAGCTCATTCTTCACTGCTCTGTTATTGCACTTTTGCCATTTTTCTAATATGGTGGCATAAAAAGTTTCAAAGATTTTTATTGTATTCCTCATCGGGATGCATTTTGTAGGTTGCTATTGTGCCTCAAAAAACATCTTAGTTGTTTTTTCTAATAACATTTTTTTTTTTTAGCATGGACAAAGTGAGGAATCAAAACAATATCTCTGGAATTTTTTTTCTATGTCCCTTGAGATTCTTTTCTTTTTTTTACACCTCAGGAGGTTGGCCATCGCAGCAGATGAAAATTCTGTAATTGACTTCTGTGGTAGAACAGACAGCATTTGCTTCCTTAGGAACTTCAGTTATTGCTTTTCTTGTTATTTGTTTCCTAATGCACTGGAATTTTTTTCTTCCCAAGTGGATCATCAGTTTTGCACCCCACTTTAAGCTCTTTTGGCATCTGTAAACTAGCCCTGGAGTCTTTGTCTTGTAGTTTGCACCTGGTTTATTCTAATATTGATAATAAGATGATATTCCTTAACTCCCCTTCCCTACAATTGTCTTAATTATTTCTTTCATATCCTTAGTGGTGGCATTGAGAAATACTCCCAGTATGGCATCTAAAGAGCTGTATTTCCTACTTGTTGAATTGCCAATCGAGAGTATTGCCTCTATTCTGCTTATTTTCCAATGCTTGTTCTGTAATCACTTATTTCAGCTTTCATCAGAAAGAAATAGAAATTATCTGAAATCATCTAACCCACTGAGGCACAATGCCCTTTTCTGAGGTTTGCGTTTAATAGCTCTGGGTATTTTGCTTCTTCCTTCTTCTTTGTCACTTTTTCCGTTCCTTGTCCTTTATTCTGAGCAGACTCTGCCTTTACAGGCACTCTGGGGGTTACCCCAGCTCTCATGTTTCGGTAAAAGGGACCTCAGTAAAATGCTTAACATGTTGAAATCACCCTCTGCGTGTGACTACATGAGCTGTGTCCTGCAAATAACCGACATGAGCTGTGTGTCGGTCTGGTCTAGGGGATAGAGTGGCAGGTGAACACGAATAGCCAGCAAACCAGTGCCGGGTTTTCAGGCTCATGGACACTGTGGTGAACTGAGCTGTGGGACTAGCTAAGCCAAGGCACTAAGACAGTCTGAATGAATTCAACACTTCAGTCCATACCATAAGATGTGGGGCAGGCACTGAACTCAGTCACAGCAGACCTGGTGCCCCTCACATTTGGAAGAAGTTTTAACAGCCGTGTCTTGCAGTTGTGCCACTGACCTTGATTATAACAACTGCTCCAATGGCCCAGCCACAAAGCACCTCACTAACTCAGAATCATATTCATGAATGCCAAGTGAATATCAACAAGATCACCATTATTTACAGTCTGACTTTTAACAGGTGCTGCCTTGCATACATCACGGATATTGGTGGATGGCCTCTGGAATCAACTCAGTAGCATCAGCACAGGAGACACCATTAGGGGGCAAGGGAGATGAAGTGGCTACATTGCTCATCTTAAATCTAATTTTAATATTTATTATAATAATAGCCAAGCCATGCAAGGTGAGCCTTTTAAAGGGTAAAAAGTGAAAATGAGGCAGCTGGCAGGTGTTGGGAAAGGAAGGATGAGATTACAGCAGTAAAATAACACGGTCATTCAGAGATTAATGAGAAGCACAGTGGAATAAAATTACAGAGTTCAAGTATAACTAAAGCTAAGTAAATGTCTTTGATTCTCAGATGGATAAAATGAATCTTTAAAGAAGAGTTTGAAGAAAAGTTGGTAGCATGTTCTGGAAGTGCTATTCCATAGATGTGGTGGAGAATAAGGACTGAAAATGGTGGAAGAAAAAGAGGAAAAGCTGTTATTGTCAGGGCAGATGGATGAGAGACAAACAGATTGGATTGCTGGGGAGAGGGAGTTATGCAAAACATTGACAGGGAGGAATAGGTGGCTAAACTTCAAAGAACAGTCAGCGAAGGGTCTTGGAGAGACTGCAGTGATGTCATCGTGCCAGTGTCAGAGCATGAAATATGAAAGGGACAGCTGTATTTATGAGTTCTTGATGTTGCAAAGCAAGTACTCTGGAGAGGAAGAAGAAAGCAATTATGAAAGAAGAAACTGAGAAGGCAAGTGAAAATATCTTCTTCTTTCAAGGGAGAAGACAAAGGATTATGGAGAGAGGGGAATGGGATGTGGAAATTCTCCTAATGTGAAACCTTTGCCCTCACTTTTGAGACTTGCGTTTTAAGACAGTGATGCTCCAAAACACTGCAGGATTTTTGCTCCAGCACAGCTGGTTTTGCACACCACTTCCCTGCACCCCAGCCAAGTTCAGAAACCAATCTTTAGTCCAAGGGTTAATATTAACCCTTTTTTTTTAATATTGGAGACTGGTTTAATATAGGAGAAGTTCTGAAGTTTGGTTTTTTTGGAGCCTTTTAGCCTCAGTGGGCTCAGTGAACAGCTGGGATGGCTGCTGACCAGCTGCTAGGCCACTACAATAATTTGGTTTGTCATGTCAACCTCTGTTCTGAGTCACCTGTGCTTTTACTTTTTCTCCCATTTCACCATCCATCCTTCCTCAGTTTCTTTCTGGCTCAAACAGTGTAGTGGTTTAAACTTCAGAGAAAAGAAGATGAAAGACCTGTTCTAAAACAAATCCCCAAAGGGACTTCTTTTGGACCTATTTATCTGTAAAAACTTAGTTTTATCCAAGGTCTCCAGAAACTTGTAATGTACGGGGCTGGTTCTAAGTAATGAATTTGCTAAGCTTATTTGCTTCAAGGCAACCCCACACTGGGTGTTTTGTGCCTCTCAAGGGGCTCTTTCCTCTGACATTAAGTGTATTTTTCTATGAGCAGCAAGGCACATAAGGGCTTGTTTCATATGGATTTGTGCTATAATACACCATGTGTCCTATTTCCCCATCATCATCAAGACAATAACTCTAGCTTCTTCCCCACAGTGCTCATCATCACTGTAATACCCTAAGGTCCTCTCTGCAGCCCCTAAACAATCAGAAGTGCTTATGCCACAGCGATACTGTTGTCTTTCCTTGTGGCTATGAATTGGGAGCATGCTTTCTGTTGATGGGCACTAGGAATGAACAATGCAGCATTAAGCTGGCTTCACTTGTTCTTCAAGGATCCAGGAATGAATAGTAAGTAATGATCCTCTTCCAGTCTGAATGCTGAGCACTGGTAAGCCCCATTCCTATTTGCTCTTTCAGAATATGGGAGATGTATTTGGGTCTTTTGTAAGTTAATCAGCTCCGACTCCCAAGGGTCGATCTGCTGCTCTTCAGGAGAGTCACCCTCAAATAACAGCAGTAGAAAAGAAAGAAGCATGTGGATTAAAATAGGCGAGCACAAATCAAAGCTTGTTTAGATGCAGGTGAAGGTAATTGATGGATGAAGTGAAATGAAATGCCATCACTGAGAAACCAAAGCCCTTGCTGCTCAATCACAAGGTGAAAGTGGGCTCTAGATACATTCCTTTATTCATCCGGAAGACTGTGTTCATCCCTCCTGAGGTAGAGACTGCTATGGCTTGATCTTCATTTCATCACATCCAGAGTGGCTTCTTGTTGGGCATACACTGTGCGGTTGGTTGTCAAGGTCACACAGAATAGGATACTAAACTATTAAGAGTCAAAGTGGGCACATGAAGCAGAGTGTGGCAAGAGCAGGGAGTGCAGCAGCCATCCTCACATTTCATTTGTCTGTGTAACCATTATCATCCCTCCCTGCACGTCTTTTCCAGGTCAGATCAGTAACCCAACGTGCACGAACCGAAGACTCCCTTAGCAGAACCCTTCAAAGCATCACCCACTGTCTGCATCTTGCCAGGCTTTTCACCCCTCACCAGTGTCACCCAAATCCCCCCCCTTGGGAATGACAGAGTTGGCTTCCCCCAAGGTACTTGTTCTCTCCTGAGCACTTAGATCTTTCTCCCTCCCTTTTTATTGTATCAAACAACCTGTAACTCGTTTTCGGGTTAGTTAATAAATAGTTCTAACACCGTTTCTTTTTGTTTTCCTTTTTGATCCTTCAAGAGATTGCCTTTTGTTATTCAAAGCCGAAGGTACTTGACACAGAAGCAATGCAGAAGCCCCCGGGCTTCAAACGCTGTCCTGGCTGTGGGATCGTTATGCCTATAAGCGATTCCCATCCTCAGTGTGATAAACCTCCGGGAAGAAATTGGCAGAGAAGAATGCAGCACTCTGAATTCCTGAGAGGTGCTGGAAGGCATCCATCCCTTTTGGGACTGGAGGAGATTCACTTACTGATCAGGGATCAGCATTTCATGCGGCAAGGGACCCTCCTGCTTTTGTCTGTCTGACTTTCTTTACAAGGCTGACAAAAATCTGGCCTCCTGTCTATCTGTTGGGGGGAAAGGTACCTTCCTTTGTTAAGTTGTGCTCAGAAATATCCAGTCAGAAGGTTTTATTTTCAGACTTAGGAATTGCTTCTTGAGCTCTAAAACTGACCCTCGGAACTGGTGCGCCTTGGATTTACTGCTCTGAGGAGAACTTAGGTTCTTTGATTTTCTGTTGCATCCAAAACATGACATAATTTACTGACAACATTAAATCTGTCGATATCATCGAGCTTGATGATGTGCCTATAAAATCTCCAATTTGGCATCTGTGTTGCTTAATCTTCTCTTGGTGATCTTATGCTTCACCAGAGGACCAGCTGTGCCCCACAGGTCAGTGCATGCTTCCCACAGCTGGCTGTCCTGCTCTGCACCAGTACCAGCAGCTTCAGTACCAATCATCAGGACATCTCATCACCATTATCTCCCCATCCTTTAGTACCAGTGTATCTCCAGTGCCTTCAGTACACAACCTGGAGTTGGCTCTGAGACTCAGGACCTCTCTTCTACCTCCTGCCAGTCTGCCTTTGCCACTGATCTCATTACTCATTTTCTGATTTTCAACATGACAGAATATTCTGCACTTCAGGATCTCAGGGGATTCTTGCCTCTTGATGTGAACATACTCTCGGGGGAAAATTCATGTTCCCAGTCTAGCTGCAGGGATAGATCTCCTTGGATGGGGAAGTGTTGGGCTCCAGCTTTCCTCAGCTCTGACTCTATTCACTAGCATGCCAGGGAATTCATTGCTTAATGAAAACCATTTTCCCTGGCCCTTCCCCAGACAAAATCAATGTCATCACATGGCAAGATACGACCTACACTTAGATATCTCCCTTTTATCTTCTTGCAGAGTCACATGCCAGCGTGACAGCAAAATTTTTTAGGTGTGATGGCAGGCATTTTCAGTTTTATTATTAATTTATCATAGGTGATGGGGTGAGATAACTTCTTTCCCTGGTCCTTTCCACCTCAGACATAATATGTGATGGCATCAGCACTGGTACCATTTGCTGTGCCTCCATTTCTGGGTAAAGCTTTAGTAACTGTTATTGCCTCTTTCTTGGGCTCTCTTGGCTCAACAGATTGATTCCTCAAGGCAGGAAAAGAGTGGCTGTCCCTTTTGGGAACATGCAGCTTGTCCCTTCTGTGGCTGATGGACTACTCAGTGCAACCTCCACTAAGGAAGCAGAAACCTCTTACTGCTTGAGGGACACTCAAGTCTTCTTCCCATTTAGACAGGCAGGATATCTGACAGACTCTTACCAGGAGTTTTCTGGAGGTTCCTGTGTATTTCCAGATGCTCAGTATTCTACAATTTCAGCCATATCTCGGTGAACTGAGGTCTCTATTTTTAAGTAAGAAGAGAAAAATTAGCTGCAGTATCATCTGCTTCCCTCTGTGCTGGAGCTGTGGTGCAAGTTTCAATGAGATGGAAGGTAGGAAAATGCATGTTAGTGGCTGATTATAGAGTCGGTTTCCTCTTGGAGTCTAAACTTACCCTTGCTGATCTTACGGTCTGTGCATCACACTGAATGCAACTGCTTTGTTCTTGCACCCTTTGACTGATGGTTTCAAGGTAATATCTTAAAGGTAAAATTGAATCAACTGAAGTGCAGAGTATCTGAGAGGGTGGCACTTGGCATGAACATGGTCACCCTGAGTCAAAATCAACAATGCCCATAGAAAACAGCACAATCACTCTCTAATTTAGTGTCCTGATGTAAATAAGGGGAAAGACAATTTTTAAAACTGTCTCAGTTTATCTCTTGTTTGTATTCCTTCAAGGTGAATAATCCTTTCTGTTCATCTATGCCTATATTAATTCATGTTTTCACAAATATACATAACAATACTGTTGGCTCAATGTAGTGATGTTTTAGAATCTTTCAGCAGAATGATTTTCCCCCCTTTTTAATCCAGTTATCCAACTCATTGATTTGTCATTACCAGTTTTCACTCAAATTGCAGCATCAGTAGTGGGGGAGGGAGTTCCTGCTTCTCTGTCCATACCACTGCCCTAAACCCCCCTGCACGCATTGAGAGCACAAGTCAACCCTTCGTGGAGATTGTGCAGAGACCCACTGAGTCTGAAGGAAGGGTTGAGCCAGCACTGAAAGATAAATAGGCAGTCATTATGTTTTAAGTTTTATTTTAATCCCATTAATATTCTCTGAATCTCTCTGGGCAGTGTGTGCACTCTCCTGCTTATCCCCTTTGCCCCCAGGACTTTCTCTTCCTTTGGTACCATATGCCTTCAGCTGTTGTTTGGGATATTTCTGGCTGCTCTGGTTTCATAGCTGCTCATATTCATATTTCTTCCTTCCCATAATCAAACAAAAAAACCCACACAAACTGCCCTTGCTCCTACCTACAAATCAAATGCAGGCCCCTGCACCCAGCATGCATCTAGTTAACCATATGTGTCTTCCTCATCCTCCAAGAACCGCATAATCCACCAGGCTTGGCAAATCCAAACCCTCTTTTCTCCAACGCTTTACATCTTCACACCAATTGCTTTCTTTCCCTGGCTCACTTGGCCAAATAGGCTGCCGGTCTCTTGGGATGGGGAGATGGATGCCGGGCATCTGCTCACTTCTTCCTGCTATTGTGGTGGGGAGTGTGAGGGGGAGCAACAGCAAGGCAGATAAGGGCAGTGAGGAGCAGTTAGGCATAGGTAAAAGAAGGGCCATCAGTGCCTTCAGGCTATGTTTCCTTCACCCAAAATTAATTTCACCTTCTCACACTGAAGGAGAAGCAACAACGTGCCTCTTTGTTGCCTCCCTGTACTTTGAGGTTTTAGAGGCAGGACCAGAACAGTTGTGGCCACTCCTGCTGATCCAGGGGATGGTGATGAAAATAGAGCAGCCCTGGCTCACAGAAGGGTGCTTGGAGCCTCCTACAAGCAGGAATATGACAGGACAGTTCAAAGTAACAGGTATGTGTGATTTCTCCTGCCGGTGCTGCCTTTCTCTCGCACAGCCCAATTAACAGGGGTCACAGAGCACTGATTAGTTGCCTTGGCATTTTGTGAACATAAAGCAGTGGAAAATCCAGGGTAAATGGGGGAAAGGAGATCAAATAGACACTTATCTCAGCTCTCCTGCCTGTCACCGGCATTTGCCAGCCCAAGGAAAGCGCCTTTCCAGAAGAGACCAAGGCGGGACAGTGCTGTATCTGTGCCGGTATCTCTGCTGCTTTTCTGCTTTTTCTCAGCAAAATAACAAACAAATCACCCCCAGCCAGCTGTGTCATTCATAGGGTTGTTGCTAGATAAGAGCCAAACCAGTGGAGATGTGTGGACCAAAGGCAGCTGGGGAAGATCAGAGTGTGCCCTTTTGCCACGCTGGTGTCTGAGATGAGTTCAGTTCCTAGGGCTGGCGTCTCCCCTAGGAGGGGTGGACTTGCTGCCTCCTGTCCTTTGTGTGAGGGAAAAGGGGTGAAAGGCAGCACATATCAGCTGAGGAGAGATTAAAGGACATCTCCATCTAGTTCAAGAGTTGCTGAGTGTGGCCTAGTAGTGCTAAGGAGCCCAAACTGAAACGTTCCTTGGTTGCTCAGCTTTATGGCTGTGGCTGGGGTGAGGAGTCTGAACAAGCAGACCTGGAACCTTCCTGAAGGGTGGGCAGCTGCAGTGACCTCATGCCTTCCTCTTCTTCCTTCATACTCTACTTTTTTTGGGGTAGCAAAGCAATGCTCCTACTTCAGCTGTCATACCCAGGTTAAGTGGCTGCACTTGCTTCTGTCAAGCCAGCACATGCTCCTGTGGTGTGATCCCTTATTAGACTAGACAGCCCACATCAGCTCTCCATTCTCTCTGCCTCCCCAGAGACACTGCCTCGCTCCATAGCTGTTCCTATTCTGCTTCTCTGTGGGATACAGCATATCTGCCAGCTCCCCTTCCAGCTTCCCCAGTTTTTATTGTGTGGGAGATCGCTCAAGGTAAGATGGAGGAAGACAAGGAGTAGGAATGTTCTTAGCTGGTGACAGCCATGGGGTTTCTTAGCTGATTTTTTTCTCTCTCCCAAACACAAACACGTAAGGAGTTCAGCTGGAAAGGCAGTGGATTCCACAGCATCCAACCATGTAAATTAGATTTCCTTAGCAAGGTTGAGCAGCTCTTTCTGGAGAAGCTCCTGTCCTAACTTTATGTTATCATATTGGAGGAAACATCCAGAACCCCATTGTCTTCTCTAAGCATCTTTTCAGCATATTCTTGGTTTGGTCTGGACTCAGGGCCACATTTGAATTCTGGAAGCAAGTTATGGGATGGACAAGAGAGAGGCAGGGAAGAGGAATTGCTGGGGTGCTGAAATTACTCTGCTGGCCTTTACTTTTGTGGAGACCTTTGGATGTCTCTTTCATGGATGTGGAAACCTCCAATCACTCATATTTCAGACTGCCAAATCCAGGAGTTAGACTGGACTATTTTAGGGAAGAGCTGCCTCTACTTAACATTCGCTAACCAGCTAATATTTTGTCCTTATGTTTTGAAATAAAACCATGGTTCTAACATAGAAAGACTGTCTTTCCATGTTCAGCAGTGGCGGAGACAAATGTCCTTGTGTGTAGGGCTCAGAGCAGTCGACCCGCTCAATTCTTCATGTGTCTTTCTCTTTCCCTTCACTGCCAGTGCTCCTGATGGCCACACAGGTAAGCCACAGAATTACTGAGGCTTCAGCAAGGTCAAGAAACTAGTTCAAGCTTGCAGTGGAAGCCAAAAGGCAGGCCTGTGCATGCCTTGTGATGGCCTTGTACTCCAGCGGTCTCTGCTGTCTTCACTACTTTGGAAGGAGAAACTTCATTCTAGAGCTTTGAACAATGTAATTTGAATTTTATTTCCACCACCACCACTTTGTGGTCTCATTCAGGGTCCATTAATGTCAGCTGTCCTGCTTTTGTTCACAGCCACTAGTAGGTCAGCAGGTTTTCTCCAGGCATGTTTCAAAAAAGGCATTGGAAGGCAGGATGAGCCCAGGTGTTTTGTTTCCTCCATCACAGGGGCTCTGCCAGGGTTGGACCTTGCTGAGGTCTGTCACAAGCGTGGTGCACCCAGGAGTCACTGCCTCCCTCTAGGCTGTTTCTGGCTGGAATTTTTTAAGTCTCTCCACCTCAGCAGTACAACTAGTGGCACTGCTCGTTGAATTGGAAACGGAATGTGGCTGTTAAAGTTTAAGGTCACGGTTCCTGGATCTCCAGCTTCTCCGTCATTTTGCTCTGCCGCAGTGAAGTGTTTTGTACAGAGACCCTTCAGGGTGCTTGTTGCCCTTGAGCCTCTGCCAGTTTGGCCACCCTGATGACAAGTTGGCCCATGGTCTGAGGAGGACATAGTTTCTTCTGGCTTGCACGCCTGCTGAGCAGGCTGCATAAGGAGGGCTTGGAAGGATACCTACCCAACCCTTTTCCTCCCCAAGAAGGATGGGGTAGCATTTTTTCCCCCCGCATCATACTTGACTTAGTTTCTCAGTACGGTAAATTGTTTGAAGGTGAAGTACCAACTGGTCCATAAAGCCTCCTCCCCCACCTCAGATAAGAAAGCTCATTAATACAGTAAAAAAAAAAAAAAAGTCTCCATTGTTACATGAGAACTCAAGGTCAGGCTGGTAGTAGTAACTCATATTGCTTCTAAGGTCAGCCTAAGCTTTCTCTTTCTGACAAGCCACGATAGATGGATCATGAGGGTCCTTACATTATTTTTTTTTCTTCTGAAATAGGCTTTGCTTCTCCTGACCCTGTTAATGATGTTTGACTGAGGTCATCCCAGCAAACCCTGAATCCTTCCCATTACCTTCCAGAGGGCTTGCCTTTGTGCCAAGGCATTGTATGCTTGTTAAGAATTAAGCTTTCCTGATCTCTGCTGTAGCAAAGAAGCTGTCTTCATTGGAGAGGCGAGAAATATCTTGAATGCCATCTGTCAGTTAATGCTCTCATTAACACCTGAGTGACTCTCAACACCAAGCTGATGTCTTTTTGCCAATTCAGAACTTAAAAGGTGCCAGCCCATAAGGTGAAATATCTTCAGTCCATAAAATTAATTCCATGATAAAACGTCTGTTCTGATAAGACCTTGATTTTTGAGATTGTTTTTTCTTTTAACTAGAGAGATCACAGAAGGAAAGCCAGTTCTCTTATGTGCTGTGAATCAGATGACCAAGAAGTCCTTTCTCATTTAGTACTAAGAACTCCTAAAAGCAATGCTTGTGCTGTGTAACTGGGGCATCTGAGTCTTTTTCAGCTTTTTAAAGCGTTTACCAGACACAAGTATCACCTCTATTATTTTTCTTCCTGGCTAACAGTCTAATAAGAGCCGCAAGAGTAATTATATTCCTGTTTAAATGGTCCTTGAGGGAAAGGCTGAGCTCTCCCAGTCTTGTTTTCCATGTTCCTCTGACATACAACTCTTGGGTAGGAGGTGGAAGAGGTCTATTGTTGTTCCTGCTCTCCGTCATCCCTTGGTTTTGTCAGGGTTCTTGGTTTTAATCTGAAGAACAATATACTGTCTGGGATTAGATGCAGGTCAGGCTTGCCATTTTCCCAGCAGTTTCAGCTCAAGAGTGTTCCAGTATTTACTCTTCCGTTGCATTTTGTAAATTAAATGAAACAAGAGACCTAAAACACTGTCAACATGATAGATATTCTAGCTAGTGGTCCAGGCAATTATTTGGCATCTGAACTTTCAGAAGGCTTATTTTTGTGTGCCAGCAGTATCTGAGCATCACTGTGAGATTTTTGTCTCCAATATTTCCAAGTCCTTACCCTAATGTTTCTCTTGATCCAATATTTACTCCCACAGGATTGGGAGTTTGGGGGTGAGGGCTTGTGTTTAGGGTATTTTTTAAGGGATGTGTGTAGGGGGAGGGCTTGTACCAAAATTGGCAGCAATAGACCAGATAGGGCAGTGTGCCGTAGCAGTAATTCCACGCTCAGGCTATGGCATCCTGCCTGCAGGAAGTGCAGATTGACACGGAGACTCTCTTACTGAATCAGTGTTTGGTTTTGCTTTTGTTTGTTTGGCTTGATTTTGTTTACAGTTTTCCAGCCAAGACTTGACTTACTTTGGAGTCTTTAAATCAAAGACCACAAGTGCTTCCTTTGGGCATGAGGATAAAAAAAATAAGCGTGGATGTGTGTGTGTATGTGTACACATAATTCCAGCCCCGAGGGTGCTGGGTTTGCTCAAAAAGAATTTCACGTTTGGTTTGCCCTAGAGAGTGCCTGGGGGGCTGGGGTCTCTGGGTGCAGCTGTTGCCTCCCAAGTGTGCACACCATAAGCTCAGACCAAATTTTTCCATACATCCCATCAGCTCTGTGAAACTTTCACCCTCTCTTCCAGAGGTCTCCAAAGGAGCCCCTCCGGGAAGCCGGGCAGGCTGGCCAAGCTTGTTTTTGTGACAGCAGAGCATGACCCCACGCGTTAAAAGCCCAGGCGGTGGGAAGGGTGCCTCTCCCGCGGGCAGGGGAAGCCACTGGGATCGCCAGGCGGGGGGAGGAGTCCTCAGCTCCCCTCTCCTGGAGCACAGAGAAACCTCCCTCTTTGGGAGGCAGCCGGGCAGCAGATGGCCGGGCTGCGGCGCTGAGCTGTCAGGGGGTGGTGTATCATTTCTCTGGCTGTTCTGGACGCTGATACCCATGTTGGAGAGCAGCCCCTCCTTCAACTTGCTCCATCTTCTTTATGCCCTGATTTTTTTGCAGCTGCTGCTAAAGATCACAGGCAACTTGAGCTGCAGCCTTGCTGGTGCTCTTGTGGATTGTCTGACTCTGTTCCTCCCCTTTGACATGGATGTGCTCGGTCATGTCCTTCCCTGTGCCCCAGATTTTGTTTTGTATATGCAGAGGTCTGCAACATGTGATTAAAACTTTCAACCACACTTGCAGGTCAGCTTTGACCTCCTTTCTAATCTTTGCAAAGAAAGGTGGGGACCTCTAGTAACAACCCTTTGGTTTTCAGAACACAGCCAGGGATGAGACTAAGAATTGCATTGGGCTCAGGAAAAATCATCTGCATCTGTGTGGGATGTATCACACAGATATGCAGGTACTGTTCCAGCACTGCCCCACTACAGCTATCCAAATTGCTTTGCACATCAGGGGGCAACTGCATGGTAAGAGATGTTTTAACAAGTGAGGGAAATTTTGTCTCAGTTTTCTGGAATACTAATGATGGGAATACAAAGTTGGGATGGAAGAAAGGGGTTGGAAGGATGAAGTTTTACAATTGCAGAGTACTGTGAGGTACCTCTTCTGATCTCTTACAGTTGATTTCTGTAATACTTTTCCTTGGCTTAATGAGCTGTATGGAAGATGGTTATGCCGTATGTGAGGAAGTGGTTGACATGTGGTGACAGTCGTGCCTGTGGTTTCACACTTCTTTGTAAATTGTTTCTAGAACTCCCAGTTTACTTTCAGAAGAGAGTTGGTTTTCATTTGGATATGTGCCCTGAGATAGAATGTGTCCATGTACCAGTTCAGCCTCTTTGGGAATGCTTCAGTTTATAGACAAAGGACATTGCTGACCTGACACTGCCTCCATTAGTTGAGGTTTTCTGCAAGTCTCAGTGATGCTGAGAACCTCTGGAGAAGAGAAACACCTGTCTCAGTTATCTCCTTCCAGCCCTTTTCCCACCTACAAAAGGGTTTTCAGAGATTCTCAGTTGCAGCAGAGACTCTGTAGGACTTGGCATACCTGCAAGTGTATCACTGTCCTATTAGTGAACTTGAAAGAAGGGTATTTAACAGACTGTATCCAGGTCATTCCATTCCTGGACCCTCTCTCTCTGGTTCCTGGGTTTGAATTTTAATTCTGAGCAGTTGGCCCGGAGCATTTCTGCTCAGAAAACCCAAGGGCAGAGTTCTCACAGATTGCTGTGCTCCCTGCAGGTTTTCTTCTCCAAACTGAAGGGGCTGTTTGAGAAACTTTTTCAAAGGGAAATATATCAGAGACAGGCTGAATGAAACTAACTGAAGGTGTGGCAGACAGGCTGAAGACGAGCACCCTGCATTTGTCTGGAGAAAAGAGGTCGATTCCCATTAAGAGGGAAAATATAAATTGGGCGAGATTGAGAGTGATTGGGAATGCCTTGAGACATCTGTTTCCCATCTCTGGTTCTCATTTCTATCCTTATTCAAAGCGACAAATGCACAGTAGCTGTCTTTGGAAATTGATGGGGGTAGGAACTCAAAAGTGCTCTTAAGAACAGAGCTTGTAATGCATTGAACACTGGGTGGATGGCGGAAATTTCTAGTGTTAGCCACTTATGTGAAGTCAAACTCAAACCAAGTTGGTTAAGTCAACAGAGCCAGTCCCCAGGGGGAAAGAGAGCTACATAGGCAAAGATTTCAGATGATCCTCTGGAATTGAGGGGCTTCCTGGATCAGTTTTCTTTGAGAGCAGCCAAAATGATAGAGCAAGATGAGTGAACTCGTGCAAACAGCAAAAGCATCTGTCTGATCACCTTTTTTCCATGCCTTTTCCCCTTTTTTCTAGGGAGAAAAAAAATTTAGCCAGAAAAAAAATTGGAGCAGATAAAACCCTGTTATTTTTGTGGCTTCTTCCTGGCCAGTCTTTGTCACTCACTAGTCATTCAGGATCCTAGGGAAACTATTTTTTCAGACAATTTTATTGGAAATAGCCAGAACCTCTGTATCAGACTTGATGAAATAATCTTCTACCTTGACCTCTGACAGAGTGGAAGAACTAAACTTGGGGGGCTGAAAATGGAATTTTCCCTGAGAGCTTACAGTCATTTCCCTTCTGCAACTGACTAAGCATCCAAATAGAGTTGTTGCCTTCCTGCTTCCAGGAAAAGATATTCTCATCACTCTATTCTGAAAGCTCGTCAAAGCTGTCTCTTTTTTTTCCCTTTTTTTTTTTTTTTTTTTTTTTTTTTTTTTT
>NW_020955218.1:1805709-1922325 GCF_003031625.1 Empidonax traillii | reverse complement strand
TAGGTGTATTCTGCATCAAATACTTCACTTTAAAAAAGGATATTTGCTGTCGTTTTTACCCTAAAATTATTACTTGAGGCAGCACATACATCATTTCATAAAATGCCAGATGTCAGTTCTCCCTTTTTGACTGAACTTTGTCAACACAGAGGGCTGTTTCAAGTTGCGTTTGTTTGACTGCTGATATTAGTGGGAGTGAAACAATGGTACTTGGAAATACTGATGCTTTACTTGTGTCATGCAGAAAAGAGCAAACTCCAGGTTGCAGAAGGCAGTAGATCTGTGTACATTCAATCTGCTGTTAAATACAACCAGAGGGCTGGTGACAGTCATCGGGTGAGAGGACGTATCCCGGGAAGGTCAGCTTGCATTTGACGTCAGAAGGAAGCAGGCTGGCGAGGAGTGATCTGCAGGGTAGTAGCACCAACTTCTCTCTACTCAAGGAGAAAGGGAAATGCTGCCAGGTGGACATGGATTGAGGCATCTGTTCCTTCGTTCCTGCAGTCACTGTCCAGTCATGCTCCTTGCAAAGAAGTCCAGTTTTTACCAAATGTGTGAAGACCTCTGTCTAATAGCTGACTTCTTGTTGACTTTTAACCATCTTTTTTTCAGTTGGATCACACTCCTCTATCTCTTTGTTTAAAAATAATAGCTTTTGTAGAAGTTAGCGGTTTCTCGGGGAAATGCAATTCTGTGGTGCTGGCGCGGTTCCATTAATCATATAGAGGAATCTGCTTGTGCCAAAAACCTATCAAGTTGAGCTGCCTTTTTGAGAACTGGTGGGAATGTGTACCCAGTGGTGTTCTTGCTGGCATATGGACTTCCCGTGTGTGCAAGAATGGCTGGGGCATGGGGGGGTCCCCCTTTGCTGTGCTCAGGGTACACAGCTCGAGCAGGCTGAGCGAGCCTGGCAAGTCTCAGGACTCAAAGTGATACGGACAGATCTTCAGAAAGTTTAATATTTAGGGACACATGGCCTCACCATGTTTTTCGTTCCCTGCCCTGAAATTTTCAGCATTCAGATTAAAGGCTTATGTCTCATTAAAATATGGACAGGAGTTCTTTTAGCTGTAACCTCCATTAGCAGTCAGATCGGGACATTTACACTCAATGACAGACAAGGGTTAGAAATGTCTGCTTCCTTGAGTTGTATGATGAACTACTGGGAATGAAAATGGGACTTCATGTGGCCCAGCTGGAAGATGATAAAGATCAATTTAGTAGCAATTTGTTTATGAAGAGCTTGAATGTTCAGTTTGATCGTCTGGGAGACTACAGAGGACACAGCCCTCTGGGCTGAGCCCTCTTTGGGAGGTACAGTCATGCTGGGGATGATCCTCATTGTGTGTCGGGGTCCAAGCCATGTGTATTATTAATTGGGCTTGCTCCAGAGGCACTGATGGAGGCAGGAACAGGCAGAAAGTGGCAATACCTTTGGGGATGGAGAGAAAGACGAGTAGGGGATACAATGTGAAATCCTATGGTGTTGCTGTGAGGTTGCTGTGTTTTGGGAATATGGGTTACAGAGCTGCACCAAGCCATAGCTGTTGTGAGGCATCGTTTTCCTACAGGTGCTGTCTTTGTGTTGTGTTTGAGTTGGTTGGTGCACCAGGTGTTTCTGGCATGGCAAACTACAGTAAGTGTTTACAGTAAGTGGGACTTTTCTCCCTTGGTTAGATCCCAGACGTTTCACAGCTACCTGGAGGACATCATCAACTACCGCTGGGAGCTGGAGGAGGGGAAACCCAACCCCTTGCGGGAGTCCACCTTCCAGGAGCTGCCCCTGCGCACCCGGGTGGAGATCCTGCACCGCCTCTGCGACTACCGCCTCGATGCAGACGACGTCTTCGACCTCCTCAAGGTGCTTTGGGCAGCAGGGACGGGGGAAACAGTGTGGCCCTAGGAGCTGGGCCAGATCCATGAGTTTTCCTGGGAAGAGAGGAGTAGATGCTTTTCAGTGTATTTTAAGCCAGGTAACCGGTGGTGACACAGTGGGTTGGCAGTTCTCCATCTCCTCCTCTGCCTTGCAGAGGACCCAAGGCAAGTGCCCCACGGATTGGGCCCTTGTCCTCTGCGCATGAATTCATAACATGGGAGTCACTAAGCAAATTGGCTTTGCTGGCTACTCTTCCTGAGAAGAGTGAATTTGGAGATGCTCCAGTGGCAGGGCTGTGAGAGCTGATACTGCCTTGCTGAGGGATGGTGTGAGATGAAAGGATGGGGCTGAAGTATACTGGGGGAGCTGAGGGGGAGGGTAGAGGCAGGGAGGGGGGAGGGAGCTTCTCAGGGCTGTGCGTGACTGTCGCCAGCACTAATTAGACCTTCCCTGTCAGGAGCACCAGAGATGAAATGTTAAAACGAGAGAGGCCATTCAAATTAGAGATGCCAATCTAAATCCCTCCCTGGACAGAGAGCGAACAGTCGCCTTCCCCCTGGAGTAATATTTTCCCAGCTCGGCCGGGAGGAGCAGCTGTACTGCTGCTGTGGCGTGGTGGGAGGGAAGGAGGGAGGGAGGGAGGGAGGTGTTTGCGGAGAAGTGTCATCATGTTTTGTGTGACAATGTGGCTGCTTTTCAACTTGTCACCGTCTGGCGGGGGGCTCCCGGTGGGCGCAGGGCCTGGACGCCGACAGCCTCCGCGTGGAGCCGCTGGGCGAGGACAGCAGCGGGGCCCTGTACTGGTACTTCTATGGCACACGGATGTACAAGGAGGACCCGGTGCAGGGGAAAACCAACGGAGAGCTGGCTCCAGACAGGTAACAACCCTCACACATGCACCCCCCACCACGTCTGGGTGGAGGGGGCGAGGGGGGCACAGCCAACCCGGCTGGAGGGGGCTCCGCCTGACTGCTGTTGTGCTGGGGGGGGGGCCTGGGAGAGGCCGGGGCAGTGCGGGGCGAGACTGGAGTTGCCAAGCAGACAGCGGAGCTGCCCCGCGCCGCGCATTGTGTCGGAGCCAGCCTGCAGCCTTTGTGGCACCAGGAGAGCCTGCTGTGGGAACGATGCTGCCTGCCCCACTGCATTCCTGCCTGTCTGCCCCGCACCGTACCGTGCCGTGCCGGCGGCTCCCAGAGCAGGCTCCCAGCCAGTGGGAATCCCTCCTCTCCCCTCCCCGTCCTGTTGCTGCTCTGATTTAATCCCTCCTTTGGTTGGGTTCCTAGCAGCTGTTCCGACTTCTGTGCCCTTCTCCCATCCTGCCAGCCTAAGTTCCCTTGCTCAGCAGATATTTCATGGTGGTTTTGCCATTTTTCAGGGGATGTGGGGGGCAGACAAACACCCCAAATGTTCCTGGGAAAACAGGCAAGAGACGAGGGCGACCTCCAAAGCGGAAAAAACTACTGGAGGAAAATTTGCTGAGGTATGGAAGCGTTCTTCCTGCAACAGAGGGAAATATAATGTAGTTCTGGGGTTCCCCCAATAAGTATGTATATACCATGCAGCCATAATTTCAATGCATCTCTGAAGCAAAGCAAGCTCAGGCTTGGTGGATGCTTTGATCACTCTCCAAAGCAAATTCTGACCGAGCTAGAAGTTCGGTGAAACCCGGGGCATCACTCTTCCAACCACCTCACTTCAAATGTAGTTCCACCATGCAGTGCTAGAGGATTTGCTCCTGATAAAGGACACTTTCACTGTGTAGCACTTGAAGCCAAAAATCATGGCCACTTGAGTCAGTATAGATTTCAGGATGCTTACACAAGAACTGAAATACTGTACTTGCCAAACTTCAGCCTGCACCCTTCACTTTTAAAAACTTTATGAAGCTATGATAAATATATATGTGAAAACATATATCAAACGTGTGTTCTGCAGTGTGTTTTTTTCATGGTTTTGCTGTGCATTGAATAATTGCTGTGTCCCCCATTCTTCTTCTTAGAAGCAGATGCATTTCAGTGGTGTGAAGTAATGTATTTATTGTATCACTTCTTCTCTTTGTTTTTTTTGGTAGGGAGAAGGCAGAAGACAACTTGCTAATCCATGAGACTCAGATAAGAAATGGTAAAGAGATTTTGTGGCATCAGGGTTGATACCATCAGCTAACATGGTTCTTAAATTATCAAAGCCCAGAGAGATGTCTGTAACAACCCAGCTTTTCTCAGGAAAGGGAGAGTCTTTCTGCTGATGGTTGGGGCCAAGTTGGGAAGGAGGGGTTTGCAGGGATTACAGGCTGCCTTGCAGCTGGGAGCCTGGGCACCTGTAGGCTTGCAATCTAATCACGGATGATTTTGGGAGGAAGAAACCTAACCTATTGGGATGCACTAGACCTTGAGGGCTCACCTACAAAAATGGGTTGTGAATCGTCCTCACTCTTCCAGGAATGAGGTAAACACACGGCCCTGTTGGTAGCGGGTGTGTTTTTTAGGGCTGGGAAGAGAGTGGGTCAGTGATGCCAAGAGAGAGAGAAGGAAGAACCTTTTTGATCCTCCTCACTTCTCCTTCCTGGTAGCTACTGGGTGGCTGAGCACAGTAAATGACATCTTGGGGGTACCCACCTAAGGGTTAATGAGGTAAGCAGAAAGAATGAGTTGGCAACATGAATGTGAGTTCAAGGGAGCTGGGACTCATTTGTCATACATGTGTATCCACTGGCTTCCACAAAACCCAGGGACTCGGCCTGCCTGTTCCCTCACAATAAAAGGCAAGGGTGGCATTGTCTTTCCCATGCCTCCTTCCCTTTGCCCTTTGTCTTCAGATTTCCTGGCGGCTGTTCCAGAGCTGGGAGGCAGAGCCAGAGCGGTGCGCGTGAGGCTGAGGCGCTGGGGGTTTTATCAGATCATTGTCTTCCAGCAAATTGTGTCACTTCAGCTGCAGAGTAATCTGGTGGCACAAAGCAGTGCCTTAGTCCTGTTTGCTATTGAAATGAGTTATCCGTAGGCAGCTGGCAAGGGAATGGGAAACAAGGGTACAGGGTTTGGGGGCAGTGTACAGGTAAGCTCCCCCCTGCAGGTGGGCAGATGGCTGGTCCTTTGCCATCTCCCTTACTAGGCCCCAGTGCATTCACTTGAGCTGAAGCTGAGGGTGGGCTCAAGTCCAGGCTGGCCTGTGACCTGGAGCATGTGCTCACTCTGTGCCACTGCCATGGCACCCAGGCTTCTGACAGAGGGCAGGTGGCTGGGGGGAGGCTGCAGCTTTCTGGTCTTCCTAGGGCAACCTGACAGCTTGCACGCCAGAGGCACTTGCAGCTCAGACCCATAAAGGGCCCAGAGTCAGGTCCAGAGAGAAAGGGGCTCTGTTTTTTTGCTTCTTTACATTTTTCGTTGTTAGTTTGCCTGCAAATGTGGTGAGAAGGTGCATGACATCTGCCAGTGGCAGTGGTGGCCATTGCTTTCTTTCCAGGAGCCAGTGGTTAGCTCTAGAAAAGTCTAGAGGGAGCTGAGAACTCTCCAGCCTGAAGGTGTTTGATTCAAGACTTATCCCCCCACCATCTCCTAAGTGAAAAAAAAAAAAAAGGCCACAACCTTTTTTGCTTAGAGAGCATCCTGGGGCAAAAGCGTACAAGTTGCAACCCATGAGGCTTCCCTGCTCTGTGTAAACATTTGTGGAGCAGCAACCACATTCCCCCTCTCCAGGTGGGTGTTCCAACCACCGTGCAAGAGAGCCCTTCCTTCACAGTTAATATTCAAATGTTTCACACAAGGTGGAACAGCTCAGAGTGTCTTGGTAGTTGGGACACGCTCAGAGCAGTGGGTGATCTGCTTCAATCCCACTCTGGATCAAGCAGGGATGGGATGTGAACTTTTGGAACTTCCCCTTCATCTGGCAGCCTGATGAACCCTGTCCTTCGCTTCCTCTTGTGTTCTTTCAAGTGCCTGTGAACAAAATGTTTCATTTGGGGAGAACAGGAGGATTTTTTCACTGCAGAAAAGGTTTGCAGTGCTTAAAAACAAAAAAAAAAAGCTTATTTCAAATTACAGTATTTTTTGATGGTTTTATTCTGCTGCCAGACTAAATCAGACGTTTGTCTTTCCCCTTGTCCTGCTCTGGCTGACAGCCTCCATTACAAGAAGCAAATTAAATCCTTTTCTCTGGGCCATCATAACTGGAATGTAGGCTTGCTACAAGGATGTTGTACCACCCATGTGTTGCCATGTGCCACCATTATTTCTTCACCTGTGTGTTTCCTCTGTGTCTTGGCATCACTTTCAGTGTCACTAAGAGAGGTAGCAGTGCTTCTGGTGGATGAGGAGAGCTTTGGGTCTAGAGCAAAGAGCACATTTTTCATAACAGTGCCCATTAACGGTGTCTTTTGCTCTTCCTGAGCCCTGAGGAGAGAAGAGAAGGGATCAAGAAGAGCTGTTAGTCATAACTGCTGTGGAGATAACATCCTTTCATGTTTTTGAAGGGTCCCAAGGGCCTGGCCGTGGAACATGGTGGCTGCTGTGCCAGACGGAAGAGGAGTGGAGGCAGGTCACAGAGAGCTTCAGAGAGAGGACTTCCCTTAGAGAGCGGCAGCTCTACAAACTCTTGAGTGAAGACTTCCTGCCGGAGATCTGCAACATGATTGCACAGAAGGTGAGGAGACATGACATCCTGTTTACCTCTCTTTGACTGCTTCCAAGAGCATGGACGTTTGCTGAGTGAAGGAGAGCTGAATCCAAGGAGCCCGTCACCCTGTTCTGCTTCCTCCCACCTCCAACCTCCCAGTGTCATGGATGTGGGGGCTGTGCAGCTTGTGGGGGTAGGAAAGACTCTCCCCCGTGCTGTGGCAGGGCTAGAGTTGATGCTCGAGGATCTGGTTCGTGGTTGCACGGCAGCGTTGGTAGGATGGCTGAAGGGGTTACTGTCTTCAGCTATGGTCTGTGTCCCTTTTCTCCTAGCAGGGAATTCTCTGTGCTTTTGAACTGCTGCGATTTACAGCCTAGCTTTTCTGTGCAAACTGCCTGTGATTCCACTTTTACTGACCTTTCTCAGCTGGCTCTGCTGGAGGGGCACTGGCTGCTTTAGCTGTTCTAGCTAAGTCTGCTTGAGCTGGTTATGTCAGAGCCCTGAAACTCCGGAGGGTGTTGTCCGTCAGCTGAATGTTTTCAGGTGGGACAGATTTGGAAAGGGATCCTTCGGCTAGATGGCTTTGTAAAATGGGCTCTGCAGCCAGCACGATGTTCTTGGATTGAGTTCAGTTTGCTTGTTTGCTACCCTTGTAAAGCTAATAGGGATTTCATGGTCACTTCTAGCCCCCAGAGTTTCTGCTGCCAGTGTCACCGATGTGCCCTAATTTCCTCCACTCTCTTTTTCCTTCCCTCAATTCTCAACCCTGTTTCAGGAGAAGCGTCTGCAGCGGACAGAGTTTTCTCCCAGGTGGATGTCTGACCATCAGCCCATCAAACCAATCAAGCAGGAGGTGAGGGGGGGTGCGAGGGGGAGGACGAAGGAGGGAGGCGAGAGCAGATGCCTCCTGGGGGAAAAAATAAACCGCAGCATCGCTATTCAGTGGGAAGGAGTCGCTTGAAAGTGCTTGTGCTGAAAGAGAGATGGGTGGTAATGCCTGTCAAAGGCAGGCTGACACTCGGGGTTTCTATGGCGAGCAGGGAGGTGCTGCCCTCTGGATCGCAGAGGTAACCGGCCTCGCTGCAGTCTCCAGTGCAGCTGCATATGGAAATCTGCGCTCAGTCTGGGGAATTCCACTTCAATGAAAGTGCTGGCACATTCGAGGCAGTTCAAAGAAAAGTTGAAGAAGGATGAGAGGGCTAGAAGAACCGGCTTACAAAGGGAAATGACAGAAATTCAGCCAAGGGGAAAACGTGAGGCTGCAAACACATGAGGGTGTAGATAGTGCTGAGAGAGAGAAGAATGACTGATGCAGCGTGCGGAGCTGAGCTAGGAGGGGGTCAGCTGGAAATGGAAGTCACAATTTAGGCAGCTTAAAGAAATGCTTATCAAACTGCAGCTATGTTGGCTGAAAAGGCTCTTTCCGTGCCTCTTCACCCTCATCTCTTCCACGCCATCAGTGTAACAGCACTGCTGCGGCCGCTCCTTGCGGATCTGTGCAGTGAACCAGCCCCAGGAAAATGACTTGAGTTAAATATAACCTTTTTCTTTGGTCAGGGTTATTTTTAACATAGATCAGTTTTCCGATCCAGTTCACCACACAGCCCCCTAATAGTCATGCTGGCACAGTCAGGGATGTGGTGCCGTGGAGATGGGGGGTCTTTGAACTGGCAACTGCTACCCAAAGCAATCAGTCAGACAGCTCAGGATTAGCTGTGGAGGAAAAGATTGTCTTGATTCTATCAGGTTGTGGCATAATCTCTCACTGTAGATGTAATCAAAATGTATTTACCTGGTGTTTTGTCAGAGCCTGGGAAACTAAGCTGCAGGGAATATTCCACATGAGCCATAGTCAGGGGCTCCCACAAAACAAAGGAGAAAGTACAGTTCCCTGCAATAAATTTACTTCCTTGGAACAGATAAATGAAAGGAAGGAAGAACTTCTCATCATGCTGCAGATAAAAGCCTGCTGGGAGGAAAATAAGACCCTAGTGATGGTCAGTTTGGGGCCAGAATTGCTCTCTGCAAAGCCCACCGTGCAGGAAGCACAGGGACACGTGTTTGTTCACAGGCAGCAGAAATCCCAGAGGAGGAGGGGAGTGGGAAACACATGGAGCCTGAATGATGCTAATCAGTACCGCAGGTGCTCCAGGTCTGCTGTGGCAGAGGGCCGTTAATTGCTGCCTGTGGGCCAGTGAAACATTTCCAGCGAGCGGGGGGCCCTCCTGGCTCCTGGGGCACAGGGAACCAGCCAGTGTGAGGGTGGTGATGCTCACAGTGCTCCCCAGCAGGATGTGGCAGTCATCCCTGCCACTGGGGAGCCAAGGAAGGTGCGAGCGTGTCTGATGTTTGTCAATGAGGGTGGGCAGCAGGCGAGCCTGCTGGGGGAGAAAACCTCGACCGAGTGCAGGTGACCCCTTCCTCCTGGCTGCTGCTTCAGTCCGAGATGTAACTGCTCCATGGGCTCCTGATCCTGCAGGGGATTTCTCAACAGGTGGTTCAGATTAGCTCCTCATTAAGAGCCGCCTGAGCAGCACCCTCATTAGGATCACGCTGCGGAAACCTGAGCGGGAAAGGTTTGGCGGATGAGGGGCCAGGGTGTCCAGGGCACCCGCGCCTCCTGGCCTTCTGCCCCTGAAGTCTGATACCAACTGCCTGGAGAGCAAAGCAGAAGGCAGGAGTTTGGCCCTTTCAGGTCGCAGGGCCAGGGGAAGGCAGCGATGTTGTGTCCTGGAGTGCTCTCTGCCGGAGGGAAGGAGGCGGTGGTGCCGTGGTAGCAGTGGTTTGTATCCTCCAAGTGGGGGAGGAAGCTGAAGAAATGTCCTTTTGCCACCTCTGTGGTCAGGAAGGAAGTTTAACTTGCGTTTGGTTCTTGTTTTTATCATTCCAATAAGCGTCGGCTTCTACCACATCTCGTAGGAGTTTACTGGTTTGTGTTTGCGTATTTTTTTAACCCTGAGTTGAGCACACTCGTCTCCAATGGGCTTAAGAGGTACACTAGGCAGAGGATCCCTCTGAAAATCAGCTTGTTTCTGTGTCTGAAGTGTCTCAAGAGCCCGTGCCAGCATTGCTGCTGCCCTGCAAGTGCTGCAGGGAGCAAGTGCCATTGTGAGTCTGCTGCAGCCCTTGGGGCTCACTACAATGTGCTTGTGGTTTCTGTTTTTCCCTTTTCTTCTTCTACTTATTAGATCTGGTAGGATTACACTCTTTCTTTGCTTAAAATTGTCCCCTTGCTTTGTCAATGCCATATTCGTGGTGTGTTGACCTGGAACATGTTATGGATTCGATGGCATTACAGTGTAGGGTGCTGAATGCACCCTGCAGGCTTGGAAAGGTCCTCGTGGTGAGCACTGCAGCTTGGATGTTGTGTTCATGTTTCCGTAGGACATGAAAGGTGGAAGTTGTATGAATCCAGGGAAAGGGAAGGTCTCACCTGTGTACCAACAATCAAAGAAGTTAGTGTGTCGTGCCAGGCTGGCTTAGATCTACTGATTGGAGAGTTTAAAGGCTGATGGTCACATCCTCAATAAAATATCTTGGTGTACCAAATCCTGATGGCTGATTCCTGCTCACCTCTTCTAATTGCTGCAGAGTCTGACTTTTTTGGTTCTCACTGCTACTTGGAGATTGATCAAGAAAGTTACGGGTAAACTGTTTGATGATGGTCGGGATGAGACGTGAAGGGAAATTGTTTACAGCTCATGAGTAGAAAATCGGATAGTAGAGCATTTGAGAAAGGGACATGAAAAGAATTAAAAGCAGAACTGTAGAAATCAGTTCTGTAGGTTCTCGACCCCTTGTGTTTGGCATAGCACTTTCAGTCCTGAGCATCCTGGTGTTTGGATATTGATCGGGGAGAAAAGGCCTGAGAGACAACTGGAGCTGTAAGGATTGCTTTATAAGGAAACATTTAACCTGACTGCAGAAATGTCAAAGTTTTGCATAAGTGTCTGAGGAAGCCCATAAAGGCTGGAATGTGAATGAACTTTAGGCTGAATGTGAGCAGAATCTGGCTTATCTAAGGCACATGGGCTCACAGAAAGATTTTCCTAGGAAAGGGATATAAGAGTAAACTACTAACATTTGGCAAATATCTAAAGGAAAAGAAGATAGGCAGAGTTCCCTCATGGGGAGATGATGCTATAGGATTCACCTAAAAACATCAGGTGTTTTTGCTGCCTAGTCTGTCTTTAAATGCAGAATATGGTCCTAATTTTGTTAAGAGTCCCATCACCCTCTCTTGGACACTTCTCTCTGACTGTTGGTGGTTGAAGTATAATTCTCTTAAAATATTTTTGCTGCTGGAAGCAGGGAGATAATCCACGATGCTCATCCACAGGGAGTCGGAGTGGGACTTTGTAGGGCAGCACAGGGCTGTGTAGGGGAAGGGGAGGCAGAGGGGGAATGAATGTACAGTGAAACCAGACAGCATTTCTAGGTGTTTATCAAAACAGCCCCAGGTTCCACTTCTAGGCAATGAAACAAGGACAAAACAGTAATTGGGGCCAGAATTATTTTTTTTCCTGGGGATTAATAATGGACCTGGAGAAGTTGATGGTCTGAGCAGCAGCCAGTGGACCCCAGCTGATTGCTAATCCTCAGGAAATGCCTTCTGCCTAAGTGGTGGTTGCTGGTTATTCCCTGAAAATGAAGTTGGAGCAAACTGTGTGTTCACTGTTCTTTTCCGGCTGATATTCCCTGCTGACAAGGCACATGTATCTTGGTCTTGCAGAAGTCAAACTGATTCATTTGTCTTATCATTAAATTAAGCTAATAAAGATAATTCCACACTTTCATGTACATACCTTGCACTTTATTGGAGAAATAGGAGCAGGCGATCCCTGGTCGGGAAGCCTGCAGTCTGAAGTAGGATCAAACACAGCCTTGGAGCCTGCTGGCAGTGGGGAACTGAGGAAGTGGGGCAATAAAGAGCCAGGCATCCTGGAGTGAGAAAACTGGGTTTGGGACCCAGCAGGAAAACTGTCCAAATAAACAAACAAGAGCTAGTTCAGGGGAGATTACCACACAGAAATTTTGAACAGGAAAGGAAAACATTCCAAACAATACCTCAGTGCAAGGCTGTACCAGTCTCTTTTCCTATTGAAGTACTCTGTGTTTTATAGCAGAGCCAGGTTTGGCAACATAGTTCTTTCTGCTCACACTTCCCACTTGGAGCTCTGCTAGCTGGAAGAGGTAGAGGTGTTCTGTGGGGCTGTCAACAGCCTGAATCCTTTGCCCAGAAGGGAAGGGAAATACACACGGTGCGTCCCTGACAGAATGGCAGCTTGTCTAACCCATCGCTTCTCCTTCCATTGTCCTTGTATCAGTAGGATTTCATTGCTTGACAAATAACTTTCCTTTACATGTTGCTTTTCATCTAGGAATTCATGCATACAAATCCATTTTTCCCCCTTTTCTTTTCCTCCCAGCCATTCATTGTAGGTTTGCTTTAATGTTTGCTCAAAGTAATCCTTCCTCCGCTCAGACTTGAATAAGCCAATGCATTACAGTTTTTGGTGCCCTGTTCTGTCACAGGTAAACCCGAATGTGCTGAGTTCCATGGAGAAGCAGAGGCGCAGGGAGGAAGAGGAGGAACGCCAGATCCTTATAGCAGTGCAGAAGAGGGAGCAGGAACAGCTGCTAAAGGAGGAGAGGAAGAGAGAGATGGAGGAGAAGGTCAAAGCAGTAGAAGGTAACATGCAGCCAGTGTGAAGCAGAAGTTTTCAAAGCCAAGACTGAAATCTTGAATTAAGATCTGCCATTTGCATCCCTCCCCTGCCAGACCTGCTAATGGGAATATCTTTTCTTTCACTTACCTCTGATAAGTTGGTCTGACTGTAGCTTGTTTTTGTTTGCCTATCTCCCTTGGTGTTGGTGGCTGTTCTCTAGTACACCCTTTGACTGTGTTGTCTTCCTCACATCAGGCTTATTTTCTCCCTTGCCTCAGCTATGCTTTTTTTCTTGCTGTTCATGTTGTTTCTTAGTTCTCTTCCATCTCCCCACTTGCCTCCGTATGGATTTCCCTGTGTGCAGGATTAGCTGGATTTGCTCTTACTGAATAACATTTGGTTCTTTTGGCCCAGTCCATGATGAAAGAAGAATTCCCTTTGAGGGAGAAAGGGAAGGGGACAACATGGGAGTAGCAACAGTAGCATTTCACTCCTGGCCTTACCAATTGGAGAACTAAAGATGAAGGGATCAGGCTACCAGAGCACCAGAGGTGGTTATGAATTAGATGCTGAGTTAAACTGTTCTACAAGATGTATTTAGTGTATTTAATACATCAGCTCAAGGCACAGACAGCAGGCATTCAGCTGTGCCATGTAGGCATGGGTGTCAGAGCAGGCTCATTTCTGACCACCTTCTCTCTGTCAGCCTCTCTTACGGGGATTCCTTGAGCTGCTGGTTCTGCCACAGTGACTGGCTGGGCTGTTGCAGTTCTAGGGAAAGGCTGAGCATCTTCAGAAAGCTGTGGTGGTAATGTGTGGCAGTCTCAGTATCCCGAATCCTTAAAGGGATAGAGAATCAGAAAAGGAAAAAAAAGATTAGGTTCATGCAAACCTTGTGAACTTTCCAAGATGAAACAGTCTGCTACCAGATGTTTGGTAGCAGGCCAGATGTTATCTAAGAATAGGGTTTTTTACCTGCTTACCTTTCTAACCTTTAGAAAATCCAATTACTTCCTCGGCCTTCATGTATTGCTGGTTGCCAGTCCTAGCTAATCCAATGCTTTAAACTGAGACTCATCCAGCTGCCATATCTGCTGTAGATATCTGTTTCACCTTGGCAAATTGCATATTTTCTGTGCTTTATTTCTTCATCTGTATAGACAAAATTAATCTTGAGGTTCCAGAAGAGCTGCAAAGATAAATGTTCCTGTAAAATGGTTTTGTTTGGGAATAAGCCCTTTCCTTTTCTGGGTGAATGCAATCACTACATCATCTGATTCAAAGACACCAGAGCCACTAAAAGAAATTGGCATGGGATTGGGCAGTAAAATGTTTTAAGCCAATTTTAGCATAAATTCATAGCTTTTCTTGGCAGAGATGCTTTTATTTTGGTTTAAACTCATCCCTAGTCCTAGGTCTTCTGTAGAGGAAGGATGTGAAATACAAAGTGAAATATCTACTGTCTGATGAACTTTATCAGCCCTTCACCTTCGTCTCAGTTTTGGACTGTATGCCTGTTTTTTAGATCACATTCCTGTTTGCAGTCTGAGATTTCACTTCCCCCCACTCCAGTGAACACCCCAGGTAGTAAGTTTCCTGCTGGGCCCATCTGTACTCTCCTGAATTTATGAGTTAAGGCAGCTTTCTAGATTTCTACCACAACAGCAGGTTAGAGTTTCCCGGTTCTCTTTCCAGATGCTACTTCATCATAGTCTCTCACACACGTGATTTTCTAGCTGGTTGAAGTACTTTTTGGGGCACTGTTTAGACTTTAGAGCTGCTGGGTAGGACTCCACCCAGGCCAACAGTGTGAGAATGAGCTCTGCCTGTGATGTGTAACGTGCTGTGCTAATCACTAGCTGTGGTAGAGGTTCCTGCCATTAATCCTGACTGAGATCAAGTCTGGTACCAGGGTAGTGCTTCTCAATTCCTGTCAGTTTATTGGAGTCCCATCTTTGGCAGGCCTTGGTGGATCTCTAAAATCTGCAGATCTACATCACCTTACCTCTTGGCTGCTGTTGCCACGAGATTTTCCTTTTGCTGCCCAAATCATCGCTTCATGTTTTCCTCAGCTCTCTCATTGAGGCGTCCATTCCAATGCCTTCTGAGTGATGCTAATTGTAGGAAAGAATCATGAAGTGCTGAACTGTGCTTGGACAGACTAAGATAATCTCTATTACCTGCAATTGGATGCTAGACTTCTCATCCTCAAATGTTGTAATAGATGCTGTTGCGTTCTGTAGGATACCTTAGAACCAAGTCCTATACTCCCAACTTCAGTGCTGCCCAGAGTCTTCCAACAGGAAATTCAGGCTTTCTGTTACCAATGTTGGGCATATATGACCATGGATGTCCCTGTAAATAATCACCTTGTAGCTATTCTTACATTTTTTGTGCCCTCAGTGCCCCTGCCAAGTTTGTTTTTGACTGACACAGTGAGACATTAAATTAAAATTTTTCCACCAGAGCTGGTACTTCTTGAGTCTTTGGCATTTTCCAAAGATGAAGCCTCTGACAGAGGGTGTTAGCCAAGTCTCTCCTATCTTTCTTTCTCTCTGGGTGTTCCCTGATGTGGCCTGTTTTCAGGAGCCCTACTCCTGTGACATCTCTCCTGGAACACTACTTTCACAGTATTCTGCTCCTACATGAGGTTGGTCCAACCACAGGTGTTTTGCAAGTCAAATGAATTCAGATTTTCTATAAGAGAAAGGAAATGACGTTCATAAGAGCCCATAAACTTTCTATTATGAAGCAATCTGTTAGCCAGCTGTCTGGTTGCAAACCACAGGTTATATTACTAGAATTGCTTCTTCCTGTCTCTCACCTCTTTAAATGAAAGCTGTCCCAGTGGCCCTCCTGTGTGGCAGCTTGCTTGCTCTGGCTGCTGGCCATGAAGACCTACCTGAGCAACCTTCCCAAAGCTATCCATCTTGGTCATGGAGGATATTAATGTCCCCAGTTACTCATTGCCACTCGGGTGGTAGAACTTCACCCTTCCCTCTGCACTGCTCTTATCCCATTCAGTGCAAAACCAGGTGCCTTGAGTTTACTTGCCTGAGCTGAAGCACCTAAAGGAAGGTAACAACAAGCCAGCTCTTTCCATAGTGCTGATCTATGCCTAGGTCTGCTTGAACTTCTCCCTCTGTACCACACCACTTCTGGAAGCTGCTAGAGGAGCATCTGTGTCACAGCAATGCTTCAAATCCGGTGATGGTAAACCAAGGGAGGGTGAAGAGATGTGTTGATGGTGCCCTGTATTCTCACCTCACCTGCTCCTGTGCTGTCGCTGTTTTTGCCAAAAGGGCAAGACCATCTCACTGGAGATCTTGAGACCTGCAGGACCTGCCTTCTTTTTCCCTGAAAGAAGTTGACAAGTAGTGCTGAATGTTTTTTCACCTCTTCCTGCTGCAGAACGGGCCAGGAGGAGGAAACTTCGTGAAGAGCGGGCCTGGCTGCTGGCACAAGGAAAGGAGCTCCCTCCTGAGCTCTCCCACCTGGATCCCAGTTCCCCTTCCAGAGAAGAGCGAAGGACCAAGGATATGTGAGTACGCAACTGGACATTGCAGCTTGTGAGTCCATTGAAGTAGCAAGTATGGCAAGGAGAGGAGTGTGATCATTCACAGGAGTGAGGAAAGAGAAGTGAGGTTAGAGAACAGCGAGGTGGGAAACATTTGAATTTGGTCCACGTGAGAGGAGTGTTTGTGATGAGGCCTATTTGCCAGCCGTATGACACTGTGCGTGGGTGGAAGGGAAGATGAAGTACAAGAGCATGTCCTCAGTCTGCATATTCACTGTGGTGCTTCCCATTGCAGCTTTGAACTGGACGATGAGTTCACAGCCATGTACAAAGGTTAGTCCTACCCCAGCTTTCCGCTTTGCATGACTTGCTCAAAGTGAAATCCTCCCCTGCGTGTGTGTAACCATTCACCTTTCTCTTGCTATTGCCAGTTCTAGATGTGGTGAAAGCTCACAAAGACTCTTGGCCCTTCTTGGAGCCTGTTGATGAATCCTATGCTCCCAACTATTACCAGATCATTAAGGTATGGAAAGTGGTCCAGCCATCTTGACTGATGCACTCTGTTGACCAGGAGTCAGTTTTTTGGAGTTTTCTGGAGGTTTTTTGATGTTTTGTGGGCTCTATTACTCTCACCTCTCAAACTGCATGTCTCCAGTAGTTCCTTCTAGCCTTACAACTAATGGAAACCAAAGATGAGAGGCTTCCTCTCTGGAGGGCATCCTCTGCTGCCCCATTCCGTCTCTGAGGACGCTATAGCTCCAACTTTGTAAGCCTTACTATGCTTGCTGTCACTGAAGGGAGGTTTGGTTGTATTTCAGGCTCCCATGGATATCTCTAGCATGGAGAAAAAGTTGAACGGAGGTCAGTACTGCACCAAGGAAGAATTTGTGGGTGATATGAAGACCATGTTCAGGAACTGTCTTAAGTACAACGGTGAAGGCAGTGGTAAGAGCAGTAGGATAATAAATCTGCCTATTTTCAGTGCTCAGTCAAAGCAAGCAGTGATCTCTTCCTTCTCACCAGTACTTGATTTGTGCTTCTTCTCTTTCAGGATATTTCTGGGAGACCAGATGAAAGAGTAGAAGCTCCTGAGTAATAAGGCCTGGGGTTTTAGTGAGGCTTTTAGCACAATTTGGCCATGCTGAAAAGGGCATGGGATACTGAGGGCTGCCGTGTTGTTAGATTGTGACAGCAGAACATACAAAGACAAGAAAGTCTATTTCTTTCTGAGCTCATTCCTTTGTGTGCTTGTGTGTACCTGTGTGTCCCTTTTTCTCATAATAACTAACACAGACTCTGAAAAGCATTGAAGTGTGGTTAGCTCCCAGTGTTTGAGTACTACAGCAGAGTGAGGAGTGAACCAGGTTTGTAGTCCTCTGGATGGAAAATGTTGGGTTTAGGTTCCTGGTCTATTGAATGAACAACATGAGTCTGCAAATGGGAAATCCTGGGTTTAATTGCCATGCCAATAAAAAATTAAAATTCTACATCTTACTTGGGTAAGAAATCAGGTTCTGTATGGTGAGTCATCACTGCAGACTGTGTCTCACCAGCAACACCTTGAGAGGGATAACAGGAACTAATCAGCTTGTTGCTGTTGGCTGCAAGTAAAAGCATACCTGCACTGCCACTGCGAGAGCTCTGTTCTCCAAGGAACCTCGAGGTTAGTTTAGTGGAAACAACTGGAAAGTCATTTGCTTCAAGGCCTTGTCATTAACACCTCTCACATGTCTTTGCCTTCCTACCCACTCAACGAAAAGTAGAAGCCCATCTCAGCAGGCCTGTCCTGTGGAAATGATGCACTGGGGACGCTGGTGTTGGCAGTCGCTCTTATGTCAGGGCCAGCAAGTGCTTTAGAAACTGTACATGAATAAATGCGTTTACTGATTTTCCTCTGTCTTGTAGCCTACACCAGAGATTTGAATGATTCCAAGAAAAGCCTCTGAATGTAATCAAATAGCCTTGCTGGAAGTTCACATTTCTTCTCCCAGCACTCTGCTGGCTAACTGTGCAGGTCACACATCTCTGAGAGCAGAGGTGGTGCTCCTCTAATGTAATTCTTGGCACTGCTCTGGAACAGAGGTAATGCTGACTCTGCTGGCCCTGCTGCCAGTGGTACTTTGTCACGCCTATGTGCCTGTCCTCTGGTGGGGTTACTGAACAGATCTGATGCTGTGTTCCTTATGGAAGTTTAGTAACCAAAGCCAACTAGTTAGAAACAAAAGTCTTCTTCTGAGAAACTTGGAGGAGGGGAGATTATTCATCTGATGGGGAGAATCTGATATTGCGTAGTTGTTTCTCTCTGTAAGGCTTCGTCTCTGATGTTGCTTTTGGGTTTTTTTGACTGCAGAATATACCAAGATGGCTTACAACTTAGAGAGGTGTTTCCACCGAGCAATGATGAAGCACTTCCCTGGGGAAGATGGAGACACAGATGAAGAGTTTTGGATCAGAGAAGATGGGAGACGAGAGAAGAGGAGCCGGCGGACTGGCCGCTCCAGCACGGGCAGTGTTTGGACTCGATCGCGAGACCCAGATGGGCCAGGCAAGAGACAGCAACGCCTGGAAAACGGAGGCAAACCTCCGCCATATCGAGCTACTTCCAGGGCTCCTGCTTCTTCCTCCTCTTCCTCTTCCTCATCCTTCTCCTCGTCCTCTGTAGAGGACCCAAGTGGCAACCCAATCCAGACTACTCGGGAGGTGGGCCCTTCCAATGGGCGAGGCTTCCCCCGCTCCCTGCAGTACGGTGGCATGCCCAGCCCTGTGCCACACCCTGGCCAGATGGTAAGGACCAGCTCCCACTGTTCTGTGCCCATCAGACCTGTGGAGGGAGGGAGGTAAAGGGAAATGAAACTTTCTACTGTGAAATCCCTACTGCCTGGCAAGAACCTTTTCCCAGAGATAAAGGGTCAGGGCTACGGTTTCTCCAAGTGAAGCTTTCCAGCACTTAGGTTTAAACTGGTACAATTTCAGTCTTTGCCACATTAGCTGGGAACAATCTCCTAATGTTTCCCGTGGCCAGCATGTCCCTGTGTAGTCTTGCACTGGCCCTGGTTCCCCCATTTGTCTTCTCTCCTTGGAAAGTTACCCCATTGTGCATGGAAAGCTGTCACGTTTCCTCTCTTAATCTCCAGTTTATGAAGCTGAAACAAACTGGTCTTCTTTTGTCTCAATTGTTTACAGATGCCTGGTAACTTTGTGCCATCTGTGTACTACTGCATTTTGTGCCTTGAGTATTTATAAAAGCAGTAAACTAAATCAAACAAAGGCCACCCTGGACTGCAGCAGTGACCTATCTTTAGCCCAGCATTTCTTCTCTGAATGCCACCTGTTCTGCCTTCTGTCTGAGCTGTTCCTCACCCATCTTTTACTGCCTTTTCTGTTTTAACCACTGATGTCTTGTGGTGTGGATCATCAGCTGCTCCTCTGAGATCCAGGCTATCCCTTGTCCTTTTAGCTAGAGATCAAACAAAATTTATAGAGTGATTCTTACAACAAAGATAGTGGGAGGCAGTAGGAGAGCTGGAGGCATCAAGTATTTTGAAGGAAATCCAGCATATTCCCCCATTATTTTCCTGCTTCCATAATCTTGTGGTTCACTCCTCTTCTTGGAGCAAACTACTGCCCTCTCCAGTCTTCTTGCTTGCTCCCAAGTACTTGGGTGGCAAGTGAGCACATTGCAACCTAAAAGCACAGCTGAGTGGCTGGGGTGTGAGAGAGCAGCTTTGGTAAGGGAGCTGTGTCACCTCCTAGAAGAGAGTCTACAGGTTTTCCATGGTATCTCCAAAAAAGTCCGTGTGATCATTCGTGTGGTCATTCATGTGGTACCTCCAGCCTTGGCTTCCCCAAACCTGTACTACTTCTGCTGCTTCTCTGCTCTTCACACACTGTTTTGTTTCTCCTCCCTGCACCCCTTCCCATCCCCCAGAGACCAGCCGTACCGGGAACGTTTGGTCCCTTGCGCGGGTCGGATCCCACGAAGCTGTACGGCTCTCCACGAGTGCCTGAGCCCCATCCCGGAGAACCGGTCCAGCAGCACCAGCACTTTGCCATGCAGGTAAAGAACGCTGCAGCACCCCGCAACCTACAAGTGTGACGGCTCTCACTGAGACCCACCTCGTCTCTCTCTCTCTCTCTCTCTCTCTCTCTCTCCTTCCCTCCCTCCTCCGCAGCCGGCCGTGGGACTGAGCGAGCACCGCGGGCACCGGCTGCCCACTCCGGAGAAGCAGGCGTGCGCGGGACCCACCCACGTCTCCGGCCTCGGCCCCCGGCCAGGTGCGCTGCAGCTGGGAAGGGTCAGCGGCCCCCCGCCCGACGCCATCTACCAGCCAGCCCAGTTCCAGCAGGGCTTCCTCCCGCCCAGGCACAACGGGCCCCCGGTGAGGCCGCCGGAGGGCTCGGAGGTCCCCCCGGGGCACATGTACCGGCCCTACAAGTACCTGAACCGCGCACACCCAGCCCTGTGGAACGGCAGCCACGGCCCCGCCATGGGGCCGGAGGAGAAGGCGCCCATGGGGCCGGGGCCCTCGCTCCAGCCCCGTGCCCTGGGTCATATGATGGACCCACGGGCCATGAGGCCACCACTGCCTCCCAGCCAGTGGACAGAGCAATCGAATTTCCTACCTCACGGGGTGCCTCCCTCAGGTTATATCCGACCGCCTGGGAAAGCCGCCAGCCAGAGGATGCCACAACCTCCAGCTGCTCTGTTTGGGGCACCACCTCAGGTTCAGAGAGGGTGCCAGGGCGGGGACTCCATGATGGACAGCCCAGAGATGATCGCCATGCAGCAGCTCTCCTCCCGCGTGTGCCCGCCGGGAGTGCCTTACCACCCTCGCCAGCCGCCCCCGCCGCACCTCCCTGGACCCTTCCCCCAGCTGGCCCACGCTGCCTCCGCCGCCGGCGTGCAGCCCCCAAAACCTGTCGTGGGAAACGGGAGCTCGCAAGATCCGACCGGGCAGACCATGGAGATGGAGAGCAACCAAGGTAACCCTTTGAGTGCCCACTGGTATTGTTGACCTTCCCTGCCTGGCACCTCCCAGAAAATACTTCAAATTTTGATTAAATACTTGGGAGGGACACAGCTCTTACATGTCTTTTTTGTTTGTTTGTTTGTTTAATGTAAATTGGAATATGTTTTCTAATCCAGCCATCGCTTAGATTTTTCTGGGCTGTTTTGTTTCACTGTAACCTGCCAGAAGTACCCTCTGTCCCAGCTATACCTGCAAGTTACCAGTTTGCCATGGGGTGCAAATGCAGAGCATAGGCTGTGATGCTTCTAGAGCTCACTTGGAGTTAATATAAAAATGGGATCTGCAGAGAGTTAAGTAAGGAAAGGAGACGTTATGTGAAAAAACCTAAATATATAAGTAGTATATATTAAATATACTCCTTTGAGTGTACATCAGTATGGCTTCTCCTCTAAAGCGCACATCTGCCTTGTGAGCTCTGAAATCTTCACACAACAGGACTGCCCGAAAGCCCCTGAGCAGCTGTATCAGTTCAGGTGGGATGGCAGTGTGTCATGTGTGCCCTCTCAAGTTCCTTTCTGGTTGAATTTCATCTGTTCTATCTGGTAAACTACAGATTAAAAAAGGAAAAAAACACCAACCTTAAAAATAAAACCTAAAATAGAGATCAAAAAACCTCAGAGATCAAAAAAAATTTTTTTTCATTAATTCTAACTGGTAAACTAGAGATCAAAACCCTTGTATCTTTTATCAATCCCTCGTGTGCCTTGTACTAAGAGGAAACTCTTTCCTTGTGTGGCATTGCTTAAAAGTTATCATCATAATTTAACTTGCTGGATATAGAACAGAGACCAGGGAGGGACGTTGAGTGATTGCAGGACAGAGTATTCTCATCTTCAAACCACAGTTGGTTAAAATGTGGCTGCAATCAGCTCTGCAGCATCTCGGTGTGTGGTAGTGCTGCTGCCCACACTGTGGGCAAATGGGGTTTGTGGAGGGTAGGTTTAAATTTGATATTAGGAAGAAATTTTTTACTTTGAGGGTGGTGAGGTACTGGCACAGGTTGCCCAGAGAACTTGTGGGTGCCCTGGCCCTGGAAGTGTTCAAGGCCAGGCTGGATGGGACTTTGAGCAACCTGGTGTATCGGGAGGTGTCCCTGCCCATGGCAGAGGGGTTGGAACCAAATGGTCTTTAAGGTCCCTTCCAACCCAAACCATTTTATGATTCTGTGACCAGAAGGGGCAAGGCAGCATGAAATCAAAGTGCTGCTACTCTGACTCATCATCTTGCTGTCATGTGGATCCCACTGTGGTATTTCCCAACTCTGCCTCTCCTTTAGGCAGCCTTTGCACCCCTGTGTGTCAGACCAAACCCGTGTGCTGTGTTACTCCAGTGGAGGTGTGACCTAGCAGTGGCTTGCAAACTGCGGAGTGTCTGTGTCATGAGGGTTCAGCCCATGTGTGCCATCTTTCCAAGAGTGGTGCAACCTCATGAGTAGTTTTCAAAAGAGCTCTTTTGAAAGAAGCAACCACTAAAGGTCACCCAAATTTGAAAAAAAAATGCACTTCAGAATTGCTAAAGATCTCTGAAGGGAAAACTGTGTTATGGATGTGGGAGGAAGGCTGCAGCCCCAGAAAAGAGCAGTTGTCCTGATGCCATGCTCCAGCAGCCCTGTAGAGAGGTTTGTGTGGGTGACAGGACATTGTAGGCGTTGGAGTACTGATGATGGAAGGACCTGCATGGCTTTAGAAAGTCAGTTCTTTTTCTCTTCCATTTGCATAAAAGGGGAAGGCTTTCTCCATCCACATGTTAGGGACCTGTTTGGCAGAGCTGCCCAGCAACTTTGGGTCAGCAATTAAAGAGGTTTGGTAGACCAGGTTAACCTGGCAGGAATTACTCTTTGGCATGTGTGCTTTGGGTGAGCATGACCAGGCATGTGCATGTGTTAAGCAGGGAGGGACAATTTCCAAAATTAGACCGATATGTGACTTTCTTCCCTCTCTTTCAGTGGAGACACCAGCAGGCATGGACGAGAAGGCTCAGTGCATCAACATTCCTGACGGGGCCTACGCCAAACTCCTACCTCATCCCAAGCCCCCACTGCCCATGGAGTGCACCAGGCGCGCCTTGCCCCCGGATGGGGAGGCGGATGGCTCTGGTGTGAAGGGCGAGCTGAAGGCAGGGCCGGGCAAAGGTGCATGGTCGGCAGAGAGCGGCTACGCCAGTGACCCGGGCTGTGTGAGGGATCTGGTGCCCGCCTCCGAAAGAGGGGGTCCCCTGCCTCAGAACGGGGCGGCGGGCGAGGGGTCGGCAACCAGCACCGAGGGGAAGGGGCTGGCTGCCAACCTGCTGGAGAAGCCCCTCTGTGGTGGGGGCAAGGCTCTACCCGAAGCAGCTGTGCCTTGCATGGGGCAGGGCACCAGCCTTCCTAGCATGGATGCTGGCTCCATGGGGGCCACCCCCAACCAGTATCACCCTCTGTACATGCCTGGCCTGGAATACCCCAATTCAGCTGGGCGGTACCACATCAACCCAGGCCTGCAGGGTTTCGGCCCGGTGATGGGGGGGAAGCCACCTCCTCCTGCCTCCCACCCCCAGCATTTTTCCCCACGGGGTTTCCAGCCGAGCACCGCCCACCCGGGCGTCTTTCCACGGTACCGGCCCCCACAGGGAATGCCGTATCCTTACCAGCCACAGCCTCAACCTTCATACCACCACTACCAGCGACCGCCCTACTACGCCTGTCCACAGGGATACTCGGACTGGCAGAGGCCTCTCCACCCCCAGGCCAGCCCCAGCGGGCATCCCAGCACCCACCCGCCCCTGACCAGAGCCCCGTTCCCAGAGCGGGGCTCTGCCGGCGGCCTGCAGGGCTGCGAGGCACTGAGCGCCGCCCTGGCCTCTCCCAACCGCATGGACGTAGCAAGTGCCAAAGAGGTTTCTCCAAGCGACGGGCAGGATCTGGGGCCTGAAGATGAGAAGTCCGAGGAGTCCCAGGAAAGACCGGAGAGTCCCAAAGAGTTTCTTGATTTGGACAACCACAATGCAGCCACGAAGAGGCAAAGCTCAGTGGCGGCAGGGGAGTTCCTCTACGGAGCCCCCCCACCCCACCTGGGTGCGGGGATGGGATTTGGCCCCTCAGCTTTCCCTCCCCATGGGGTGATGCTACAGACTGGCTCTCCTTATGGATCCCGGCATCCTGCCAGTCACTTCCAGCCCAGGACGTATGGATCGCCCATGAATGCCCACCTGTCTCACCATCCAGTCTCCAGCCAGGCCAATGGCCTCTCTCAGGAGGGCCCCCTGTACCGCTGCCGAGAGGAGAACATGGGTCACTTTCAGGCCTTGCTGATGGAGCAGAGAGGCAGTGGAGGTGGCATGGGGGGGCCACCCCAGGACTTGTATAGACCCTCGGGGTAAGACCATGTTTTCTGCAAGAAGGCAAGGTGGGAGGGGGCGATGCCTGTGTGACAATCACTGTTGGATGTCCTTGAAAGGATGTGGCTTGAAGTCAGAGGAGATGGCAAATGAAGTTGAGAGGCTAACAGGTGGCTCAGACCCTTGGAGTAAGAGCTCTCCTAAGATGGAGAGGGAGTCTCAATGCATCTCCTTAAAACAAACATGGAGAGGCTGTTAGCCTGCCCCATCCATCCCCACACCAGTACTTTGTTTGATCTAACAGTGTTTTGTAAATGTGTAATTCAGGGTTGTGCATCTCTTAGTCAAATGTACTCTTGCCATTTTCTTTGCAAGTATTTTATTTCATGTTGCTCATAGTGGGGCAGAGTAGCTGACTAAATTGGAAGCTGGCCTTTTGTTATGGACTCCTTTAATGCTGCCTTCTTTTTCCCCTCCTCTTGATTTGCTCCTCCTACGTCAAATTTCCCTCACAGAAAGTTGCTTCTCACTGAGACTGTGCACATCACATTTTATTCCCAAGTGGAAAATTCTGCTACTCCAAAAATTGCCTGTTCAGTTTTTACTGTTCAATTGTTACTGGTTTGTCACCGTCACAGCATGACAGTCCTTCCTTCTTCTAGTATTCAGGAAACTTGGTTTACAACTAAGCCTTTGGGAGGAGTGGCATGGATTAAGGGTTGTGTTTTGGGGGAAGCCAGACAGAGGAATACACAAGACTGCATGCTTGTATGCTAAGGTTGTATGTATGCATTCAATGAAGTAGTTTGAAGGAAGAGTAGGGATTTGCTCCTGATATTCATGTGCTAAAATTCTCTCCATTCAACCTGACTCCAGAATGCAAATTCATCAGGCTCAAGTTCCCTTCCCGAAGATGCCTACAGCAACCATGTCCCGGGAAGATTTGACATCACAAAAAACATCAGCGCTGCCTCTGGATCAAGTAAGGACTGCTAGAGAGAGCAGAGCTGAAATGCAAGTCTGCTTCTTCCCACTGGTTAAAGGAGTGAAGTGTTTGATTAGAGTGGGAAGAACTGGAGGAAGCTGGGAAATTAACTACTGCTATGCAAAGGAGTTGGGAATGTCTCTAAAGTCTTAGCTAACTGCAAAACATAACCTAGGCAGATTGATAGTGCTACCTTTGAATTCATTGCATGCAATCATGAGGTCATCCTTTCTAAAGCTGCCAGTTAAAGCTTCCAATCCTTGTTCTTCCTCTTCCAGAGCTAGTCCAAGGAAGGAAAGGACCTCATGAAGACGAAAGCCACACATGATTTGGACACCGAGGAGGAGGGGCAGGCCTTCCTCCCACCCTCCCCTCGCCCCAGCAGCATGTAGCTTCCTGGGTCTGTGGAACATGGTGCCGAGACGGCTTTTGTGTTGGAAACCCGGGGCGGTGCTGGGCCCCAGCCAGCCCAGCAGCTGGCTCAACACCACAGGGCAAGCACTGCAAACTAGTGGCTTTCCGTGACCGGAGACTGCGTCTCATTCAGGGTTTGGGGGAATTTTCGGGTGGGGAGGGCGGGGGTGGGGGAGGAAACTTTCATTGACTGCTAAACTCAGGTATATTTTTCAGGGTGGAAGAGGACGATGATGAAATTTTACTTGTAGTATTAACGTGTGTGTTTTGGAGCTGGATCCAGTTTACAGAATTTAACCTGTTGCCTTTCTAAATAAATTTCTGTTGTTGGTGAATGTATTGTACATAATGGGGGAGGGGGTGGGCCCAGCTTGTAGTGGGCTTAGCACTGGAGGAATCGTTAACTGTTTACAATCATATCACACTGAAATCTTTCAGGATAGGGTGAGGCTTCGGGGGGGGGAACAGGGAGAGGCGAGGGAATGTGTGATGGATGACTTGCTGTCCTCCTTCCTGTCCTCTGCAACCAAGACATGACCCGACGGTTGGTTGACCTAATAGCGCGAATTGCTCAGGAGTATAACATGTCCTCCGCTTTCTCCTGCCTTCTTCCTCCTTCCCTTCTCACCCCCATTGCCACCCCTCCGGATCCAGGGCCTGAGTGCACTTCCAGGTCCTGTCATCATGGGGGAACGAGGAAACCAGGACCAGGAACTGACACCAGGGCAGGACACTCATGGCATTGTCCCTTCTGCTAGTACAGGACCCTTCTCCCTGCCTTTTTCTGATAGGAGAAATGTGTGCTCTAGGAAACAGAAAATGACATAACTGGTCATCCTAAGACTTATTTTGGTGAAACTGGGGCAGCTGTGGGTGCAGGAGCACCCATCCACTAGAACAAACTTTGTGCAAATCTGTAGTGCCCTGCTGCTTGAGGAGAGGAGCCAAGTCCCCACCTTGTTTCTCTGACGCTGGGCTATATTCACTTCTTAGCAGCAGCAAAGCAGAAAGTACCACAGGTTTCCTGACCACTCTTGCTTGTTGAGGAGGAGGAGCAAGAGGCTGCCTTGAAAGAATGGTAGGATTACTGCAGTGTGAGCCATTTGTTGGCCTGTGGAGTTGGATTTGGCATTCGCAGCTGAATCAGAGAGCACTGGTTCAAAGTCAGGTGTTAAGGTCGCACAGCTCAGGGGCTGGGGGACAAGAGGGCTGCGTGCTTGAGTTGAGGTGGTTTTTTTGTCTTCATTGATGATGCAGCAGCAGGTCCTACAGGACTAGTGACAGCTTCCCTGTGCACGGTCTACAGGGGCCCTTCTCACCAGTACTGTACTGGAGAACCTCTGAGTGCCAGCATCTTGAGAGCCACTGGTGTCCAAGTGAGTTCAGCAGGAATCCCACCTGCATTTATTCGCATCTTAAAGCTAACAGGCACACACAGTTGGTTATTCTTGGGGAAGCTGGGGAGTTGTTACTCTACAAGGCTGGGCAGCAAGACTTGCTGGAACCATAACCTGAGTGGGCAGGCAGCTGGTTGCACTGGGATGAGGAGAGTGGTGCAGTTTACAGGAGGATGTGCCAGTGTGTCAGAGTATGCTAGCAAGAGCACAAGTGGCAGCAGAAGGAGGACAGAGCAGCTTGCCCTTTAGTCTGTGGTACCAGCACGGGGAGGGACTTTGTCTCCAGGTTTCTGGAGAATTTTTCTGGCTGCTTTCTTGTATTGGAGGGTGCCATCACCTGAATCTTTAGCTGGATTTAACATCTGTGACTGCACCACCTTTGTCCCACTGCGTAGATCTGCCATGTGCTGGCAAAGCTGTTTGAACAAATGGCAGGTAGCATCTGACTGAGCCATTACTCCTAAGTATTTTAGCACACAAAGCCTAAAGATGAGAAATACCCTTTCCTGAAATAGTCAGAACATGGAAGGACCGCCATGTTAGTGCCCTCTTACTAATGAGCCTCACTGCTCGGTTTGCTGCAGTACTTTTGCTTTTGATGAGCTGTGCAGGGCTAAGGCATTTTCCAAGCCTAACAGGAGTTAAAATTCATCTTACAGCTGCAGTTCTTACCCACTGCTGCAGCCAGCCTGTGAACTGTAGCTGCTGGCTCCTTGGGCCAGTGAGTTGCCTGGGACAGCTGGCCCCTCTGTGAAGGAAGATGTCAGTGTGATGTGAATTACTTAATATCTATCTATAGATGCCATTACATTAGGAGAAGGAAGGTGATTTTTTTGGTGTGGTTTTTTTTCGGTTGTGTTCGTCTATCAGGGAGCAGTTGTCACTGGTGGATTGATATAAACGGGAATAGATGATCCTGAAGGTTGTCCTTTGACTGAGAAGTGGGTAACTGCTCTACCCAGCCAAGAACATTATGCTATGGATCTTCTGAATTTGTCTCAGGTCTGAGAGTTTGCTGCTGGCTCTTCAGCTGGTAGTTGGTCTTCAGAGGTGCCCCAGCTGCACCAAAAGGCAGCTCTTGGTCCTTCACTGAAAGCAGATACTGAAGCAGTAGGAGGTATTTATGAAAAACTGTGCAAGTAGAACTGCTCTTCAAGTCAATAAACCTGGGACAAACAAGAACACAGTTGCTTCTCCTTGTAAAGTAATCTTGAGTTCACTGTAGATTTAAAAACAGAGGAATGGTAAAATATAACTTGTAGCAAAGTATTCAGAACTCTGGAAACGTGAATGTAGATCCTGCAAACAATCCCTGCCATACTTCAGCCTGTGTTCTCTGTATCACAGCCACCCAAATATTTGAAGTGCCTTTCATTCAGCTCATTGTGAACGTTGTGGAGCAGGAGGTTTTTAGAAGCTATAAGAAGTCCCCAAGCAAGCTGAAGCACACTTAGCTGGAACTGGCACTGAAAACACGGTTCTAGAGGTCATGGTGTCTCACCAAGCCCAGGCCAAAACAGGGGATGAACAAGAAAGGCAAGAATTGCTTGTGGTCTGCCTGGAGAGCACAGTGGAGTGTTAGACAGTGATAGGTACCCTGAAGAACCTGTGTGGATTGTGCAACAGGAAGATATTTTCCCTCACCTGACACAATGCAAGTCTGGGGGAAGGATTTGTCCTGCAGGTGGTAGACAAAGCAGAGTAGTGAAACTGTCTCCTCCTGGGAGGGTTTCTAGGTAAATGGCTTTTGATGTAGTCAGTAATTCTTATTAAAGAGGCTAACAAGCTGCTGTTGTTGGGACAGATGGTTTCTATTAGAAAAGTACTAATATAGCATAGGGGGAACAATGGCTGGGCTACAGGGACAGGGCTATCCTGAGGACAGGACATGCTGAGATGGAGAGCTGCTTGTGGAACCTCAGCTCAGAGTCTCCAGACTTTCAAATGCTCTCTTCATAAGTGGGGTTTTTGGGGGGTTTCCTATTATAATATCTAGGGAATGCCCCAAAACCAGAGCTCTATTTCGCTAGGCACAATCAGCAAATCACAGAAAACTGGCACGCCTCAGAGGGCACAGGGCTCTGAAGAAGGTGGTGGGATGGAACACCAGTGGATATTTATGGGGAGGAGCAGATAATGTGAATTTTATAGTTCATGGTTTCCCAAACCATATTGCACGGGGCTGCTTTGTAGATATTGAAAAAGAGACAGGTTTGAGGGATTTAGAAGGGAGTAACGTGACAGCTCTTTATGTACAGAGTGGGTTTTTTGCCATGGGTTGGCAAGCAGTGCAGGAGAAGTGCAGCTGCATTTTAAAATAACCTGGCTTTTGAGTGCCATACTTGTGTCACTGTCTTAAGTAATATTCTAACACAATACAGAGAAATTCTAGTCACTGGTTGGAAGCCCTCTGTCTCACCCCCCAGCATTGTGGTAGTACAGTATATTACCAGTTGGTCCTTTCTCAGAAAGCATCCTGAGCTTTTCAAAGTTTCCTGTAGCTATAACTTTTCCCATACAGAGGATGTATTTTGCTATAGTTATGGATTTGAGGTTAAGCAAGACTATATAATACACAGAACAAAGATGATGTTGGCCGTGCTCAGGCATGACAAAAATTTCCAATATTCTCAGAAGAGCTTTGTACTCTACTCTTGCTTTTTAGCATCTTGCTCTCCCCAGCACCTCCTCCTTTGTAAGTGGTGTGTGGTGTTCCCAAACTCCCGAGATGTCAATTTGCTTTTGCAAAGGCCACTGTATAAACTGCCCCAGGGACTCTGAAGCTTTGGGCATCTTGAGTAGGACAGGCCCAGGTAATTCGGCTGAAAGGGCAGTCACTGAGGCTTCACAGTGACTTTGAGCTGTGTTTAGCAGAAGTTTGCAGTCTGTAAATTCCATGGTGTAACCCACCAAACCACTCAGTAGCAATCCCAGGCACAGCCTGCAATGAGGAGGACAAAAGGGGAAAGTAAATTTGAGGCTTCAAGGCCCAACTGGTTGGATTAGTGACTTTAAAGTACATGGAGACACTTTTCTTGGAAGAGCTTCTGATTCTTGTCTGCCAAATGCCTTTCCCATGCAGACTTTCCGAAGTAAATCGCCTGTGTATATTTTTGTAAGTGTGGTTTCTCGGGGTCTTGGAGAGCTATCAGCTTCTTGATGTCTTATCTGAAAGCTAGTCACAGAGGCTGTCTTTCATTCTGCTGACTGAGGCAGCTCTCCTGAAGCTTCTCACCCCAACACTTCTCCATTTAAAATGAAAGTATAATTAGAAAACGACTTCCCTTTATTTCCTCCACTGATCTCTGTCAGGCTTATGTGCATCTCTGTGATCAGCCAGGGCTGCTTCTTTGTTCTTGATGGCTTTGTTCTGCTTTCTTTTTCGAAGAAGACTGTGTTGCTGTATGAACTGTGGAATTTCAGAGAAGGCACTGGACTGAGTGACAAGGAAGTGTCATCCCAAGGGGTGGCTTGGAGAAGAATAGCAGGGAATTTGTGATGGTGTAGTCACTCCTGGTTCCCCTCGCTGCAGAGCAACCACAGAACTGGGCCTGCGCTTAATCAGGGCGACACCTTACGAAGTTTTGACTGCGGTGCATTGGTGGCAGAGGAGTTTGCTCTTGCAGAATTCCTGTTTTGCCTTGAGTTGGGTGCTGGCTGTTGGAGAGCAGGTGTCTGGGAGCCGTATCCTTTCTGCAGGGCCGAGATTGAGATAGCAGGCTGTGAAAGTAGGGTTGCAGCTGCAGGCCATGTGACAGGCTTTAAGAGCGTGTGCTTATTGTAACCGAGAAAGCATCTCAAACGTTGACCTTCCAGCCTTTCCCCATCTGTACCTGTTTAACATACAGATGGGGGTGAGCACGCTGGGGCTTGGCAGGACCCCTGCCGCCCATGCGGAAGGAAAACGCTTTTAACCGGCTCATAATGAACTGCGCGCTCTGGTTTTCACTCTCTGCCCGCTGCCCACCTCCCGCTCTGAAAAAGAGCTGGGGAGGGACCCATTTCCAGCTCTCTCCCAGTAGGAGCTCCTGGGGATGACAAGAGCAAGGCTCAGTCCACTCCTAGGCAAGGAGATTCAGGACAGAGGTTTTATTTGAAACTGGATGGTAACATCCAACATCCAAGCGTACCTTTGAAGCAGAGGTTGTAGCGAGCTGTGTGGTGCCATTCCCTTTTTGGTGACTGTCCTGCCTCGGCTCACGTGCAGGATTTGAGAGATCATGGAGCGTTTTGTAGATTTAACACTGCTAGTCTTGCATTGGCTGAGGACCCTTTTCCTTCATTTGCAGCAGTGGCCTAGATTCCTTTTGGCAAAGGTCTTCCTCTTTTTGAAGCATGGATATCAAAGTAAACAGTGCATCCAAGAGAGGGCAAGGGCTATGCCCACCAGTAGAAGAGGGGACGAAGGATTAATTAGGGCTGAAGCTTAATTGAGCTTTTTACTAACTCTAGCAAGCCCCTCTGTCCTTTGCCCCTTTTGTTTGGAAATACTTGGCTAACTTAGCAGAAGGGCAGCAAGTGGAATATCTTCTAAATAAAAGTGGAACTGACTCTGTGTGGGTAAAATTCCCTTGTTGTGAACAAAGTTAGACCAGACAGTCAGAAAGAACTCCTTTGGGCATCAAATGGTTAGGAGGCACACAGACACCCGGTGCCCTCAAACACTGTGGAGCATGACAGAGGAGTGATCTCCCCTTCTGAAGCCAGCCAGGCAGCTACAGGAGCTCAGGCCTCAACTTCTAGTCTGAAAAGTCCTCTGATCCCCTTTTGTGTCATATGCCAACACTTCCCCTCTTCTTACTTCCTAGCTTTCAAGTTTCTTTCCCTCTGCTCGCCTCGCTGCAGTCGGTTGCTGTCAAGTGCAGAGATGAAAGCTCACTGCCCACGCGAGCACGAGGGCAGAAGGTTGAACTTGCCAGCTGTCTCCTCTGCACAGGCACACAGACGGCAGGTGGGGAGAACACATTTACTCTCCCCATGAAATTAAGGTGTCCTCAGTGGCTCACGAGTGTTCTCTTGTGTGCCCCTGGGGTTTGCCTCCCTGGCACAGCGAGGTCTGTCCCTCTGCCAGGACAAGGATTTGCTCCTGGTCCCTGTGCAAGGTTCCAACCCATGGTCCTGGCGTGTCTACTTACAAGGGGGTTTAGATTAAAAATATATACTCTGTACAACTGTGAAAACTCTTGTCTCTCTTCCATGATGTATCGATGAACACTGCTGCCTGATCTTTTTCCAAGCAATAATAACGTGCAGCAGTGCAACTTTGATGTTCCCATACTGTTTCACGGAGTGGATGGCTGTGGAGCACGCTGCCGGGCTTCGCAGTTTCAGTGGGAAGCAAGGTGCTTTCTGTGGCCCTGCATTTTATCTGTGCCACATTCCTGCTTTCCCAGAGACTGGTGGGTTGATCTAGGTAGCCCTGAGAGAGATGGTTGCTGCTTCTGTGTTTGGGAAGGCAGAAAGAGGAGGAGGGAGCAAGTTGGTAAAGTTGAGCCTCATCCACAAAGCAGAGCACACGTAAGAGGGGTTGCCTGTTGCTGCCGTGGAGCAAGGGGTGGGTGGACCACTGATTAATTGCCTCTGGGGGAGGAGAGTGACCCGCTGCTGCTTCACTTGGCATTGATGGGGGAGGCAGAAGAGCCAATGCCACTACGTTCATTCATTTTTCTGAAGTTGGGTAACGTTGGGGGGTTTTTTGTGGGTTTTTTGTTGTTGGTTTTTTTTTTTTTTTGTATTATTGTAAGTTTGTAAAGAATGTAATCTGTCGGGGGCACAAGGAGAAAACGGGGGCCTTTTTTGGGGGGGTGAGGCTGTTCTTATGTTGCTGTGTTTTTTGTTGTTGGGCAGGGAGGGGTCTAAGAGGCCATGGGGCATAAGCCTGGCCCTCGTCAACTGCTTACAACTGTCCCAGGGCGACGGGAGGGAGAGCTGATGCTGCAGCAGAGACCTCCCACACCAAGCTGTGAAAACGACCTCTGCCTGTGTCCCTCGGTGGGGGAATCTGACCTGCGTGGGGCTCTGCACTGGCACACCTTGCTGGGGGTGGGATGCAACTCTCAAGGACTGGTCTTGCTTGTCTCTGACTCAAATAGAAGCTGGGCTGGGCAGCTGCCCGTGCTATTTGTGGAAGGCTGGATTTGATAGCCTGAGTTTCTCAGTGCAAGAAGGAGTTCATGCTGGAGCTGCTCGCCCCAGCACTTCTTTCCCCAGCAGGAGCTCAGGTGCTGCACCTCTCCATCACCTGCTGTCCAGGAGCCCTGGTTCTCACCCCTGCCTCCCTCCCCATCCCGTAGAGCACAGTGTCAGGGATCCTCTTCTCTCTCCTGCTGCTGCAAAGTTGTGTGAACTTTCCTGGTCAATACTGGAAAGGGGAATGCTATTTATTTTTATATTGTGTATATTTTGTCTTGGTCTGCTGATTACCTTTGTTCCCCAAGAGCGACAGTTACCTCAATAGTTAGTTTAATACTGTGTGTTGGGTAATTTTTTTAAAGAACTTTTTTAAAATCTTGATCCTTGGAGGTCTGTAGATTTTATTTCCATATAAATTGGTTATTTTGTATAAAGTACATTCTTAAAATAGCAATCACCCTTGCTGTATGTGTGTTTTCTTGTCTCCTGGATGGTCTCCCTCTTCCTTTGTGAGGGGAAGTGGATGGGGGTGGGAAGGTAACACAGAGGGCTTTTTTCAGAGAGACAAAGCCCTGGACTGCAGTGAGACACAGTTGTGCCACCTGAAATCCATTTGCAAGAGAGCACCTGGAGAGCTAATTGGGATCATTTCCCGTTCTGAAGCACAGCTGTCTGCCTGTGAACAACCCAGTTGTGGAAATGGGATGGTGTCACTGCTTTCCCTTCAAAGTCCCTGGTGGGCTGCGGGTTTTCCTGCAGCCCAGGTGTGCTGGAAAGCCTGCCTCTCTCCCCAAAACACCACGTGGCTTTGGGGTGCAGGTAGTCTGTTCCCCCACACTTGTGTGAAGCCTCTGTGCTTTAAAAGCAGTGCCTTGCTCTTGAGTAAAGCCCATGCAGTGATGCTGCTGTGAAGGAGGAACCGGTGTAGCCTGTGTGGTTCCCCTTTGTGCTGCTTTAAGGCTGAGCAGCACAGGCTATGAGGGCCCTTGGGGATTATTGGAGGAATGGGAAGCCTTTTGAGCTCATGCACGGTGGTCCAAATCCATACTGGACCCAAAAAGGTCACTTACCATTTGCTGTTTGTTAAAATCTCCCCTGTGAGATGGGGCAGGGGCTGCAGCCCTCCCGGCAGAGAGGTGTTTAAAGGCAACTTGGCTCTCTCTCACAGGAGTTTCAGCATCAAAACCAAGAACTGGCCGTGCTGTTTTCATGCTGCAAGATGCCCGCTGTAGGTGCATGGAGGCAGCTTGCACTTGGCCCTTGCTCAGCTGGTCCCTGGATAAATAACTTGCTCAGCTCTGCTGATTCGGCAGCTTTGCATCAGGACAAAACCAAAGCAATGATATTTAAAAGCTGGTGCCAGCAAAAGAGGGCACAGAGGGATGAGCAGCAAAAGGCTGGGGGTACAAAGGCTCCTGGGTGCACACTGCAGGCCCCTTCCCTTTCCTCTCCAGCTCCCTCTGTCTCCTCCAGGGCTGGTAACAGACACATTTCCTCCTGCCAAAACAGCTTTGCAGCTGCAGCCTGCTCACTCCACTGGCTCCATGTGCCCCTCCTGCCGGAGCCTCTCTGCTGCCGGGGCTGCTCCCAGGCCCAGCAAGCTCTGCCTCTGCAAGGCGAGGCTCACAAAATGTTTGTCCCTGACACAGGACCCCACGCTTTGCTGACCAAACCAGGGGCCTCATCCTGTCCTCACAGCTCCTCTTTGTGTGCCCTAAGCAGTAGAGTTCATCCCCTGGGGCTGTCTGCATTTTCCAAAGATGAGTGAGCTGGTGAGAGCTCAGACTCCAGGCAGGCTTTGCTAAAGTTGATGGATGATGCATCTTTGGGGAGTACGTCGTGGTGGGGGAAGAACCAGAGTGCACCCATCAATGGTTTGTTGTTTTCTAGTTCCCCAGACTAAATCCTCGGGGCATCCCTGCCCCTGGGGCATCACCTCCATGGCTGGGCCTGAGAGTGACTTATCCTTCCACATACTTGCATATTTTATGCAAGAAGCAACCAGGAGCAAGAACAAGTGTAAGCACATTCCCATCCTGGGCACTGGGAGGAGCCTGAGATGTGATCACATCTTGAGTATGCCAAGGTGGGGTGTCAGAGCTGCCCCTGCAGCCCAGGGCAGGCAGATGAAGCCAAACATCCCCGATGGGCACTTCCCAGCATGGCTGCAGTTCCGGGCCCTGCAAAGGCTGTCCAAGGAACTTGGCTCCTGGTTTCTGGGGAGGACGAAGGGCTGCTCTCTGTCACCTAACCCCCTTCCCCCTCTCCCTTCTGCAGGAGCCAGAGTTCGGGGTGAGGAGAGCAAGCTGTCCAATTTAGGAAGGAGAGGAATTTGGTCGCCCGATCAGTCCCAGGAAGTGTTTGGGTCAGAGGGGATTGGCACGGGAAGATTTTTAATCCTGGGGCTAAGCCGGCACTGAGTGGAGTCAGCACTAATTGGAACCAGTCCTGGGGAAGGGGCGGCTTTTAGAGCTGCCTTGCAGTCCAGGCAAAGACAAAGCTTATCTGTGCTCTAGGAAATGCCACATCCTAACTTTGACGAGATGCTATCATGAGTGTAACAGGCCATGAGTCCCCCAGCCTTTTTAACCTTTCTTTCTGCTTTCTGCTGTCCACAGCTCTTGATTCTTCTCCTCTTTCCTTGCCTCCATGGGTTGGCAAAGCTACCCCTACCGCCCTGCACAGTGAGCTTTCCTGAGCTCTTACACTGAGGCTTTAAGCTCTTGACTTTTCCTCTAGCCTCCTTCTCCCAGAGAGCTGGAATGCTTCCCAAACCCGGATTTTTTGTGCAACCATTTCAAAGCAGCTCACTACTTCATGTAGGCTTGGTTTGGGGTTGGATTGGATGAACCAGTTTCAACAGGGACCTGTTTAGTGCCCAGTTTGGATATAAATGGAAATAAATGGCAGCCCCTCAACCCCATTATGGGGCAACTCCTGGGGAGAGCTCAGACTCCAGGCAGGCTTTGCTAAAGTTGATGGATGATGCATCTTTGGGGGATACTTAGTGGCGGGGGAAGAACCGGAGTGCCTTTGCACCCATCATGTTTTCTTTTATTTTTCTTTTTTTTTCTGGAAGGGGTGAGTTGGCTTTATATATTTCCCTGAAAACAAAGAATCTTGCAGGTAAAGTTCCCATCTTGAATTTTCCTATCCCACACACTGGGGATACGCTACCTCGCACAGAAAGGCAGGACTAAGGCATTTGGGGTAGCTCAGGAAGACAGTTTTGGGCTAAAACAATTTCTACTCACCAAAATGTTTGCTTGTAAGTATTATGAAAAATATGTGTACTCATACATTTGAAATTCTGATTTTTGTCCCACATAGGGATGTAAAATGCAACTCCTCCAAGCAGTCTGGGGTCGTTGGAAGGGTGGGCCCCTGCTGTATCTCCTCCAGCCCTCAAAGCTGCTGCCGTTTTTGTTTGGTGGAGAAGTCATGGGCACAGGAAGGCAAAGCAAAGCCGTTTGCCTGGTGGGGCAGCTCACATCCCTGCCAGCTGGGAACAGCCCCCAACCCTGGCTCCCAGCCACAAGCTGGGTCTGAGGTGCAGCGTTGGTGCCTGTGCATTTATACACACACATAATGGATGTTTGGGTATCCCAGGCACCAACAGAAAAATGTTCTGGACCATAACAAGAGCCCCAAAGGCTGGTCCCCAGATGGGAATGCCTAAGGGCCCCATATTTGCCCGGCAGCAAAGAGACAGAGCGGCTTTTCTGGAGGAAGGGGAGGAGGTGGCAAGGGACAGGGACGGGAGCTTGCCATGGGCCCAGAGCTGCGTTTCAGGGCTGCCCCCTCCTCCCTCTGTTGGCTCCCGGAGGCCACATGTTCCCCGGCCACTTTGTAAAATTCCTTTCCCAAAGAGGCTGCCAGGGTGGAGAGATCATAAAAAGTTCACTCCCTTGTCACGAGTGCACCCGCTCTTCCGGGGCCGGTGGGCAAAAGTTGTTTGCAATTTCCTCGGGCCGTGACCTTTGTTTTGACCGTGATGGAGGAAGATTGCAATCCATCAAAGCCCCCCTGGCCCATGCCGAGGATGGGGGAGAGGGCTGCCTTTGGCTGCCGGGGGAGGGGGTGCCTTTGCAAGGGACAGGGGACACAAGGACACCGCTCTGCCCCTCCTGATGTGGGATTCAGTGAGGGAAACTTCACCGTGTGTGCCACACCGTATGCTCCTACCAGAGAGATTTGAGAGAGTTTGCTTTAATTTTCTTTTTTCCCCAGGAGTGATGCTGGATTGTGATTTGCTGCATCAGCAAAGTGGGGAAGGACGTTTTGCAGGGCTTGTGCCCAGAGCCAGCCCTGCAGACTGGCCAGCTGCATTGGGATCGTTCTTCTAGCAGGAGCTTGGACAAAACGGGAGATGCCAGCGATTTGCAGCCTGCAAAGCCTCGGCCGCTAATGGTCCCTGGCTTTTCCAGGCTGCGTGAGTTTTTGGGAGATCCCACAGCACTAAATTTTGTTAGGAAAATCAGTGGCAAACTACAGCTATCCCCTGGGAAATGGCTGGCACCTGCCTCTCTCCTGGAGTTCCCAGGGGGGGCAATTCATCCCAGGAGCACTTGCTCCCCTGCACCCCGGTGTCCCCTTTGAAGACATACCTGCATGTGAGACGAATCTCCCCTGAGGAAATGCAGCCTGTGCATACCGGTCTGCTCCGCTTCCCTTGGCTGCATGCCCCTCTCCCCTCCCTCTGATCTCCGCTTCCCTAGGGAAATGCATCCTACCACACTTCCCTGCTGTTAAATACAGATTCCCTTGGGAATTCCCTTGGGAAGTTGCTCTGTCAGGAATCCCCCAGAACTCTTAGGTTCTGGGGTCTGAAGGGAGGGTTTTAAAGTTCCACCTGTCCCCTCGAGTAACACCAAGCGTGGCCTTGCAACACCCAGACCTTCCTTTCCAGCCCAACTACTTGCATGGGAACCAGGTTTTGTTTTTTTTTCCTGGGAAGTAGTGTGCTGATTTCCAGGCAGAGCAGACCATGATATGGAGAAATGTGCTGCTTGTTTCCTCGTTCCATGAGGATCTGTTGAGTTCAGGGAAAAGGAGAGAAGGGAAACACCTATTACACCTCAAGCTGAAAACCCTATGCTGCAGGAGGCAGCCCCTTGGACTCGGAGGCACACGGGTCCCCCAGAAACTCTGTAGAAGACAAACCAGACCCCTTTGTAGGCATCACCCTCTGCCCCCAGGTCAATCACTATTATACTTGGTAGCCTGTGTGCCTGAAGGCCCACACCACTTCCCTGCAGTTCTCCTCTCCCCCTCTAATTTTTCCATCTGTATTTGGCTGCTCCCAAACCCAAACCTCTCCCTGTCTCTGTCCGTGCACACTTGACTCAGCAGTGCTGGGGGCTCAACACTGATGTCCCACCACGTTGTGCAGGGACTTTGTACCCTGGGTGTTGACCCCAGGCCTGCTGGCCTTTAGCATCTGTCGCTGCTAGAACACTGAACACAGCCCTCTTTGTCACCCTGCCCAGCATCCCGTGCCCGCTCCAGGGGGCACGTCACGGTGTCTGGGCTCAGAGCGCCCGTTTTCAGGCCTTACTGAAATTAAAGCCTCAAAGGTCGCTCTCCTTTCCCAAGGCCCTGCCTTAGCTGGTCTCCCTCCAGCTCAGGCACTGCCCATGGAGCGGCCACAGCTCCCACGTGGCTCAGAGTGGTTTGGGGGCTGAGCCCTGGGGCACTGGCAGGTGTGGGAACAGCAAAGATCCAGGGTCGGATACCGCTTGGCTCCACCAGCGTTGCCTTCTCTCCAGGGCTTGGGCCGCCTGACTGCTTTGAAGGAGAGGGCCCACAGAGCATGGGAAACAGGGAGCATCTTGCTTTGGGTTTTCATCCCCCTCTCCCAGTCCTGCATGTCTCTGGGCCTGCCCCATAGGCAGATGTGGGGTGGATGCCCACGTACCAGATGTTCTGAGAGATCAAAGTTGCCTCCCGCTGCATCCTCCTCTCACGTGTGCGCACACACCCCCCTGCATCTCCCAGAGGACTTGTAACGTATGCTCTCTATCTCCTGTCCAAGATATTTTCCTTCCTTTCCTTTGTTTGCTTTCCAAACCCCCTCTTGTCTTTGGCACTCCCTGCAGCCCGGGATGCGCCAGCAGGGAAAGGCACCCTTTGCTCCCACTCACCACATCCAGCGGCAGGGGGAGTGAGCCTGGGGTGTCTTGCAGGTTTGCCACCCTGCTTCCCTCTCTGGGATTTGCTGCTACTTGGGGTGGGAGGCAAAGGAACCTGTCACTCGGGGGGTTCTTTGCAGTACCTCTGGATCTCCCACCCCACATGGCTGAGAGATGCTAAAGGGTGTTACAGCTTCATGTGATGACCAGGAGACCCTCTGGAGACGCCCACTTTTGCCCCCTGCACATTTCTGCAGCCCTCTTATCCCCTCACAGTCCTGCAGGGGTTTCCAACCTCTGGGGAAGTCCTGAGACACCCCCAATGGGGACTGAATGTGATATAACACCTTTAGTACAGAGGTTACTACTACACTGACCAGCATGGAAAGCCTTTTGGGTACATCAGATGTCTCCAAAGTGGGATGCATGCAGAATGAAACACCACTGGGGTGCAAGAAGAAAACCCAGTTTGTACTATTAGTAACTAAAGTAATATTTATTTCATATTTATATAATCATAATTTTACTTTTTCCATGCTTTATAATATAAAGTCAGTACAGTAGTACCTGCACATAATTTACAAGTAAACATGGAAAGCTCCAAGGGTTTGTCCCTCTCCTCTTTTCCATCAGTGTTCCCTAATGAGGGGCCAGGCAGTGTATGGGGACCTCCAAAGCACATGCAAACCTCCCTCATGGGTGCTGCAGGTGGGGAATTCCCATTTGGGGTTGCACAGAGGCGGGAAATGTGCTTTCCCCATCTTCCCATGTGTCTCCACCTGTGTCTCCACCTGAGCAGGCAGGTTATTCATAAGTTAAGCAGGCTCTAGCCCAGCTCTTCTTGCAGAAAAGTAATGGGTTTTATTCTTTCCACCTGTATTTCAGAGAAACGCTGTGTCCACAGCACGCCACGCTGTGCAGCACAGCCACCTCCAGCCCGGAGGATGGATCAGGTTGGTCTCCTGCCAGCTGCCAGGCTGGAAAAGCACATGCTGACCTAGAGTTAGAGCTGCTGGGGGTGGCCACAGAGAGGTGAGTGCCCTCACATGCCTCTTCCCAGCCCACTTCAGGTGAAAGCAAAGCAGGAGCAGAGCTGTGGCACAGCAGTGCCCCTCCTGCCATCCCCCTACGGCTCGGGGCGATGGCGTTCCCTGGGGTGCTCGCCTGTCCCTGCAGGAGCGTGAGGGGCTCTGTCCCGATGCTCTGGCCCAGGGGATGGCCCTGCCTGCTGCCAGCCCACCATGGCAGCAAGACAAGAGCCATTTCCAGCCCAGCCATCCCCCTGGCACACGCAGCCAGAGACCTTCCAGCCGCTGTCGAGCGTAGCTGGTGCTCGGTGGAAAAGGGAGACACAAGATGCAAAAGGGACGGATCGTCCAGAGCAACTGTACCATTCGGATGCAGGGAGATGTGGTAGCAATATACTAAACAGGGAACAGGAAAAAAAGCCAGATGGTTGCTCCAATTTACTTTACAACCCCAGATGACTTCACAAGAGGTCACCTGGCGGGACTGAGAGGCAAATGCTTCGGCTTGGATGAAAGCAAACAGCTCGTGCCTGCCAGCGAAATGAGGCTGAGGAACACCCGGCTGCAGAATGGCATGGGCATAGCTGGAGTAATAACATTTGCAAGGGGTTTTAATAGGTTAGCACCTTTAACCTTCCTTGCAGCAGTAGTCAGTGTTATGCTGGGATTAAAATTGCAAATGCCAGGGTTTTAGAGCATGAGTGATGAACTGCCCATGCTCTTAGCCAAGAATGGTTCCCCCACTGAAGTTCCCCCGAAGTACAGAAGCCCTTCCTCTGTGTGGTTTATTGCCACAGGTGGGATGTGGATGTCCTTGATGTTAGCAACTCTTGTGATCCTAAAGTCCAGTTACTCTGCAGTGCTGTGCCACCAGTGGTGGTGTGGATAGCTGGCAAGTCAACCGGGCAGCAGGTGAAAGGAGCCTCCCAATTCCTGTTGTACCAGCCCTGGCTAGTGATGCTACTGCCTTCCTTCAAAGTGTTTGGAGCTGAGAGCAGAAGGGTGGAAAAACTGGCTGTGCTCAAACTGCTTTACATCACGTGCATGGGGGAAAAATAGTGATTTTTTTTACCTCAGTAAAAGTGGCCTTTTCTGGGAGAAAGGTGTTACACTGGCACTGCAGGCAAATGGTCCCAAGGGAGCCAGGTAGAAACTGTGCACACGTGGATGAAAGGAGAGTTTTGCAAAAGATCCCTCCAAGTACCAGGAGTACTTCAATGTGCACCTCTCTCCCTTAATTGTGTTCAGTTCATTTCAACAGCTGGGGCAAGCCAAGACAGTTGTTCCCTTCTCTCCACTTCCAGCTGGATGTCAAGATGCTGCCTCTGTATTTGGTACCCATTTTCCCCACCCGTGTGGCAGCCCCAAGGTTTGCAGTTGGTGCTGGGTTGGGGATGTGGATTAATTGGTGTTCAGGCAGTGGATATGTGGGCCAGGGGCTGTCTGGAAAAAGGAACTGACTTCCTACAAACCCTCTTGGACACAGGAAGGGAAAGGGCCTTCAGAAACGCTGGGAGGGACCACCCTTGATAGTTTCACTCTGTAGTCTCTCCCAACAGATCAGCCTTGAACTACCCAAAATAACATGGCAGCCTTGATTTCCACAGCTTTTGATTTCCATCATGTAACAAGGGCTGGGAATTGCCATTTTTTGGCACACTGTCAGTACGACTCTTAACCTGAGAATGCTCCCATACAGATGTTTGTCTCATTTTCTCTAAAGTAAAGCCAAAGAAGTGGTATGGGATGCTCTGAACGAGATGCCTAGGAAGACAGATTTGGGGTTTCCCAGCCAGCTCTACTTTGGCTGAGAACAGCAGGAACTTCCCAGCCCTGGAAGGGCCTTCTTGTCACGGCCTGTTCCCTGAAAACATGTTTGAGAGGCAGGATGAGGGCCCCCACCTGCCTCTCTGAGCTGCCTGTATCAAACAGCAAATCCAGCCAAATCACACTGCAGTCTGTCTGGGCTCTTGCTCAGGGCTAAACACCTTTTGCCAAGTTGCTTTACTGCACCCTCAAGCCTTTGCTCCCTGGAATAGCAGCTCAGAGTTCCCTTACCCAAAGAAACTTTTTTGCTTTGAGCTTTCCCCTGGGGTCGTTCACTTTTTATTTCCAAATTTTTCTGTTTCTCCTTCACTGCTATTTCTTTGGAAGTAAATAATTGGGTAATTTTCTCTTAACCTCCCCAACTACTTCACAATCCTGTGGGTCTCTGGAGAGGGTCCCAGCCCTGCTGTTGGTCTATGTAAGGTATGAGCCAACACTCTTCTATTCTCCAAGAGATGCATATTCTGCTTGCTCACATCGGCAGGGCATGCAACAAGCAAGGTACCCTCCTCCTGCCAGCCTGCCTCTGGCTGCAGGCTGGGATCTGTGGCCTCTCTGGACACCGAGCACCCCAAAGCCTGGAGCTGGGCTTTCCTGGCAGGCTCCACCCAAAGCCTGGATTTTCACTGCCAGTTTTAACACGGCTTGTGGAAAACATGGCTGTGCTTTTCTCCAAGGCTGGAGGAAGAGCTGGGCACCTGAACAGCTTCCCTGCAGCACCCTGGCCCTGTCACCAGCAGTCAGTGTTTGGTGGGCAACACTCACCCCCTGACAGCCAGCCCAGAGCTTCCCTTCAGGAGTTCTCTCTCTTTCCACTGTCACTGGCTGAATAAAGGCACTGAGGCCTCAGTTCTCGGTACTTTTTGGTTGTTTTCTTCCAGTCTTTCTCTCACCTTGACACTCGGGTGCACCTCCAGGGATCATTCATCCAGCATGTGTCTCTCTGATTAATGTTAATTCCTCTTGGGGTGAAAACTCCGTGCTAAAAGCAGGGTTGTGACTCAGATGTGCAGTAACATTTGAAGTCCTCTGCTGATCACTTGGAGTCAAGTCCGCTCCTAAATTTTCCACTGCCAGCTCTGCAGAGCAAGCACAACATTATCCACTTCCCTAACTCCTTTTCCAGCACTAGTTCTTGCACTCTCTGTTAATCTGCAGTGCTTGCCTCTCCCACCACAATTTAATTCTTTTACCTGAACCCCAATTTAATGCCTCTTTTGTTCCCTGTATTTGTCCAGTTTCTCAATGTGCTGATCTGGCTTAGGGTTTGTTTACTAAACCCAGTTGGAATATTGTGCATGCTTATACAAAGGTGAATAAAGATCAATATCCTCACTGATTTGCTCCGGGTCACCAGATACATTAGTGAGAAAAAAAATCACATATCCTACCTCGTTTGCTTCATTCAGCAGTACAGTTCAGCTCATGAAACTGTGCTGCAACAAGGCTCCAGCAGGAACTCCGAAATCCACCTGAAATGCTGCTTTTGTCTCACATTTTACTTGTAAAAATCTGTGTACAAACACTGAAGAGAAGATTGGATGAAGACATAGCAGGGTTGCTAACTACACTAGGTACACCTGGAGGGAATATTCCATTTTTCTCTGCATCTCTAAGGTAACAAAACTTGGTAACAACCTCTGTTACCTGGAATCAAGGAGAAGGATGTTCCAGGTAATGCAGAGAGTTTTTTGCAATCAAATTATCTCATGTGGTTATCCCAAGATAAAAATCAATCCTCCTTGTAACACACTTGCAGGGAACTTGCAGTGAGGAACCACAGTCAGACACTTAAGCAGTTACTGTTTTGCTTTTCAAAAGTACACGAGGAATGGATTTTTGAAGGTCTTGCCACCTTCAAGAAAGAAACAGACCAAAGAATCTCCTTTTGTCACAGCCAAGCATCTTCATGTTATTGATAGCAGAGAACATCTTCATAACTTCTCAAAGAATAGTCTTTTTTAGTGAATAAAACCTACCTGAAGATAATGTTGTAGTATGTCCCACCACTGTGGAATGATGTACAACAAAGCAATCTGTTTTTTCTGTGCCCCAGCCTTTAACTTATTCTGCCCGTGACTTTACCTGCATACACTGACACCATGGCCAGTAGATCATCTTTCCAAAGGAAACAGTAGCACTAGGACAACATAAAAGCTACACTTTCGAATTATGATGGCCAAATCTAGGCTGTTCACTTCCTTGGAGATAATCTTACCATCTGTTTGAAGTCTTTTCATGGAGCACTGGAGCAAATATTCATAGTGTACATCACCCACCAAAGACCAGTAACCTCCTTGTCTCACCCCTCAGTTTTTATTTCCACACACTGCACTCCATCTCAACATTTAATTTCTTTTCCAAGCCCTGGTTGCAGAGACAATAAGGACACAAGTAAGTTCAACTGCTTTTTCAAAGCACTGGCAGATAGCCTATTGATGAGCCATCTCCAGACAGGAAACAAATCCGCTTCAAAAAGTACTCTTTGAACCAAGAAACAACACAGTTAAGCATGAATATGTGAGGATTTTCCTTTCCTGCAGATGTGTCACAAAACTGGAGCCCAAAGCTTAGTCAGGAAGCTGGATCACTGACTATTGCAAAGATTAAAGGTGTAACAGTTATCCCAAATCTAGAAAGGGTGGGACTTTTAATCCAGATACACTTATTGCCCAGTCACAGAAACGTGTCTTAAAAAGCAGAGCACTAAAGGAATAAATACCACAAACCATCTATGTGGGAAAACAAGAACTGGCACCTAAATGCAACACCAAGGAACAGTAGGCCAAAAAAAACCACCACCCAGCCTCGCTAAAGAATCTCATTTCCTAAGAGTAAATTTAAAGCATTTCTTCTAGACAGGGATTAAGTACGTTTGGATTCAGGATTTTCTTAGCAGTCAGTCTCCATTTGAGAGAAATGAGGCAGCAAAAGGCTCAGTTAGCATTTAGAGCCCACTTTACATGAGGGCACACAACTCAGCTTGAGAAGAATGGGCCTCAGTTAAAAAAACACCCCATAAAGCAGTTTTGCTGCAGCTTTCAAGTATTCCTCATGGCACAGTGTAAAACTCCTACTGTTCCTGATTCACTGCAACAGTAAGAGAAGATGATTTCAAAACACACTCAAGTAGTAATTCATCAGTTTCTTATTCCCACAAAAGAAGTTTCAGAATTGAGCACTAGGCAGAGAGTCAAGTATTCTGGCAGAGGATTGTCACGTGGAAAGTCACTCCAAGAATTTTTCTGTCCTGCACCATAAAATGTGGAGACAATACTGGTCACCACAGCAGAAGGAAAGGAGAAGCAAATAGTAAAACTTAACAGATTTGGTAATTATTATAGTTATGTTAATTAAATTAATAGTTACTCTACCAATAGAGAAAACACTTGCAACAGAGTCAGCTGCTGTTCCTCAAGTCCTGAAACTTAATTACTACAGGGTTATGGTTTGGATCTCCAGCACATCAGCAACAAACCTGTGACTGGAAATGGACTGCATCTGCTCTATCTAAGCAGCACAGCTGTGTTACTGTAGTTCCCTCTAGAGAAGGAAGACTGAGGGAGCAAAACTACTGACCCATTTTTCAGGGAGGATGAGGCTCATCCTGGAGTCCTATTCAAAAGCCTTGCCTACCATCCAAGGCTATTCCAGCAAAGAGCTTGACACCACTCCATGCACTTGAGTTCTGGCTCCACAGAACTGTTAATACACACAGCTCAAGTAGTAAGTCCTTACACAAACAATCCCACTCTTCAGAATTTGCTGCCAATGCCCCAGAGAGAAGCGACAGGGAACTCCATACACACACACACGCATTTTTATTTTAATAAATAAAGAGTTTTACAGGCTCAGGCTTTTTATTTGAAATCACATATACAGAACAAGAAATGCCTGACCAAGTAACATGAATTAAACTACTAACCTTGGGAAGGAATACATGCCCTCTGTAACACCGAAGACCTCAACTGAAAAGGGATTTGTTAGCAGCAAATAAAAGCGAATTTGCCAGCATAGTGATTTACTTCACAGATCAGACAACTTGAAAGAGATGTGGCCAAAGCAAAGAAAAGTGACCCTAAATGGACCACTTGTCTTTATAGTGTCACAACAGTGTAAGGAAAGCCAAGAGCCCAAATGCCTCCATTTCCTAGTGCCACTTCTGGATGAATATGTATGTCTTCACATCCTTTGAGCAATACATTCTAACCACAAGTAGAGAGGCTAAGCACAGCAGGTATGCAAAATTATTCCATTGAAGAACAGATATTGGATGACACAGTAATGTTATATTTCAAGATTTCAAATTAGCAGATGCTTTTGCATCCCCTTCAGTATGGCAGTGGAACAGATCCCACCTTCTCTCATAGAGGTTTAGTCCAAAAACTTCCTGTTGGCATTAGCACCAAAGAGAGCCACTCTGATTTCTGGCATCATCTGTGGAGAAAGAGCACATCAGTTCCATGCAATGGGCAATACAATTCCTCTGTGTTCCTCCTGCAGGCACTGTGGGATAGCTAAGCTAGGCTTCAAAATTAACAAGTCAGTTCATTTGAGCTTTCTGAAGCCTTTATCTGATCACACATTGCCTGCTTCTCTCCAGACTGGAAGGACTGCCTGTACTGCAGCACAAGAAAGAGATGTCAGAGTTAGTTTGGTGGGGTTTTTTTTTTGTACTATGATTTAATAAGTCTCAGTCAAAGTTTCTAGTCTCAAGCTTACTTCAGGAATTCAAGTTAGCCTCAGCATTTCAGCATCTTGACTGCAGCGTGGTCATACCAAGTCTTTCAGTATCATAATTTATAGTGCTTAATGCTCAAGCTTAATTCAAAAGGGATCATTCTGGGGAAAGCTACGTTTGTTGCAGACAAGCACAAAAGTAGGTAATTTAATTCTTTCTATTAAAACATAATTTCTTGTCATGCACACTGAAATCTGATCCTGTGCATTACTGTGACATGCTGGAAACAGGAGGATTTAGTTACAAGACCAAACTAGTTACTGTACTTCATTCACCTTGGTGGTTAGAGAAACTCACCTGCTGGGCTACAAGGTCCAGTCGACTTTCCAGGGTATTGGAAACCTTAATTTTACCATCACTGTTGTAGATTTCAACACCTCCAGCACTGAAAAGGGACAAAAAAATTAAAATCTGTGAACTCCATGGGTCAGAGTCAGAATGTGGCAGAGATACTATCATAAATCAGTGTTTATGGGCAAGTCAGATACACAGATAAGATTTTCATTTCTAAAAACCCAAACTTTTTGATCATGTCTTAATAGGAATCAGCACAAAGTGATCCAGTGAAGCAGCAGTGTAAAGCATCTTTGGAGTTATCAGAGCCCACAGACACGTGCAAGGGTCCTCGTCAACACGATCTAAATCTAAGCAGAGCCATGAAATTCGTCACTTCACAGCAGCTTCAGCCTCTGTGTTGTTCAGACAGCTATCAGATTTTGGAAAGTGAGGAAAAGTGATAAAAGAATTGTTTGCTGGTCCATACACAAAGATCACTATCAGATTACACAGCTTTGTGCTGTGTTCTTTAGAGCCTTTGCAGACAGAAGAGACACAAACCCCACCAAGTGATTATCCTGCAGCACCTCACGACTCAACTTGCTTCATCTTGAGACAGAAAGCAACATCGACATCCTCTCTCTTTAAAAGACCAGTAGTTAAGTTTCTGTGTGCAGTTATCCTCCACTTCAGTACTGTGTGAATCAGGTTGGAGGTTGCACAAAACTTTTACTGACATTTTTGACTGAGACACAGTCAAACAAAACTTTTACTGACATTTTTGTCTGGAGGGAAGTGCAGAGTCTGTGCCTGATTAACACAAAGAAGTGCCAAATTCCACAAGAACAGCAGCAGACACTGTGAGGATGTTCCATACTTAATTTTCTGAGAGCGTTCTAGTACAAGCTGTGTCTTGAAAAGTTGCATTATGTTAGTGCTGTGTATAAAACACTCCCATTTTCCTTACATGTCTTCTGGCAGGAAGTTGTCTTGGTCAATGTGAACATCCACATCCCTTTTTATGGCATTTTTGTAGACAGGAATGCTCTTCTGTACCGCACTCTGGATACAAGATAAACCACCAATTAGCACTGACAAATGCTATTGCACCACTCGGGTTTGACCACTCAATTATTTGTAGTAATAAAGGCCTCTTTTTTTTTTTTTTTTTTTAATTAAGCAAATGCATTTCAGCTTGGCTTTTGAGCCAAACCCAATTATTATTCTTAATACTGCAGCAATGCATAAAGTTTCCAATGTAATATCCAAGCAGGCAAATGATCCCCAACTTTGGAAGCACACTTGTTCTCTTGCACTGTATCTACAACAGAAGTGCAACAAGCAAAGCTTGTTTTCGTGTCACACAGAGGGGATCTGAGCAGCAAATACTTGCAGTCAGGTCCAGGCCTTCGTGAGCAGGGCACTGTCAAACCATTCCAAGTGTCTTACCTTAACCATGGGGAGATCAGGCTTCCTGCACCGAACAATTAACCTGGGCTCAAGCAGCTGGTAGAATCCCTGCACGGAACAACCATTTCGGTATCACAGAGTCAACATTTTAACTGTCTTAGAATTACTGAACCCCAAGAAAGGAAAGAAGATGATCAATTTGAAACCCAGGACCTGACCATATTAGCCTCTCCTATTTAGTTCTTCGCTCACAAGTTCACCTCATGCAGACGTTCCGAGAGGACGGAACCAACACCTGGGAAAGGGCCCAAATATGGATGATAGGTTTGGAACTCAAGTGCAACTAAACATGGATTGTGTTGACCAGTTAATGTTCATGTATACATAAGAAGCACTGCTGTCTAAGTAGCCTGAGGATGCAGCCAAGCTCCTGAAGACATGCAGTAGTTTCAGATGCCTGTTCTAATAACTCCTGTCTTGCAGTTCCTGGGGTAATACCTGAGACCAGAATAGATTAAAATAAGTTTAGTTCCTGTTTGAAGGGACCTACAATAATCATCCAGTCCAGCTGTGAGTACAGATCTCTCACTGGACCAAATATAAGGAGCCAAGACAAACGTGGCCAGTTCACAAGAGCAGGACCGGTTTGTTTGATGTACAGCAAGACCAGACCTGAGCGTGGCAAGGAAACATCACTGAACTGGAGGCACAAGTTGGTAGGAGACACTGCTGAGAAAACTCAGCCATTCAACTGTGACAGGAGAGCTCGTGGGTGGCTCCTGGGAGTTCACAGAAACAGGACCAATCCATACCAGGGGGCAGCACCAGTGCCAACAGGACTGATCTGGCCAATGCCTGTTGGATTTTTGGCAGTTGATTTCTGGTGCTTGAGGATGTTCTTCTAGGTAAGCAAAGCTTTAATTTCTGCTTCATATGCCTGTGACAGGCACATGCCATACTACAGTAAATTTGTCAAAGCCAGGGATTATTAAGTCTCAAACGCTCAAAGTATTTTAGAAGCGGATAACTACTGACTTCTGGGTTTGGAGAAACAGCCTTTGTCAAAGGTGCATTCAATCCAACTAATTACTACAGGAGCTTAATGTGTGCAGCCTAAAATGTGCATGTTACAGTGTATGTGTGCACATCTGCAATTATTCCTACAATGGAACTGCTGCCTGGCATACCAGGTTCTACCCCTCGAAATAAGCTGCAACCTCTTCTGTTCAGAGTCCAACCCTGAAACATATTGAACTGATGTTTAAAACTCAAAGATCCCCCAGCAACATTTGATCTAAACTCCGATACAAATGTAGCTTCCAGTGGGTTATTTCTGACAAAAGAATCTTAGGGGGATAGGGCAGCAATGATCTGTGTTCTACAATTTAAATATTTACCTGTAGAACTAGTCCATCCAGCAGTGCCTGGTACCTGGCAGTATCCTTCACCACTTTGGCAAGTCTCTGCTTGGCCTCATTCAGCAAATCCTACATTCAGAAGAAATCAGATCAGCAGAGCCCATCTGTTTGGCATTTGGTTTCGTGCCTACCAACTTTCTGTACTTCTATTATAGCTATCACACCCTGCCAACACGTAAATGTACACTCCAGCTGGTGTTCATCCAAGCTAGACCTTCATCTCTCTGCATGGCACACTATCCTCTCCAAACACTTCCCTTCTTCCTGCCCTGATCTGAACTCCTTAGAATCTGACAATAACTCTTTTCTCATGAAAAAGGGAGAGTTCAGTAGTAAAAGGACAGTACCTGCAGTATTAGTTCAGATAAACTAAATATGTTGTAAATAAATGCTTCATGTAAACTAATAAAGTTGTCCAAACAAATTTTTCAGCTTTATGGTCAAACAAAGAAACGTAATCTATCTTTCTATCAAATAATATTCAGGTTAGGTATTTTTTTAATTGTAAGCAAGTGCAAGTCAAGATTTGAGAGAGAGAGTTTATTTTTAATTTGAAGAAGTTGGTCTTGATTATCTTTATTTGACAAATCAATATTGGACGGGATTGAATTTTTAAGAAATTTGAGTCAACTCGAACACAGCTCCTAGAACTGAACCATCATAATTACTTCAGATAAAGAAACTATGATTTGGGATAAACCCTTCTCTACTGTTCTGGCATTCAGAAGAAGAAGTGTAGGGTAACGCAATCAGTATGAGGATATGACACTATCACAATTTAATGTCATAGTCAAACCTAGCTTGTCCTCCCTAGAGCAACACAGATTTCTGGAACTGCTCATCTCTCTTCATGAAAGAAGCCAAAGATCTGATAAGGGAAGAAGGAGTGAGCAGCATGTGATTTTAAATGTCTTAAAATGAGGAAGAGTGTTTAGAATTACTCAGAAGCATGAGAGTGAGTCAGCAGATAAATGAGGAAGAATCAATAAACTGATGATTTTCTTCTGCTAACTCCCTTTTTCTCATGGCAGAATCAACTTGAACATTATCCTTTTTCCATTAGCTTTTATTTTTGACTTCCACAGGTCTCTCAGCTTTTCCAGCAGCTCAACAGCCCCACCTAGCAGAGCACGGAACACACAAACTGCCTCTAAGACAGGCACGAGAATGCTGCTCAGTGAGCAGAATGAGAACACACTGCATGTGGTATAAGACAAACACCTAAGCCTGCTCTGATAAATGATCGCTCACCCTGTAGGGCAAGACACAGACTGGTCACCTACCAGAACAAGAAGCAAAGCTTTTCAAGTAATATGGGCCACTGAAGGAGACAGAAAAGCCCAGTTTATGGTGTTTTAAGCCTCCTTGCTTACACCACACCAGCTTTGACACAGAAATGTTGCTCTGGGCAAAGAGAACCTCAAACTTCTACCAACCGTGCAAGAGAACTTTCCTGCTCTTTAAAGAAACAAGCTGTTGTGCAAATGACAGATATAACAGTGCCTGCAGTGTTCCTGGGAACAGGAACAACTGTATTTTCCTAAAGGAGCACGTAATAGAAACAGTGAAAATAAGCTAAAGTAGATTAGCAAATCTGGACTAAATCCTTGATGCCTTTTCCGAGCAGCTTGGAAAGCCACTTTTGCATGTTGAAGCAAACGTCACTCACTCCCAAACCCTATTTTTCTTTAGAGAATGGTTACATTTCCTAACACATGGTAGAAACAGAGCCTCTGTGTATTTACTAGAGAGATACTCACTGCAATAAGGTCATCCCTTGCCTTGAGGACCTTCAGTCTTGCTTGATTCATCAGGTTGGACATCTGACTGCAAGTTGAATGATAAACTTGAATCAATCCATCAGACTTTGACAGAATAACTGCAATATTTAACTGTATACTTTAAAGGTAACAATCCTACAACATTTAATAATGAAGCCTGTTCACCTCTTTGAACCTGTTTCTGACCTTGCACAAATGATTAAAATGCAGAACTCTGTCCTTGAGTAAAGACCCATCCAAACTAAACCTGACATGATTGTTTGTCCCAGGGTAACAAACCAGGGCAGATTTCCAGAAATTAAGTACATAAAGAAACATGAAGGATCCTTTCATCATACTTAGTAAAAGTCACACTATTGTAGCTCAGCTTTGATAGTTTCTCCCCAGAAAAAAAGACCAGAAACTCATAATTAGAATTAAAGATACCATCAGTTTGCCTGTTTGCCAGGGAAAAAGAATTTTGTATAAAATTAGCAATAAAATAAGAGCTCAGGCTTTGAAGACAGCCATCTAACCTAAACAACTTACATTTTCTTTTGCTGTTCTATTTGCTTCTCCTTCTTTTCATAATACTCCATGATTTTCAGCCTCTGTGTCTGAACAAGGCGACCCTTCTCAATGTTGAATTCTTCTTCTGCCTATAGTAAAAATTAAATAACTGAAGTGGAAACTGATTCCATGGGCTGAAAAAAACAGAATCAAAATGTAACAGCCGTGCTTTCAGAGCACATTCACAGACAAGACAGGATGATACAATTTATGGTTCCACATAAAATAAAACATTTCAACCAGTCCTCAAGTCAGACTGAGTATAGGATGTGCTCTGCTGAACTAGAATCTTACTCACCAAGATAATGCTTATTTTATTAATTGACTGAGGCATGTTTCCTTGCAGCATGCATTCCTCAGGCATAAAAGTACCAAATTTATATATTACATACTGTTATACAAAACTCATTTTAGCTTCAGCTCTGCTCTGTTTTTACAGAATTGGTCTCTTTTCTGGCTACAAAAGATTCTACCTAAAATAAGGAACTCAACTCTCAGTGTCCACAAACGCCATTACTTTAAATAATTCTTACACAAGGAGAGTGACAGTATAGCTGTGACTTTTGTGTAAAGCCTAGCCAGGCAGCATGTGAAAACACAAGGAAAACTTCCCTTTTTACACCTGAGAATCCAATCTCAACCTTTGACTTCTGCTTGCAGATCCTCAGGAATACCTGCTTTAGTGCTGGTTAAATATTTGTGTAGATCTAAACGTTTAAGGGAGATTAAATATTACTAGTAATGCATATGCTGAGTCCAATACCAACAAGGTGTTTCTGTAGTGGTACAATGCAGACTGTTAGGGCTGTAAGGCACCATTAATCCTTCTTTAGTAAACACCTACACTCTGTCACCAGATTAATATTAAACTTGGTCTCTTGTGGCTTAACCTAAGTGAAGAATTCTGCAAGTAATTCAGCACATACCTTAAATATTAATTGATGGTTTAGCTCCCCGGGATCCTACTAAATCACATCTAGAATTAAGACTGCGGCTGTCTACACAGTTTTAGGTACAGTTACAAATCTGGTTACAAACAAACTTTCACCAACATAATTCAACCTCTTCTACCATTTTGGAACATGTATGAGTTCTTGTGCAATATTATAAATAGTTATAATACAACAATACTACAATTGTTATGACAAACCCCAGCAGAATTAATAGTTATGAAGAGAACTCCCTCAACCCTCAGTGGTATCAAGTTATGTACAGGAGGTGGGGAAAGTGTTTCACTTAATCCAATCTAGTCACATTATCACTCAGATCTCCTGATGGCTTAGAAAAAGGAGTGAACTTCCACATGGATAAATTTTTGTCTGAGAACCACTAAGAAAACTTAGACCAAAAAACAGCTCCAACTTGTTTTCATCTGTCAAAAGCTAAGAAATGTTAACTTTATTTGGTACACACCATTTTTTGCTACGTAATAACTGACCATGAAATCAGCTGTAGCTTATAAGGGTGTTCTAGGCCTGCTCTGACTGCAACTATTCAAACCAGGATGCCAGATGCAGGTTTCCTTTCGCACTTACTGACAGTGAACTTCCACTTTTACCTTTGCATCTATTTCTTCAGCCTTTTCATTGGCTTCCTGCTCAATGAAAGCCATCATATGCTTGATCTGTAACGAGAGAGAGGAAAGAAAATGTTTTGTGTAGGAAAGCACTTTGACTAGAGGACGTAGGTATATATATATTCCTCATTTGTACAGTAGGCCCCTCCATATCCATTTACTAATTCATATAATGTTGTCTGCAAACAAAATTAAATTGAGCATGTAGGCCAAAGAGTCAGTTCATCTTAAAACTGACTACAAGAAAATTATTTTCCCCAATAATTCTACATAATGGTGTTTCACTGGCTATCATTAGAACAACGTTCTTCAGATATGCAACCATACAAAAAACCCCAACCCAACCAACCCAAAAGTAAATATGTATAAATCTGAGGCTGGGTGTTTTCATTCTTCACTAACGAGACCAACTTTTTAGCCTCCAGGTTTGGTTAAAAAAAAAAAAAAATCCAAAAATCCTCACAGAGCAAAATCAGTGTGTTTGTTATGACATTTACATGAAACAGAGAAGACTAACACAGATGGCATCCGAATGAATCTGGACCTTCTACACTCAGTGACCAGTGAAGCAAAGCAAAGGGCTACTGACCACTCTGGTCAGACCTGTACAACCAGAAGTTCCTTCAAACACCTGAGAAATCTTTCCTGGAAAAAAAAAGTAATAAATTCTGTAAAGATCTACGGGGTCATTAAAAAATGCTGCTACAAAATGACTTTACAAAGTAGATGCATGTCAGCTGGGAGGAGCTGGGGAAGGAGACAGAGGCAGCAGCGCTAGTTGATCCAGACCACGTCAAGTATATCACACGCTGCTTCAGAGCCTGGTGTGCACCAACATATTCCACTTGTAGAACATTTCTGAAGCCACCTCAAAACACTACAGAGCACAGGCCCAGCTTCTTAAAGACAAGGAAAGCAATCACACTGAGCTCTTCTTATCTATCACATGCCTTTCTGTGACCAGGCCTGACGTTAGGATCCTGCTGTGGGGCAAACCACAAGGACTCATGACCAAACAAACTGCAGCTGGGAAGGGGTACATCCATTTCCAGGGCCAGGAGGAGCAGACCACAAAATCCTACCAGCTTTTTGCTTGCAACTTAGTGCCGAGACACATTTTTGCAGACAATCCAGTCTAAGTAAACTCACACGAAAGACTCTACTTACAGAATCTCATGTTAAAATCATATATTTTAAAGAGATTAGGAAGGTGCCAAGTTGAGCACCGAGCCAACGTGCAACAGCACTATGCCCACAGAGAGGAGAAAACAGAAGTGAACCAACAAGCGGAAGATTTTAAACACCGGCAGTGGAAGAAGTGAGCAGTAATATCCACATCCTCAAATCAAACCAGCAATTTTTCTTCTAATTCCAGTTTGCAACACTTTCAAGTGTGTGTCTACCTACAGCATCAGTTTTCTACCCTGCACTTCAGAAAGGACAAGAGAGGCACACGAAGTGAGGAAATCATTTTGCTGAATAGCCTACTGTTGAAGAAGACTAAGAACTTTTGTATAACAGCAGCAACCCTCACATTACTGAGTCACTTCCCCAGTGTGGTTTGGCTTCTGAATTTTGGAAAAGTACTTCTAACAATTCTGGGTGTTCAAGAAACACCCTCTGCGTAAAGAAAAGGAACAAGATGGAAGTAAGGGAATATGGAACTCACTTCCCCTAGTCTGGTAAGACTGAACAGTGTTACTTCCTCCAAATGCTGCTGTACTGAAACCCCTTTTTGCTTTTCATAGACACAAAAAGAGATCCACAGTGAGACTTTCACATGTAAAAATGGGATTAGTTTTAATAACACTAACAAAAAATGTATTTTGAAATGAGAGGTTAATTTTAAAGTATTATTTCCTACAGAAAGGGAGGGTTTGCCTATCAGTAGTATTGTGATTATCCTTTCCATAGGAAGTCCTAGGTGTTAGACTGGTTGTAGCTAGAAGTAACTAGATGGAACAATCTATTAAACACCTTTGACAGAGTAGAGCGAACAAATCCATCAATGGAAAAAATCCACAATTAGAGACGATTTTCAAAGTGAAAATTATTGAAAGCGCCATGGCGAGTAGGTAAGAGAGCCAGTTGGCAAGTTCTTGCCAGAGTTATGCACATCCAGGACTGCCATATCATCAGCATTCCCCTCTCCAGTTAACAGGATCATCCAGGGCTCGGGAGTGTAGAGCACTGACAGGAAAGCTGCAGATGTGAAATGCTATTAGAATGTCATGTGTAGCACATCACCAGAGCCTGAACTAACCTTTGAAGTTCAGGACCATTGTGTTGAGAGCAAGAACACCCCCAAATCCAGATTTATTTTTATTGTCTTCACAGAAGAGGCAGGAAAAAACAAACAAGCTTTGTGGATAAAATATAATGTTACAGCTCTCCTTTTGGAGGAAGGCAGCCCACTGATTTTACTTTCAATGCGATGCTTCCTTGCCAAGAGTCTATGTTTACTGAATGAGAATGTGAGACATGAAGTACTTGTGATGCAAAGGACAAAGGCAACTTGCCTGATCTGCTCATCACCTGCAGGAAGCTCCCCAGCCCAGCCCTGACTGGATCCGTGCAGCCTTTAGCATGGCACACCATTTCCAGCCCAGCTGAAAGCAGCTTTTTTAGGCAGGGGCAGTGTTTACTGTCAACAGGGACAGGCTGTCCTGCCCCGGGAGAAGGTGTCTGCAGTCAGACTTACTGCAGGGCTGTAAGTTTCCACTGCAAGCCAAGGCCAGGCTGCACCACTCTGCTTAGATGTGAAAATGGCATCCCAGAACACCAAACATCCCACCCAAAGGTAAGGTACAGCCAAGTGGATAGATTACAGTTGTAAGCAAAAAAGGGATGGAAAGCCCTTAGAGACTCATGGAATCATGGCTGGAAGAGACTTTTAAGATCATTCAGCCCAACCATGAACCCAGGACTACCCCTGTAACCCCTAAACCATTAAACTGTATTACCCAGATGCCTCTTGAGCACCTCCAGGGACGGTGACTCCACCACCTCCCTGGGTAACCTATTCCAACGCCTGACCACCCTAAGAGCAAAAATTTTTTTCTTCTAATATCCAATCTGAATCTCCCCTGTCTCATCTTAAGGCCTCTCACTGCAGAAGAGACCGGCCCCGGCCTCTAAGCATCTACCGCATCCAAAAACCCGGTACTTGTCTAGGGGCGTGTATCGATACGCCTTGAAGTGCGGTTAAACCCTGCACTCAGCAAACACCTGGCTTATAACCCAGCACAGAACGTCACCAAAACGCTTCACGGAAAACCCCAGTTCGTTCAGAGGCTTCCCCCTCCCTTCCTCCTTTCCCGGGGGAGCGCCTGGTTACCCCCCCAGCAGCGCAGGGGACGCGATTTCACACCCCCCCCGCCCCAAAGGCCCAACCAGCCGCCGGGGCCGCCCCTGCCCGCGCTCCCCGCGGCTGAGGGCCTACCTGCTTCTGCACGTCGGCATCGCTGAGCGCCATGGCGGCGGTGTCTGTGCAGTGGCGGTGTCTGTGGCGGTGACAGTGGCGGTGACAGTGGCGGTGGCGGTGCCCGATGTCGCTCCCAGCGCCGTCGGTGCCCGCAGCGGAATCACAGCCGGGTCGGGTCAGGCGACCCGCGAGCCCCGCCCACCTCCCTCCCGCGGGCCAATAGCGAGCCGCGCGCCTCGTGACGTCACGCCCCGGCGCTGGGCACCGCGAGACATTGCCCGGCACCGCCCCCTGCGTGAGAGTGGTTATGGACATTGATGAGATCCGCTCTCCTTCTTCTCTTTTCTGGACTAAATAAATTTATATGCGCTTATGGGACTCCCTCTCAGCCTTCCCCAGGCTAAGCATGCCCAACTCCCGCAGTCTCTCCTCATAAGAGAGATGCTCCAGACCCCTCGTCGTCTCTGTGACCGTCCCCGGACCCTCTCCGGCAGCTCCTTGTCCCGTAGTGACTAAGAAGCCCAGACCCGGGCACAGGGCATTCTGTGATTTCATGGAATAAAAGCGAAAGGATGCAGGGAATAGGTGGACAAGAGGAGGGGAAGGACGGCCTTGCAGCAGCGGGGAGGCGTTATTTATTTATTTATTTATTCATTATTTATTTATTTAATATTACATTCTGTGATGTGGTAATTCTTCAGAATTCTTCTGTTGCTGCTGCCATTCTTTTCTTCCTGGCAAAATTTAAGGCGATCCTCGTAACCTGTAATAGTGTTTGTTTGTTCTGCTTGGCAGGAAGCTTCTGTTTCCGTTCTGCAGGTACATGCACTGGAAAAAATAGAACCTCTCCTTGCGAATCAAGTGTCAAACGCGGCATTTGTCAGATCCGTGCTTCTTCCCGATTTATTCCTATTTCCCTAATTTTTACCGCGCTTTTCTACGTGAAAAAAAAACCCCAAGATTATAAAACTACGGTAATTTCGGTGGTTTTTTTCACATGGCAATTATAGTGCGGGAAAATCAACCTGTACTTTGGGGCCTTGAGAACACTTCGTATTACTTCGGGCACCATCTAAATGATATTATAATACGTGTGAACCACGTTCAGACTCGGTTTGTTTTCCCTGTGGCTCCCCTATCCGTGCGGAAGGGAGGGGTAGGGTGGGGTGTTTAGGGGGTTGACGCGCCCACGTGGTCGGGGGCCGCGAAACTTGAAGCGCCAGAAGGTCGTTTTGCCCCGAACCCGCGGGTAAAAGGCGGAGTGGTCGGCAGGAATCTCCCAAACCCACCTTTTTTCCCGGTGTCCATGGGATTCCAAGCGCCGTTCGCTCCCCCCACCTGCAGTCACGTGACGGGGGCGGGGCCCTGCCGTGACGCGGCGCGAGCCGTGACGCGCGGCACGCGCCGCGCCGCGCCCCGCGCGCGCTCCTCCCCCCTCCATACCCCCCCCGCCCCCTCCATCATGGCGGCGGCGGCGGCAAATTAGGGCAGAGCCCGCGCGCACCGGCCGAGCGCGCGCGCGCGCTCCCCCCCTTCCCCACCTCACCCCACACGGGCACACACACCACACACACCACACACCGCCCCCGGCGGGAGCGACCTCCGCCGCGCCTCCTCCTGCTCCTCCCCGCGGCGCCCGCAGGTGAGGAACGGGGGGTGTGGGAGCAGGCGGGCTCGCTGCCTATTTGTTTATTTATTTACATTTATTTATTTATTTATTTACATTTATTTATTTATTTATGTATTTGGGGGTGGGGGGAGCGGGCACCGGCGGCACCGCGCGCGCCCCCGCCCCGTGAGGGGCTGAGGGGAGGAGGGGGGGGTGGTTAGAGCCGGGCGCGCGCACGGACCTTCCCCCCCTTTCCCCCCCCCCAGCCGCGGGGGGCGCGCGCCGGCGACGGAGGCGCCCCCTGGCGGGCGGTGCCGCTCCCGCCCCCGCCGGGGCCCCCGATCCCACCGGGAACACCCCCGGGCACGGCGGGAGCCCCTCCGGAGCCCCCCGATCCCCGCCGGCAGCTCCGGGGCGGAGGAGCAGAGCCGGCGGCTCCCCCGCCGCAGGGGCCGCGGGCTGCGCGTCCCGCACGGCCCCGCCGGTGACTCATCGCGGCTCCGAGCCCGCCCGCCTGGGTATAAATATCTCATTCATCGCCGTAGTAACTGAGGGGCACACGCTGCTCTGGCGCTGCTGAAAACTTGGAACTGAGTTTTTGCTGGGCTCTCAAATCCGAGTAGGCACGTTCAGGCAGAAAGTGAATGGAAGGTTGTTAGTGAAAGCTAGGTTTGTCACGGTTTGATGTTGAGGTGAGGTGGTTTGAAGCTGGATAGGATCGAGGACCTTTGTAGTGGGTAACTCACACAGTTTTTTATTTCTCTTCTTAGAAGAGAAGTCACACCATTTGCCTAGAATACTGTAATTATATTTCCCAGTAAGGTCGACTACAACCACTGCCCAGATAAACGACCATAGTATTTTCCAGGATTTCTATCCATTAAGTGCCACCAGAGGATCAGCACTGGATGCAATATCGATTCATTTCCAGTAGGAACTGACATGTTTGAACTCTCAGTTTATTAAAAACAATCTCTTAGTCATGCTCTCATACACTGTTGGAAAAGTACTCTGAAGAATTTTTATCTCCCAATTTGATCACGATCAAGTGCCTTAGATAGTCCTGCCTGTTACATGAAATGTGTTCAGAGGCAAACTGCTGCATGGTTGAACTAGTCCACACATGCAGGTCTCATCCAAAATCCCTACAGGAGCATTCTGGTAAGGCTGCAGAGCACTTGCATATTTTCCATCTTGTTGATACGGGGTGTGGTTTTTCAACTCCTTGAATTTCGGTACATTTTGGTAAAGAGCACGGTGTAAACCTAAGGCTGCAGATGCAGCTGAACTTACAGGGGTTGCCTGTTGCAGAGACTGCTATCAGGAGGATGACCCAAACCATGAGCATACCGGTGTAAAGCTGCCCTGAAAATGATTTGAACTCCGTTTTGTTACCGCTCTAAATTGCCTGTCCATGCTTGAGTGACTGCTTCTGGCTGAGGCCATTCACGCTCTGAAATAATTCTGCAGCACAGGAGGTGTTCTGCCAGAGCTGTCTGGGGTGATTTGGTTTGTAGCCGGTAAGGGAGGCCTGGTGACCTGGGCTGTAGGTGGGAAATGCATCCAGCTCCAGACTGATCCTGTGTTCCAGTGGGAGCGAAGGGCGGTGGTGCTGCTGTTTGTAACAAGAAGGCAGTCTGTGATAGTGTTGCTGTTTCTGAAATGCACAGTGACAGTGATCACCTACTATTTTGTTTATAAGCACGCAGCAAAATACTTTGTGAGGCTGCAGAAGGGCAAGTCTCAGACCAGCAGCAGCTGAGTAGATGCATGACAGATCCGTAGCAGTGCTGAACTGTTCCCATGGGCAGTGTTGTGGTGCGTTTTGGGGGTTGAATGATGCACAGTGAAAGCTCGATGCACAGTGGCCTTTTGCAGATATTTCAGGGACTGAAACACAGCAGAGCCTCATCACTGGGGGATTATATTCGCTGTATTCATTGGTAGCCTTGCTTTGCCCGTTATCCAATGTATAACTCTTCTGTGGATTAGGACGTGACAGATTGCATGAAGAAATGTCAGTCTGGCTGGAACTCCTGTTCTCAGGTCGGTTGAGCAGCTCAGCCCACATGGAACAAGTGACAGCAGGGCTGGAGGAGTAACAAGCTCAGTAAGCTTCAGCAGGTATAGCCTTCTGTTCCCCCAAGGCTGCAGGAACTGAGAAAGGTGAATTTTTTTGTAGGGAACAATTGGCAATAATTTTGATCAGGGCAATATTCCTGCAGTGAACCTGTTAAACCAGAAGTAACCCTGTAGCTCTTGCTCTGAGACTTATGGAGTCTGTGTAATACCTTATTTCCTCTGCTCTGTTGCATCTCCTGTTCAAGCTTATTATCTTAAAGTGTATCTGGACTCTCTTCCATTTTGCTCCTTTAGTGGAAAGCTCTCCTTCCTCTGATCTGGTCTCTCAAGCTGTGTGTCCTTTTTCAATCCCACTCATTCCTGTAAAATGGCCTTTTCTGAGATATTTACGGTATCTGAGTCAATATTTCTGTATTTCTTTTTGTAAACAGAACCAGGAATTCACAATTCAAAGTGAGTAATTCAGTTGCTGTGCTGTGGGCTTGTCTCAAGGGAGAACCAGGGATGCTGAAGTACATTTCCACTTACAGCATTCTTTTGTGTGAAGCTGAAGATTTCTCCCATTCAAGTTCCTAAGCCTCCCTTCTCATCTCAGTATAAGTATATCGACGAGAGGGATTATTTTTTTCATCCAAAGCTGGTTTTTGTCATTCTTTTCCCAGGGAAACCTTAGCCACTATTTAAATACACTGTGGTCTGATTCTCTCTTTCTCTTCTCTGCTTTTGTTTCCCTCCTCCCTCCAGAGATGCTGAGCTAAGCAAGCTGAACTTTTTGTGAAGTAGGCCTCCCTGCTGCACATGGATCACTGTGCTGCTCTGGAATCTCCTGCTTGTTTTCATCAACTTTTTTTCTGTCATTTTCTGCGCTGATATGGAATTATATCTTGAAAAACAATCTTTGTTGTACATCCAAATTTGTTCTTTGATCTGCAGCGTAGTTTCTGGATGTGTCTGGACCATCTGTCAGGCTGATTCTTTCAGGAGAGATCAGTTCAGGTTGTCTGGAAGGGCTGCCATGCACTCTGTAGGCATTGCGGGAAGCACGTTGATTCCAGGGCTGTGGATCTGTGCGGAACAAACCAGAACTGAAACGCGCTGAGGAGCTTTGGCTTTTTGGTGGATGGCGTCTTTCCCACCTGGTGATGTGGTGGTTGTGCACGGGGATCTGGTCTGAAGAGAAGATCTGTTGTTAAAGGATCCTAAAGTCCTCAGAGCAGTTATTTTTTTCCCAAATCTCCTTATTTTTATGAAAGTCTCCATTTATGGAAGTGGCTGAAGGATAACTGTGCATTTTGCAAAAGCTGTGCTTTGTCTCTGCTGTGATTTCTTACCTTTCTGAAGCAGGATATGGTTCCCATAGAGCATTCTGGGAAGGAAGAGGCAACATTAATGTAGGATTAGTGCTCCAAGGAGAAAGGGATGAGGGTTGACTTAAAGTTTCAACATTGTTTGCTTCATAAACGAAGAATTACTTTGGTTCAAACTGCAGCAAAGACACAACTGAAGCTTTCTGGTAAAAGCTTTCAGGCATTTTCAAAGGCATGGTGCAAGAGGCAGGGCTGCCATAGTCTTTATGAAAGAGTCCTTTTCTGTTTTCAATACTGAATGAGTTTCAGAAACTAGAGTTTCTAAAGATTAAAGAAAGAACACAGCCAGTTTTACACCAATTCTTTTCCTTTTGCAGCTTTTAGTTTGATGGGTAAATTTTTCTTTGCCAAGCTACCTACTCACACAGCAACCATGCCACAGCACAGTTCTAGTTCTGTTTATCCTCAGTAACCACTGTACAATTGCTGATAATCCCAATTCCTCTTCAGGGAGGGGGGATTAGAAGTTAGCCCAGACATCTTGAGTAGCTAGACAGGCCAGTGCTTTTCTTTTGCTTGCTCAGTTTATTATTATTGTTTTTAATCTCGAGGCATCATTTGCAGATTGTGCTTTGGGTTTGGAACCTGGTTCTCCCTCTTAGTCTCAAGGCATTTCCAGCGTAATCGAGGACTCTCTTGAGATGGTCCAACTTCTGTTCCCTTTATATAGCGTTTTGCTCATTCTGACTGCTTTCAACTTTAAACTTGATTTAAATTTTTCTTCTAAATGCAACTGCAGGCTCACACTGTTTGAATTGTCCGGCTCTTTCAGTGTCTCTTCAGTAGTATGAAAATTTTTGCACGTCTTTCGTTTGGACTTTCATTCTGATGGCCAAGAATGGGCTACTGCTTGTTTGAAAATGACTCTTTGAAGTCGTGGAGAACTTAATTTTGAGAGTTTATCATAAAACACTAAAAATTACTGTTTGATTCATCAAGTTGATAGCACGTTGGAAGTAGTTATCCAGACTTCACTTAATAAAAAGAGCTAAAACATGTTGATTAATCTGAAACATCCTTTCAACCTGTTGCTTGGCTCCTTTTTCCACTTCATCTTGTTTTCTGAGGTTTTATTTTTTACCTTGTCCTTTCTGACTGTTTTTAATTTCTCTCCACTGTAGTGTTTCCTGCTTTCTTATTTGGATATTTGAAAAAAAACAACAAAAAAGGAGAGTAAAACAGGAGGTTCTTGGTCAGATGTTGCTGTTAGGTGTGGCTTTCTGGTTTATACTTACTAATGTCTGGGTGAGAAATCCAGGACACACAACCATCTGTTCTCCCAGTCCCTACAATAATGTGGAATTTTCTCTGTTGACCATATGTTTTCTGTTGCTGTTGGAGCAGTAAAATGAATTCAAGGCAATTGTGGTCACTTTTTCTGCATTACGACTTTTAAGCATCATAACAGTGAACCTGAGAAGGCAGAGAACTGGGGAAATATCCATAGCAGGCTTAGGGGAAGAGAGATTCCTTGCAACCTGTCTTTTTACCTCACACTGTAGTTAAGTAGGGCTTCAGAATCTGCCAAGGCCTCTTTATGTGGTTGAGGCGCTGGGAGGAGGATGTGTGGTGAGGGACTGTTCCATTTGCTTTCAGGTGAGAGTTGTGTACCAGGCAGGAGGGACAAGTGCCACTGCTGGCAGGGAGCTTGGGCTGGGGCACCCTTGGGTTTGCTCTGCATGGTTCTTATTAAAATAAGAATGCATAGGATATCAGGGCAAAAACCTGGATACTGCTTCCGGATTGTTACATAATTCCTGGTTATGTATGAGTTCACGAACCAACCAAAGAAAACCCTTTGCTCTTTCCTCACAGTCTCCCTGGGCTCCCCGGAGCGCTCCCGCCGTGCCCCACAAGGACACTGCCGCCTGCCCGCCAACCCGATGGCGTCCGCTACTGCCGTGCCTGTAGGATTCCACTATGAAACCAAGTACGTAGTGCTCAGCTACCTGGGGCTCTTGGCACAGGAGAAGCCGCAGGAGCATCCTCCTCCTCCTCCAGCTCAAGGTAAACATCTGCATTTTCATCTGTGCCATTTACGCGGGCAGCTCTGCTTGCAGTTAGCTCTTGGGCTGTCGGTGGAGCGTGAGCCTGATGTTTGGTGGGATGCAGCCCTCGTTTTATTCCCTGAAAACGGAATAAATTTCGGTTGAAAGACAAGAGATGTTGATGGAAACAAAGCTGTTTGTATGTAGATGACTGGTTTTAATCTGAGCTACCTCAGGGCCGACTGGTGTTTATGAAGCAAGTAGGTGGTTTTAGCAGCTGCCTTCAGGCCAGGAGGGGTGGATATATATTGCCTTCATTGAATTGGAGCCCATGCTTGCTTTTTTGGGGACACAAGTAGAAGATGGCAGGGGCGAGGTGGTGTTTACCAGCTGAGCGGTGGCTTGAGCAATCTGTGCTAAATAGTTTTGCCCTATTACATTGAGGCTTCTGTTGTTGTCAGTCAGGGGTAGTGCTGAGACGTGGCCTATCCTGCACCTATTTATTTATTTATTTACTTATAAGAAGTCAAGGACTGCATGGAGTCAGATGGTTCTTCCAGAACCAAGCGTTACACATTTAACCAAAAGAGGTTAAATAAATAAATTGAAGGCAAAATAAAAAAAGTTTGTGTTTCACATAAGCCTGGGGAGTAAAGCTTTTCTCTATTTTGTGGTGTCAAGCACTTAAACAATGTTGTTTGTCAAGATTGCTCGGGTGACTTGCCACTTCTTAATGATGTTTCACTTATTAGTAGTGATTATTCTGATTAAAGAAGAATTAAAAATACCTGAACCACACAAAGACAGTCTTTAAAATATTTCTTTTTGAACAAGCATTTAAGAATGCCTGCTGTGTCATTTATTGAACTTAACTGTCATGAAATGAGAAATTCCTGGAAAAAAAAGATTGCATCATATTATGACAGAAATGATTTTCAGTTCGGCACTAAAGCCTATAGGATATGCTGGTTATATTATATATAATTCATAAAATTAACTTTAGTGTATTTAATTCATAAAATTAATCTTAGTATATTTAAGATATGTCTGCTACTTCCACTTTGATCTGTGGTCCATGAAAGGAGAGGCACCTTAGTGCCAAGATGGTGTTTCATAAAACCCCTTGTTGAAAAATGTGGAATTTTTCAACGTTTAAGCAATAACGTCTCATTCTGAATATCCCATCCAGTTATAACTGGGCTGTAACTGGAAATGTATCGAGTACATGTAACGGTTCAGTGTGTAAGAGTCTGCTTTGTTCTTATAAATGCAAGATTCAGAAAGGAAACTGTTAGTCTTAAAGCTTTTTAAAAACAATTTCGCTGTAGTTAGCTTTTGAAATATTTGCAAGCTGAGGGGAAACCCTTCAAACTGATTCTCATTACTGAAACCTCTAAGCTTCTAATTTGAATTGAAGAGCAATATTAAAGCCTTCCAAAGAGGAAGCTACAAATGCTTAAATAAAAATTTTGTATTCAGGTAAGAGCTCCTGAGTGCAGATAACAATTGAGTCCATATTTCAGATATTCTTTAGATATGTTAGCTTGTCTGACAGCAGCCTGCAGCTGGATTTGCTAATAAAATACTCTCAATCATTGATACTGTTCTTTCATCCCTGTTGCTTTAAACCTTCCCTTTTAAACAGGAAGTCTTCCTACATTTTCCCACCTCATTCCCAATGCCAAACAGCACCCACAAAGTCTCCTCTCCTGGTCATCTTTCACTGTAATTTGATCTCTCTTTCAGTGTTTTTACTGCTTTCTGATCAAAGCCTCTGCATAAAATAATTTCCTCTTACTTTTAACTTGCCATCTTGTTTCTCACTCTGTTTTGTAAAGCCTTGGATGGACTTCAGGCTGTGTTGAACCAAGTCAGGATTTGTTTCATTCTGTCCTAAGTCACTTTTCCTGGTGCTTTTTTGCTTTCCATGACCCAACAGCTTTCATTTGTCTGACACCTACTCTTTAAAAATCCTTTCTCCTACTTATTCTCTCCTTGCTTGTAAACAAAGAGTGTTTCACTGCACTCTCAGGGTACGTGTGGCAGCAGCCTTGTGGTTATCTAAAAGTGCTGTATCCATCTTCTCTGACTGCTGAGCAGTTTGTATACAGTCTGTTTCTCCTTGTTGTCTGGCACGTGGCTGATGCCTCCTTGCTGTACTCTGCTCCATGTGCTCTGTGTCCTCCCCTAGGAGGGCAGTAATACCCATAATGGATATTTCCTGCCCTGCTAATGCACTGCTGGGACACAGATGGGTGTTACAGCCTGGTCTGAGAACCTGGTAAGAGCAAGAGAAACGTGAGAGCCAGTAAATGAAAATGGACAGTTGTCTAAAATCCCGTCATGAGGAGGAAACTTCTGGGTTTTGGTAACTAAGACACAGGAGGGTGATAACAGCTTGACGTTACATCGTGCTTGCCAGTGTGTTTTTCAAGCACCATCATCAGTCTGATGATCCCAACTTCCTCCTGTTGTTGATTTCTGTGGCACTTCAAAACATTGCTTAGTTGTCTCTCTATTCTGCATGGTTGAATTGTGAACTGAGAGGATTTCAGTAAAAAGCACCTGTTGATTAATCTTACTTTGCTTTAATTTGGTTCCTGTGCTGTCAGACCTGTCATGGGAAAAAATGAAGCAGTGATTTGGGTTATGGCCTGTTTCCTTCTCAGGTGCAGAACACTTCTCTATTTCATGTTTCAATGAGACATTGACTCTGGTTTATGGTACTTTCCTTTGTGTATTCTTTTTAAATCCAAATGAGCCCTTACTTTTGCTCTGTTTTCTGAACCACGTTACAATATGATGGGAGTGTCCAGAAAGACTAGTTTTACTTTGCCCTCGTAGTTTTACCCTCTTTGGCCTCCCTCAGTGTGGGAGAGTGAGGGACTCCTCTAGAGGGCAGTTCAACGCAGGATCCTAATTACAGCCTTCTTGTGTCACCTGCTGCAGGATCTTCTGCCTTTCCATTGCATGTGTACAGAACGTGGGAAATAAGGAAATAATCCACACTTACTTTTAAGTTGTTGTTAGTATTTCTCTACCGCTCTTGAGTCTCCTTATACAGCAGTTTCCCTGATTTCAGCAAAGTTTCAACAGTCCAGTTAAACCAAAGAGTGTGTCTGATGGGCCAAAAAATTAGTCAATAGGAGTTGGAAGTTTATCGCTGCCAGAACTCATAGGAGAGATTAAATGCTTTTGCCCCTTCCTTTCCTCCTCCCATCACCTGCCACAAACCTCTGCCTTCCTGCATTTCTTGCTAAAGAGTTCTTTTTCTGATGTATGACTTTTTGTTCCAAAAACTCAGGTAAGATTAAATCTTTAGGTTGCTTGGTAGGTTTCAAGTTAAAACTTCTCATTTTTTTGCCGACGTGATATGTTTTGCAAGACTGATGGTTTTCAGAGAGTTTTTGTTTAGTGAATGGAAAATTCAGACAAATTACACAGAAAATTACCTCCCGTGTTTCCCTTTGGATCTCTTGGTTGGTCTTGATTTTGCTGCAAAAAAGATGGCCTCAATTACCAGCACTGAAATCACTTTCAGCTTCAAGAGAACAAGGCCAATCTAAGTCAACACCTGATTAGTACTTCCAAATTTTTATTTAGATCTCTTCAGTGCAGGGACTGAAGAGAGAACCATCTGTGGTATTCCAGACTCTTGAAGAAAAGATGGTTTTATTGGACAACCCAAACTTTTAACATTACAGCTCTATAGTTCTCTTCGATGGATTTCAGTGCCTCCAGAAGAAAATCCAGCAAATTTAACTGGGGAATGTTTGAGGGATTTTTTTCCTGTTAGTTTTGGCAGAATAGTGATTCTGCATAATAGCCTCTTCAGTTTATTAAAAACAAAGTCCATTAGCAATAAATTCTGTTACTTTTTGGTAGGTTTTCAGGTAGACGGATAGTACCAGTTGCTCAAATAAATTGATAAAACACACAGAGTAAGATGTCACCTGTGTAAGTTTGTGTGGTTTGAGGCAACAAGTGAGCACATGCATTTAAAAGGTGTGGAAGCTCTCAGTTATCTGTTCATTAGGTTGTGGGGAGATGCTTTAGTATTTTTGCAGAACTCTTTGTCATACCTGTAACTACTGGTTCATACACAGAAAAGAAATATCAAGTATTGGAAAACATCTCTACATTTCCCCCCCCGAAGTTACACTCATTATAGAAGCTTCCATCTGCTGAAGTTGTTTGTACTACTTGGTTTTTAAGTGAGTCAAAGTACTTTGTTTTTGTGGTTCAGTGAATTTGTATTATAAATACTGCTTTGTGTTTCATCAAGGAGGGACTTTTAGTGTATTCCTCTTTTTTAATGTACTTTCCCATGTTTTGACACCATCCCAAGAGCCTGTGGGTATAACAGAGGTTGTGAAGGACAGTAGTTTTTCTGTGCTTTTCTTGACAGAATGCGAAATCTTGATTAATCCCTTTAACACACAGAGCATCTGGAAGATTGATAATCAGTGCCACAACTGCATGGTGACATAGATTAGTCAAGAGGTGAACAAGGTTTTGACAGTTTTTCAGTTTCCCTGAGGTGCCTGCTATCCACAGTACTTCAATCCAATTATTATGTTCTTTTAACCATTTATTATCTATTTTGGAATCACTGTATGAAGTGCTGTAACCCCCCTGCTAGTTGGCAATGTCTTGTCTCTTTTTGGTTCTTAATATTTTAGGCTATTTTAGTTTTTTTATAAGCTGAACCCTTTCATTAAAGGATTGATATGTTTGTAAAGAGATCTCCCCTTGTAGTTGCTGCTGTCCCTTGTTAGGTGCAGTATTTACCACAAGCACTGTAGGCTCAGATGTGCAGACTCTCCAGCTCTGAGGAATGACTTCCCACCCCTCCTCCTCCTGGGATCAAACCTGGGGAACGGGTTAGTCTTGCATTGTTACCAAACTTCTGGAATGGCCTCACCGGTGGAGTTTTACTGAAATATTACATTTATTTAATAGTCTGATGGGCAGTGATGCAGCGCTTGATGGACTTCTAAAACACAGTTTCCTCTACTTTTTGTGTTACCTCCAAGTACCTGAAAGCCAAAATCTTAACAAGAACATAGTTGTGCAAAGGGGAACATTTATTACATAAAGTAGAATGCACTAAGCTGGTTGTGTAAGACCGTGTAACAGAGGTTTGTTGAGCCTCTGGGTTGGGAAGTAGCCTTGAAGGGCTGGTTTATCCAAAGCTCACAAGAGGCAAAGCCATTTCTTGAGCACAGGAAAGCACTGGGTGTTTGTGTCTCTTACAAGCCACAGGGAGTGACCATTTGCATCATTAAATGATGAACATACGTTCTCATCTCCTACAAACTGTTGTTACTGTTTTATTCTATCTGTTTGCAAGCAGACTTGGAAGTTGTCTGAAGGAGAAAAAGGTACCCTCACTTAGGACCTTTGCTGTTGGAACGTGCTGCTCTCCAACACCGTGTGCAATTTTTGGTGGTACAGGAGCTGTGGAAACCTGAAGTCCATTCATAATCGAGGGAATAAACAGTGCAAAGTCACTGGTGTGGGAGGGGTAGGGTTTTGATGTTTTGGCATGACTGAACAGTCAGGTGCTCTCAGAATCAGCAGCTGCTGCAAAGCTGTGGGTGTTACGAGATGGAAACCATGGACTGCAGCGCTGATTATCTAAACAGCTCTTTTGTACCCTGGCAGCAATGGAATTTCTCTTCCTTCCACTTTCCGGGTGACTTCTTATCCAGTATGACAGCTTGTCATGTGCCATCACCATCACATCAGTCCCGTGGGAACAGCACTCTCCTGAACACCCTCGTCCCTTCCACGCACAGGGGCAGGCGCAGGTTCAAGGAGGAGTTTGCACTTGCACCTACTTGTTGCACTTGACTCAAAGAGGCGACTGGAAGGGACTGACAAGGCAATAACCAAAAGGAGGAACAGTTTGCTCCTCTCAGGAATTTATGGTTCGGAGTGGCAAAGAGAGACTGCTTGGGAAGGGATTTAAGAAGCTAAATAAAGTTATTCTGCACATGTGTGGTTAAGTAAAATGGAATTAAACTGACTGTGCTTTGTTCTTTTGGACTGGTCACATAAATAAATAAAAACATTGTGCACTGACTTAAACACACATTGGTTTAGAAAGGTTTTGTCTCACAGATAATCTGTGAGCATTAACACACATTCAGTGGCTTGTGTGTTAACTGCTTTTAGGGTTTTCACACACTCTGGTGTGAAAATTAGTGATATTATGTGTCCATTGTGGAAAGGGACAGCAATTAACACTTAAGGAGAGTGCCAGAAAATTTAAACAGAGACAGACCAAAGAAAACGGGCCATAAAACAGTCGTTCATAAGACCACCAAATTATGATTTAGTGTCTTCAAAACAGGAATGAAGAAGGGTGTGCCAGGAAGCCACACTGACTGTTACAGGACTTACCTGAAGATTTGGATATGAAAGCTGTAGCAGTTGGTGTAGGTGCAGAAAGGGTGATTGTCAGGGATTAGACATGAGGAACATTATCAGAAGCTCAGCCAGGAGGTGGTATTTAAATCAGGGGTGTGAGAGAACATAAAGTCCACAAAAAAAGAATTCTGAGGAACATTCAGAAGTAAGAGAGCTAAGAAAGTGTGTTTTGGGTAACCCAGTCACTGATACTGTTAAAAGTAACAGAGTGCAGGGCTAATGAGGACTGATAACTGACCCAAAACTTAGGGAAGGAAATGGCTGGAAGGGGGGTTACTAAGCAAAGGAAAGTTTTGTTGACAATTTCATTTGTTTATTTATTTATTTCAAGAGTAAGTTGATACAAAATTCACTTTGATATTCCTTTAGATATAACAGAGACCCATTTTATCTCTTAACTAGGACATTTTAAGGAATGAAATGAAAAGAAGAAGAAAATGTCAGTGATGGGCTGTTGGTTCAGTGAAGTTTGGAGAAAATAAGAGAGCAGTTAATGGAACAGTTCTTGTGTGTACCTTAAAAATGGGATTTGAAGAGGTGCTTGAAAGCTGATGGAAGAAATAAAGATGAGCAAACCCAAAGAAAATGCAGCTAAATAGCAAGAGCTCTGTCCCAGACATCTGATCTTTGCATTAGTACCTGTCCCACAAAAGATACTTGAGTAGTTACCTTGCCATTACGTCTTATATTGAAAGGCTGACATTCAGCGGGCAGTTGCTTAAAGATTCAAATGTCATAAATACCTTGGATTGTTTGGAGACAGTTTTGTGTGTCTGTTTTGGTTCAGCATAATGATTAAGATGGTTGAGGTGCCTGAAACAACTTTTTGTGACCAAATATCCGGAGTCAGCACATGGGATATATATTCATGATCCCAAACCACGGCATGTGTACTTGTGGGGATAGGCAGCCGTTTCAAATTCCTAAATTTCTCAATCAGGAGACGAGAATTGACAAACAGCTGACAATTGTGGAGTCCTTTGCCCTTAGTCTTACTTGTGAACCCAGTCTCCAGTTACTTCGGTGTGGCCTGTAGATCCTCATGACCAGGGAAATGATGCACAGTTCACAGATTTCAGGACTGTTCATTGATGTCACTGCGCATTTGCTCTGAGTATTTTGGTAGATTTTGCAGACGTCAACATAAATTTTTGATTTTGCTAGTAAAAATCAAGCTTGTGCCAGTCTGCTTTGTTTTGGTGTAGTTTGATAATGACTGTATTCGGTTTAATGGCAGCTTGTTTGTGTGCCTTGGTTTGGTTTTGGTCTTAAATTTAAGATAAGCTGGTTTTCAAAGCTATTATATATTCTGTTTGTAACTTTATAATTCTATTTTTTGTTTTTAGTATTTAAAGCACCTGTTCTGTCTTGAATAGGCCTGGAAGTTTATGTGTTCCTAGGTTCATGTAATAAGTCCCCTTATGGAATTATACTTGTCACTGTATCACTTGTCACACTGATACAGAACTGTCACCCTGAATTCCTTAATATTTAATATTTCAGTATCATGTTCCATTTTGAAATGTTGAATTGAAACATTTGAATGATTTCTCTGGTTTCTTCTAGGGACTCAACAACAGCTTATGGCCCAACATGCTCTGGAGAAAGAGGCTTTAGAGAAGATTAAAGTAGAAATCGAGGAGGAGCTAAAACGTCTCGATGAAGAAATCTTGGAAGGTGCTCTTCAGGTTTTCCCGTTTCAATCCGTAATCTCTATGCACTGTAATGGTGGTTAATTTGTAACAGGTACTCCAGTTAAAGAGATTTTTGAATGCACTGAATCTCTTTACCCTCCTCCCCCCACAAGATTTCTACACGTTGTCACGTGAAGTAAAATACTTAAACACCACCATTTGGAGTGGTGGAGCCCAGCCAAAGCAAAGAACTGGATGACATTTGATAGGCTACTATAAATAATGAAAAGTAAACAGCCCTTACGCTGCTGCAGCTGATGGCAGAAGTCCTCAGCAGCCAATATCCCAAGGAGTGTGGACTTAAGCCATCAGATTTCTTAAACATCAGGCTTATTTATTCTGACATGCTTTGATGTGTAGATGTGGCTTTTATAGGATTCCCCGTGAGGGATGATTTGAAAACAATCTTTGCTTTGCATGTGTATGGCAATTTGGAAATCTGAGGTAGAAAGACTCTCAGTTCGTTCAAAGAGAGCTTTCTTTGAAGTTTTAAATGGAGAAGAAAAAGGTTATATGAACAAAATAATATTTTTAAAAATGATACTCTAGTACTGCTGCAGAGATGTCCATGTGTGGGCAAATTCTAGCACAGAAAAGAGGCTCCCTTGCTGCTCCATCAGGGTTGGCATCAGCTTAAAATTGAGAATAGCTGCACATTCAGCAAAGTTACTGGCTGGGATGCAGTTGTGAAATAAGAGCTGGAGGGGAAATGTAGCTCAAAGCCATCTCTGGCTTGTAAGTACCATTTTCAGAATGTATTTGGACGTTGTTTTACTGCAATTTGTTCATAACATGCTTTGACTACAGAGCTGTGATTTCTTCATCCCTCCTGTAAACTGTGTTAACTGCTGGGATAAGAAACCCGAGACTGTTGATGGTCTTTTAGGAATCTATTTTATTTTGTATACTTTTCTCTCTCAGCATTTACCACTACAGGATTTGACTGCCACACTTCCCCAGTGTTCAGCCCTGCCAATCCAGAGAGCTCCATAGAAGACTGCCTGGCTCATCTGGGGGAGAAAGTGTCCCAGGAGTTGAAGGAACACCTGCACAAAGCACTACAGACCTTGCTTAGCAAGTGAGTTTCCATTTGTTTTTCCAAAGGGAAGGTGTTTCCTTTTGCGGTGTGACTGCTGTTGAAATGCTGAAGAGGGAACTGCATCTTATCTTGCATTTCTTTCTTTTTCAATGTTCCTTTATTTGGCTGGGGGTTTTTTGGTGTTGTAACGTGCAAATACTTCTTTGTGGTATTTGGCTTTTACAATAATGTAAGTTCCAAAAATCTTTCTAAGCTTATTTCATTGAACTTCTGAGGCTGATTCAGGCAGTTTGAGTTGCTGGTGAAACTGGCAGCTGCCACTGCCATTGCCAATTAGTTTAATGAATCTGGGCTGCAGCCAGATTAACTTCTTTTACCTTATAGTTAAGGGTGGAGCTGAGGGTTGGTTTGTAGTCCGGCTCCTGATGAGTGGGAGAGTTTGCCTGAAAGGATGGTGGTTAAAAACTTTGTGACCACCCCTCAGGTGCACATCTGGAGCAGATGTGGCCCCAGCACTAACCTTGGTGCCTTCAGAGCTGTGCTGCCAGTTTAAGCCGGTTGTTTAAATAGCACATTGCACTTGGCATGCTAGTATCTTGATTAATGTCTTTTGAAAACGGGTAAAATTGTTGTGGTTGCTTGGTTTTCTTTTGTAAATCACCAGCCTGGATTTAATGGATCCACATGAACTACTTGAGGCTTTTCCGAGTGACCTCCAAAATGTGTTTGTAGAGAGCTGGAGTTGGAAGGTGCTGCTTTAGGGATGGTTATTTTAAACGCAGTTGTGAAGGCAACATTAGCAAACAGCTCTCTGAGCCTGTGTTTTGTGGATTGGTTAAAATAATGTGCTCAAAAGAGGCTGAGAATCTCCAGCGCTGCTTCTTGTAAGAGTTTGTGTAGCTGTTGGAACAGCTACAGTTGTGAACTGTTAGAACAAAAAGGTATTGGAAGCCTAGAAATCAGCACCTGGTGTAAACTTTGTTGCATGGGCCTTAAGTCTTCCATGGATACATTGGAGAGGCATCTCTGCCCTCATGTAGGTAATCCTTTAAGCAGACGGTACAAATTTTGAATTCATTCCATCAACACAAAGGAAACACCCTTTTACTGTGAAGGTGACTGAGCACTGGCACAGGTTGCCCAGAGGGGTTGTGGAGTCTCCATACTTGGAGATACTCAGAAGCTGTCCTGGGCAGTGTGCAGTAGGAGACCCTGACAGAGCAAGGAGGTTGGACAGGATGTCCTCCAGAGGTCTCTTCCCGCTTCAGCCATTCTGTGATTCCTTAATTAGCCCATATATTCCTTAACTAGCTCCTTAATCGACAATTAGGGGTTGACGTTTTATGACCAATATAATTTAAAACTGACTGTTCAAAGTCAGTAGGATGGGGCTTTGAGCAGCCTGACGTAGTGAAAGATGTCCCTGCCATTGATCTTTAGAGGTTCCTTCCAACCCAAACCTTCCTGTGATTTTGTGACCCCAATCTGAAGTTCACACCAAAGGTACCATGGTTGTCTCTTTTTCCATGAGTCATCCAAGGGAGAAGTGGACTCTGTCTTAAGAGGCAAAAGATAGGCCAGTGTGTTCCTCTAGAAATGGCAGCAGCTAATCTGCCTTTACAAGCCAGGCATTAGTCCCACGTGGCCTTAAAAACTTGCACTTACTGTCTTCTGAAGAGCTGAGGTTCTGAAAAATACCTCACTAACACACTGGGAAACCAGACTGCCAATAAGATGGAAAATTAGCAGGAAGTCATGCAGCCCGTCCTTTTTCTGTGTCCAAAATGTTACATTGAAATAACAGCATTTTAAGTGCCTTCAAAGTTATAGATAGTTGGCTGACTGACTGACATTGAGAGGTCATAAGTGGTGCACTCTAGGTTGATTCTTTTTGGAAAGTTCCTGAAAGGAGGTCTTTGAAAATTAAGTGGTTCTGGCTTGTTGTTAACCTGATGTTTTAGGCTTCTTATGTTTTCTCTGGGAAGATGTTTGCATTCTATGTAATTATTTTTTCTTTATGTAGGTACAGGCATACATATAAAGTCTGAAATGCCCCTGAAACTATGTGGCCTTTTTCTAAGGCAAAGTAGAGTTACTATTTAATCTCCTGAGAATATCCTTCCTGCAGCTGTTCTTGCTCTTCTCATCCCACTGATTGATCTGGATTTGTGTTGTAAAGAACTAACATACCAAGGAAGTTAAGAGAATGCACTTAAAATGAAAACCCCAAATTATGTTTTCCCCACTGTGCTTTAACTGTGTTCTTTTACCCACGTTTGCTACACTAGTGCTGTTTGATGCAATACATATTTTTTTTGCTTAGATTTCCTGCTCTCATATGAACAAGTGTTAGGGTTCAGCAGGCTGTTAGATCATGGCAGATTCAATAAGGAATTTTCTTGTCCAATGCCAGTTAAAAACTTACTTCTCTTAAACCAAAGTCTAAACCTGCCTTTTGTAATTATCTGGCTCGGGGAAGCTGCTTTTGAAGCAGTGCATCACTTGTCAGAAAGCCTTTATTGTCACTGACTCTATATCAGATGCTGTATGATCTTGGAGGAAAGAATATGGAAGAGTGGGATTTCATTATCCCAATTCAGTGAAATAGAGAGGCGATAAATCTAGAATAGAGGTATCTACTGAAATATGAAGGGGTTTTTTATGATCAAAAGTGCTGTTTTTTGCAAATAAAGGTTCTAACTCTAACATAATGTTAATGCAGCCAAGCAGTCTGTGTTGGTTTATAGCCCATCTTGTTTATAAAATTTTTAGTCTGCATTGGCCTCTAGCTCACCTATGAATTTCTTAGTGGAATTTTCTATCTTTAGAGTCTTAGATTATAAAAAAATTACATGCAAGAGCTTAGAAATTTTGTAGCATATCAGAGAGCCTACTTATCTAATGTCTTTTAAGTTGTAGAGTATCAAATTGTTACGAAATTCACTTAACCAGGTAAAAGAAATCGTGTAACTGGGAGAAGGCGATGCCTTCCTGACGCTGGCTGGTGCTGGTGTTTTATGTACTGAAACATGCCATTAGTTAGGTCGGGAAAATTATTTGCTGAGATGCATGTGAAAATGTTTTGTTCTCTGGCAACTGAGAATTTTATTTTTTATTCTTGTTCTTTTGTTTCCTTTTATAACTTTCAGTGTTGGTTTAACTTCTGCAGGCCGGTGACATATCAAGAATATCGAGAGCGCACACAAGAGGCAGCCGCTCATGCCAGTGGGTGGAACAAGGTACCAGATACGTGACTTTAGCTTGGATATGTCTCATGTCTATTTGATGTCCATAATGGTTTTAAGAGGTACAGCTGTGCTTCGCAGAGGGCCAAGAATAGAAAGAACCCACTGGGTTTTAGTGTGAAATAAATTGCACTCTCAGAACGTGCACATACTGAGTAGTTTTCAGATAAAGTCAGAAGTTATAGAACATAAGTATTAGGTCCACCTTCCTCTATTATAGTAAACTGAAAAGCTAGAGATGTTGCTTGACTTTATTTTTTCATAACCATTAAACATTTTCAAATTCCCAAGAGATGTTTATTTCCGTAGCCATTTTGTAATGAATACAGATGTTTTTATAATACTTCTCTACTGTTCTTCTGTTCCCATGTCAGGTTTAAAATACATGTAAAAACCAGTGCTGAACATGGTGAAAATGAAAATTGACAGTATCTTCATGATATTGAAATTGTTCAGAAAACGTAAGCATAGTGTGCCTACCTGGGTTCCAGAGTTGTCTCAAATGATTCAAAACTTCCTTTTAAAGCAATATGCAAATCTGTAAATGAACTGAACCTTCTTTGTAAAACAAAATGCAAATCTCTAAATGAACTATCTTTATAATACTTTTAATGTAGAATGAGTAGAATTACTCTTCCCAGATTCATCTTTCATTAAGCATTCAAATTCATCTCCTTAATTGTTCTCTGATGGGTTCAGTGGGCGTCAGAAAAAAAATGAAATTAAATAACTATTTGCAAATTTAATCACAATTTGAACGTTAAAATTTAGTCTTAAATTTTAAATAGGACAAGAAATCTTTTCCCCTCTTTATATTTTTTTTTTCCAGAAATACTTTTCCTTGACTAGATTTCCCTGCTTACTTCAGAAACTAACCAAGGGTGTGGGCACTTGTAAAGCAGTTTGTTTAAACATTGCATGACAAGTTACTGCCCATGGCTCCAGCAATTATAATTGCTTTATGTGTGTGCTCTTTCAATTTGTCATCTTGTGATTCACAGCATTTTAGTTTAAACAGCCATGAAATCTGATTATCAGGAAGGTGGCTTAAGCTAGCACATTTTACTTTTCAGTTGGTGAAAACTAAAAGCCAGCATAAAACCAGTCATTGTGGCTCAGCTGGCAAGGGAGGGGGTGGATGGGGCTTGTCGACGTCCTGGTGCCTCTCAGTCTGCCTTTGGAACCCACCTCTTGAAGATACAACCGTGGGGAGATGGATTGGCTGTTTTGGGGGATTTATGATTCAGCCTCCGTTGCTGCTGCGCTCGTGCAGTCCCTGGGGGTGGTGGATTTTGGTCCCCGTCACCTTGTGGTTGCCATCAGCTTTGCTTGCCTGTGACATTTGTTGCTACAAAACTTACAGTCCAGAAGCAAACCAGAATGGAAATTTTGTAGACTAGCACAGCATCTGTTTGTATTGTTTTCGTGGTAGCTTGATGCTTCAGGAATGCCCAGCAGTTCCTTTAATAATACTTGTTTTGAGGAGGTGGAATACATTTATGTTGCTTTCATTTCCTTCTAAATTCCTTTATCGTCTTAATCAGAATTGTATTTTGTAACATAAGAGATCTAGATATCTTTCCTCCCATCTCAGCCCAGCTTAATTTTCACTGTAAAGAAGCTGTTAAAAAAATAATTTTAAGAAGCAGCTATAAATAGAGATAGTGTTAGGTCTAATTAGCAGGCACATAGCAGCAAAATGAGGCTGTGCTGGCCTCCAGTTTGTGAAAATCTGGAGGATGTATGTTTGGGAGAACTGGAGCTTCCTCCCTTTTATGACTGAATAATAAGAAAACACATCTAGCTGGCCTGGCAGAACAGAGTAACAAAGCACTCCCTGTATCCTACAGTTTCTTGGATGGAGCAGAAATTGAAGATGCACAGGAGCTGTGGCAGTAGCTGATGGTCTGAAATTGGGGAGGTGTCATGTTTAGTCATACCAGCTTCCAAAGAATATTCATCATCCAAGTGTGAGCAGAAGGAGGACACTTGGAAAATATAGCTGTTATTTTTTTTTCCCTTTAAAAATACGGATATTTTCCAAAGTGCAGTGGTATGTTTGAACTCCTGAGTGGATTTGGTTAATTGACTGGCACATGGGGTGTAAAGGGATGGTTGCAGTTACTAAAACATGAATACCTATCTGAATGAGGAAATACTGCAGGGTGAGCTAATACATAAGATGATCAGTTCTTCCACTGACATCCCACAGAAGTAAAATTTATCCACAGACACTAGAAGTGCTGGCTCTCAGAAAAATAAATCAGGAAAATAATTTTTTCTGTGTATTTCTCAGAAATTATGGTGTGAAAATAATAGGCATGATGTTGGATTCTGTAAAGAAAAATAGTCTTCACCTTCTATTTGAAGTAAGGCTCTCATTAAAATAAAACAAAACCAAAGCCACCTAAAACAGGGCAAATTATATTTTGTAATAAATATAATTTAAAAAATTGAAGTACTCCACTGCTAAGTTTTTATGCTTTTTGCTTAAAACTGAATATTATATACATGCTCCAAAATGCATAGTCCCACTATTGTGCATCGTATGGAAGGATAACAAATGCTGTTATGGAGAGCCAGTGGAAGTGGTGAGTAGGTTAGCAGTCATCTTAGTGCCCCATTCTTGCTATTAACAGGGCCAAATAATAATACAACAAAAAAATGTAAGAAATAATGAAGAATGAGGTGAATTTCATGTTGAAATAGTCAAAAGGTACACAGAGCTGCAATCATTTTAGATACAGCTGCTTGAAAGTTTCTGAACTTTCTTTGTAATAATTTTTTTGGCATACATTTGAATTTGTAACACTGAACTATGGGATTGGAATGGTACCGTTGACACAAATCTTCCATTTACACAATCTTCTGATAGTAAAGTGTTTTTTTAATGATTCCCTAGAAGTTTTCTCCTGCCAGCTCTTTTCTGTGTGTGCTTTCCTTCAGTCATGATATAAATAGCCCTCAGCATTCCTTCCCTGGCATCCTGGTGGAGGGAATTGCCGTTGCTTTGAATTTCAAAGGCTGTATTTTTACTTTGGTCTAGTTAAACCTCATCACCATTCTCACAGCTACTTTTACGTACAGAAAGCTGTCATTAACCTCTATGGAAGTGCTGTGTAGGTAATTTCTTTCATGAATTTTAGGGACAGTGTCGTGCAAACCTGCTCCAGTTCCTCCTGGTCTCAAAGGTAGAAGTGGCAGTGCATTCACAAGGAAGGGAAAACCAGGTGGTGTTTGTTGGTCTGTGTGGGACTGGTATTAGAGTTTGAGTTTGGTCCCTCAGTCCTGAGGCTTGCACAGACTTACTGAATTTGGGAGGAATGGATGGATTAGGCATTGAAGTTGGCAGAGGAAGAAGGCAAGTCATGTTCAGTATGCCAGTGTTTGAGCTCCCTTTGTCTCCCAAGGAGCCTCTTTTTGCCTTTGTTTCTCTTGCCTTCAGCTTACAGTAAATGTCAAATATTTTGAGATCTCAGTGTTCATGCTCTTGTAGAGTTATGTGGGTGTGCCCAAAGCCTCTGAAAGATGCCTGCCCTTGACAACAGGCTTTTTTTTTTGGATCCAAAAAGATTGAAGTTTCTTCTGACATCTCACCTTGACTGGCTCCTTATGTTTGTGCACTGTGAGCTTGCACCTCTTCTGCCTCTGAGTTGAGATCAATTGCAAGAAACTCAAAAAACCCCAGACTTTTAAAAATCAGACACCATCTCGCTTTTAAAATTCAAGCAACATGACATTCCTAGTGAAGTGTTGATAGTTACCAGTGTTAACTGTTCATCACAGAACAGTTCTGTAACCTGTCTGCCGTAGTGCTGGACTCTCACATTTGTTAGTCAGCTGGAACATCTTAAATTTATCAGGTAACAGGCATTTTTTATGTCCTGTCTGGTTTCAGTAGTGCACCTCAGTGAAACACCATCATGGATTAAGTACAGATCACAAACCCAGCCTACTTTTTTTGCCTATTCGTCTCCCTCCAGCTTTGCATCCTAAGGTGTGATTTCAGGGATAGTAATAGTATTTCCAGCAAAGAAAGCCAGGCTGAAGGGGGAAGAGACTGGAAAAGGAAGGAGGCATTAGGAGGTGGGTATGAGCAGTAGGAAAGCCTGCATCTCCCTCGTGCAGCTGGGGAACGGCATTCCTGTCTGCACAGTGAATGGATGTGCGGTGCAGTTGTCACAAACGAGGGGTGGTAAAACTGACAAATATTTTTCTCTCACATCATAAAAGTGCTTTTTCAGATTCTCGTGACTTCAGTTCATGCCAGTTTCCTGACCTTGGCGAAGTGCTGCGTATAAACTTTGCCCAGAGGGCCACTTGGGTGCTCTAGGAGAATAAATTTAGAGTTTAAAAGTTCAGCTGCTTGTTGTTTAGGCAAACAGAAACATAATTTCAGAAGGAGGTGGCTGGAACTGTATAATATGAAGGAGGTGGGTTCACAGTCTTTCATCTTCCAGAGCAGTTTGGTTTGAGGCTGAGCATTCAATTAAAGACAAAAGGTTTCTAAAGAGGAATGGGAGTGGGAAATGAGGGAGCAAAATCTGTGTGTTAAATTTGTCATAGTTTGACATGGAGAGGGTTTATGTCATTCTAAACATGTCTGTGATGTTTTGCTGCTGGGAGGAGGTGTTTGTTTCTGTCTCGTCCGAAGGTCAAGCATGAACTTCTAAAGAGAAGTGCAGAATATCTATTCAAGAATTTGTGTGAGTTTTCTGCTTAAATACAATTTGGATGCATATCCCTTCAAGCTATGTTGCATCTTTCCATTTCTGGAATAGAAAGTTCTGGACCTCTTCTGCTTTTCTACCTGAATTCTCTCTTGGGAAAAAAATGGGGCTTAAGGCAGCACTGCAGTCCTGTCCTGTGAAATTCTCTAGTTAAGCTGTGTTATTTTGCATATCAAATTGAGTGCTTCTTTTTTAGTGCCTTGTATTGCTTGTCTGCCTTGTGTCTTCACAGAAATGAAGTGTATTGAAATGTCTGAAATGAAGTCCCTGGTATCTTTGGACGCAGACCTTTTCAGTTGACCACGTGAATTCTGTTCTAGCTACAGTGGCATTGCTGATGCTTTCTGGATTTATTCACAATTCTTGTTTTTTGAAGGTCTTGGTGCCCCTGGTTCTGTTACAACAGTTTCTGATGGAGTTAACCAGACGGGGCCAGGAACCACTGAGTGCCCTTGTGAACTTCGGGGTGACATATCTAGAAGACTATTCTGCAGACTATATCATTCAACAGGGAGGATGGGTAAGAAGACCACGTTTCATTTTCATACTTTGTTCAGTGCTTATTTCTAAGTGTGATACGAGTCTGACCAGGAGTAAAAGCTAAGAGGGATTGCCAGAAGTAAGCAGATGCGAGAGGGAATGACTCAGGAAAAGCAAAAAAATAAGAAGGAGGTCAGGAACAGAAAGGGATCTTGGGCAGTCATCTATGTCAATTCTCTGCCCCAAGGCAGAACTGACTTTTGCCCATTCATTTCTGATGTTGACATTAAAGACCTGTGTGATTGGACTCCACAATTTCCCCGGGCAATCTGTTCCAGTTCTTTGCATGCCTGGTTTGCTGGATTGCTGTTGCAATTGAAGAGGTCCTTAGGTGGCAGATAACAATTAGATTTCATACACTGTGTGTTAAGGTTTGTTGCTAATTTGCATGGTGACCTTTTGATTGTATGTGCTTTCCTGTGAATATACATGCAGCATTGCATGTGGAAGCAAACACCCCTAGCAAGAGATACCATGCCCGAGAGGCTCATCTTTTTAATAGAATGCCCTGGTGACTGCTGGGAGTGGTATATGTTTTCTTTTCTCCTCTTAAATTTCAGAGGGTTTTTTTAGCAGATAAGTAGTTGGAGAGCACTTCATACAGAAACGTCAGTAGGTACTAATTTATTTCTATAATAGGTGTTAAAATACCTCATGCATATTAGACTTTATAGCTGTGTCGGAACATGCGTAGAATGAGCAATCAGGATTTCTTTGTGCTTCGTTTTTCCTTGTAGAAATCTTTAATTCATGGTAACCAATGTTCCTGAGTCATGGCATGCTGAGAAGGTTTCATTTAAAAATACATCAGAGAGACAGCTCACAGCCCAGGAGCTGGATCTTGAAGGCTGAGCCTTAGATTACTGGGTTTGGGAAGGGTGCCAGATTTGAATGGAATTAATCTGGGATTTGTGAAATGGCTCCAGCAAGTTGATTTATTCTAAAAAGAAAAGCTGTTCAGGAAAACCCAGTGATATAAAAAGCACTAGTAGGAAAAATCTCATTCAGAAGCTTCTCACCTTTCAAGACTGTGCCTTAGGTTTTTTTGAAGAGTAATTCTTTCCAGAATTTCTGTACATCTGCACCTTCTTTATCTGGTCCGTTCCTGGCAGTGGTGGATAATAGTTTTCAAGGCCTTTGGGAGGGATTGTTTGTCTTTAATGGACAGAAGCACTAACAGCACTCAGCCAAATGACCTCAGGTTGCTTGATAAATGCACTCACTTTGCAAAGTATTTTCATCCCAGGCAGGTCTTCACTTGCAGCTTTAAGACAGTTCAGTGTTGGTGCTGTTTTGCTTTCCTGCCTCGGTTTTTAACCCTAGAAAGGGCTGTGGTCTGTTCTCCAGCCCCTTTTAGAGGCCTGCTGTAAACACACTTAATACAGTGCAAAGCCTCTGAAAACAAGCAGCTTTCCAGCACGGCCTCCAGGGGAGGGGGCTGTGCTTTGTGTTTGTGTGACTGTGCATGTGTGTGCAGACCCGGGCTGCGAGCCCGTCTGTGTCCGGCCAGCCAGGCATGAAATCGCACTGACACAAGCGGTGCAGCAAACAAGCCTGAGCTATTTTTGAAACAGCACAAGAGGCGAGGAAAGAGACAAGGTGATGAAAATGCTTTCCAGATGAATTAGTGTAGCTGCACTAACCTTTTGTGAGTTGCTCTGGGCATAGGGTTGGGGACCCACTGGGCACGTGACTTTTATGTGGAGGAAGGGGAATACGTGGTTTTACTGTATTTCCCCCTCTCCCCCCCACCTCCCCGTTAGCAAAATGTTCATTTTTACCAAGCTGCATGATTCTCAGTTTGTCCCGAGCCTGCGGGATGGTGGTTGGGGATGGCAGTGCTGGGAGCAGGGTGGGGGGCCGAGGTGGGAGAGGTTGTGTTTCTGAGAAGGGCCAGGAAGAGCCACCTGGCTGGTTTTGCTGCCATGGAAGTGTTTGCATTTTTTAAGATAAGCATCTGCCACGGGGGCTCTGTGTGCCGGATCAAGTTGTCAGTAATAATCTGCTAGAGCCATAAGGGCAGCGTAGAAACCTGGGAGTCTCCAGTGACTCATGTTGCTGTGACAGTAAGAGGGTCAGTTTTTGTGTTATTTTGGAGCAGGTGAAGATAGGTCTTTCCTGCAGCTGCTAAGAGCTTTTAAAACTGAGAAGATGCCAGAATAGCCTCTCTTTTTTTTTTTTTGTGGGCCAGGAGCAGAGGAGAACTTCACAGGAATCAGCTTTTCAGGGGCAGACCTGAAAAACTCTGTGGTGTGGTCTCTTCCCTTGGCACCACATACTTTGGTATCTTCCTATATTTTTGAATTGAAGTCAACCTTTTCCAGGAGGGAAGTAGCCAGTCAAAGGTAAGGGGTCAGCTGAGCCCTTCCTGTGGCCCCACTGTGGGTCTGGGGAGTCAGAATTTTACAGAGCTGTGTCATGCACTTGCTGCATCCTGTGCAGCCACGATGCGGCTGGAAGAGCTCCCAGGGTTCTGCACATGGGCAAGGCTTGAAGGTTCCTCTGTGAGCTCAGGAGATTTGTTGGTCCGGGAAAGCATCCGATTGAGGATGGTGGACAGTTAACTAGAAACAAAATTGCTGACTCAAGGGAGTTAAGATTTATAAATTGGATGGCTGTGCAGCAGATTTCAAGAAGTCGACGTGGCTTATAGGGAATGGGAAATTTGAGATATGTGAGGATGAGAAGTTGCATTTTGATTTTTTTTCATGCCGGTCCTGCAGAGATACTGTGATGAGATGGTGCGTAGAAGCAATGAGTGTTCCCCTCCCATTGTCCCTTCAGGCACTAAAATTGTGATTCAGCTAACTGTTGGTGGCAGGATGGGACTGGGATGTAATGGCGGGTTGATTGGTGAGGGAATGGCTGGCATATTTTTGTGTTCAAGTGCATATGGTATTTCAGTACTGTGATTCTGGCCATTGTGTATGCTGTTCCCCTTCCCCTGGCTCTCTTCTACCACTTTAGGGTGAAAGTCTTCCAAGTAGGAATGTCTGCAGTCACTGCAGACTGTGTTTGGTGCAGCTGGCAACATAAACATGAATGAAGGGATGAAAGGACCACCTCATCTAGTTTACAATCTCTTAGATTTGCAGGTGGATGCAAATGGATTTTAAAGGACTGTAGGAAAGCGAGGAAATCTTGCTTTCTTCTGGACAGCCTCCCTCTTTCACTAATTGCTGTGACAGGTTTGGCTGCAGCTCTTGCGTTTACCCTGCTTGACTCTTAAATTTTAGTATGATCTCTCTTTTGGAGCAAAAATGCTGGGCATTCCAGGTTCTCTAAATAGGGGACACATTCCTTCCTCCTGACTAATGAGTCAAATGGTCATTCTAAGATCTCCTTCCTTTATCTTCTTGAACCATTGCAAAGCAATACCCAGCCTGCTTTACAAGTAGCTTCATTCTTCTCTTTCCCAAAAGCAATATTAGGGCTCAACAAACTGATATGCAGTGTACATGCTCTCCCCTCCCTTTTTTTGCTCTCCCCTCCCTTTTTCTGCTCTCCCCTCCCTTTTTCTGCTCTCCCCTCCCTTTTTGTGCTCTCCCCTCCCTTTTTTTGCTCTCCCCTCCCTTTTTCTGCTCTCCGTTCCCTTCCTACTCATACCTCCCCTCCCTTTTTGCTCTGTCTGACTTCTCCAGGGCTGAATGCTGCTGCATCAGAATCAATTCTTGGTCTCCTGGAACAGTGCACAGTAAGGCCAGTCAGTTGGTAAGGATTTTTTTCCTCTTCCTTTCCACCCTTATTCCCGAAAAATTGATTTCTTCTCAAGTTCTGCGGTTCCTGTTTTTCTCGGTTAGATTTCATATATGTAGAAATAGCCTGGGAACGTCTATAAGGAGGAAAAAGTGTAAGATTGCTTGGAAACTAGCTGCCTTTTTTTTCTCTCAGACTCACATTCCTGTTACAAGCCCATCTGCTTTTCCCTTGTTTGAAGAGGTGAAATAAGCACACGCAATCGGTGTTTATCAGGGTGCAGTTAATAACCCTTCTTCTCTCAGTACCAGCTTGGAACTTGTATTTGTGAAGCTGAAATTGTCTCTGCCTTCCCAGGGTTCTTGTCTCATGATGTTCAGACCTGGATTTGCCTTTAACTAGTTCATCGCCCATGTTGAAGAGGGTAAAAGTAAATTTGCTTGTAATGTGCACAGTGTTTACAGTTTCCTATCTCAGCCTTAGAAGGAGCTGTTCTCTCCGTGTTCCCAGTGTTTTGTCTTGGGCTTTGCAGCGAGTTTAAACATTTTTTTTGCTGCTGGTGCTTGAATAATGTGCATATTAGAGTCTGTTAAACAATCTGGAGGAGAAAGAGTAGAGATGCTTTTCTTCCCATGGAAGGAGGCAGTCAGTTTGTGCTACCAGAGATGCAAATCTCCTGCAGCAGTCCAGGTGTCTGCCCTGGGAATGACAATGCAGAAATAGAGAGACGTGCTCCACTGGAGGAGAGAGAAGTAAGTTTAATGTGGGAGAGATGCAAGAAAGGGCAGTCTAATTAGAGAAGTCCTAGAAAGGAGTTTTCCTTTCAAAATAATTATAATTTCCACTTGTGTCACGGTACACTGCAGTGAAATGTCTAATTTTATTTCTATATAACTTCTTTGGTACAGTAATAGATTTTTTTAGGCACTGTGGCTGAAGAAGGGAATTAAATAGTTAAGGAGCAACTAGATCTGCTTTCTCTTTTTCCCTCCAACAAATTCAAATCTGGCTGTCTGAAGAAGTGGTCTGTAAATAACTGAATTTACCTCAATTTATACAGATAAGAACAAAACCTTAAAGGATGTTGGTTTGGTGCTGACTCTCTGCAGGTTGTAGAGGTTATGTTGGAGGGCAGGGATGGAATAGGATCGTTTCTGCAGGCTGTTATAGCCAAAGCATTCCTTGAAGGGAAGAATGAGAGCAGTGGCTTCAATACAGCAGTGCTTTGATCTGGTTCACTCAACCTTTTTTTCCTTAATAAAAAGTGCTGTCCTATTTGTGGACTATGTGTAAGAACTCTGTTCTCTTTGTCTTGGCTCCACCTATCTCGACGGTTTCAGAGTGATGGACAAAGAGGCACAGAAAGTGCCTGAGGGCTTTTTCTTACTTCTTTATATTTCAAAATGCATTGTTCTGGATCTGAGTGTTGTCAGCAGCTCCTTTATAATCCGTTTCTCTGAAGGATTAGCAGGGTAGTGCTGTCAGGTCTGACTTCCAGGAGGGTCTGAGGAAGCACAGTGTTCTGGGGCTGTGGATGCAGACATGGAGCAGATGGAACTGCAGCCTGGACGAACAAGGGTGGGAGCGGAGCTTTCAGACCCCGGCAGCCGTTCCTGGGCACAGCCTTTGCCCACTCATCCCTCGGCACCAGCACACGACTGCTCCTCTGCCACAGCTAGAAATCCTACAGAAGAGTGTTCCCAGCTCTGGGGAAGTTTGTTGCTGTGGGAAGTTTGCTTATTTCCCCAGAGGGAGATGTCTTAGGATCCCTGGACACAGGCCAGTTCATCACTCCTTGCCTCTTGTTTTTCAGACAGTAGATTTTAAGCACAAATGCACTTGATGGGTTCCTAGCGCTCATTGCTGTGACACTGCTGGTGTGAGGAGAGTGGCCGTAGAGTCATAGAATATCCTGAGTTGGAAGGGACCCACAAGGATCATCGAGTCCAAGTCCTGGCCCTGAGAACAAGTGCCTGAGAACATTGTCCAAATGGTTCTTGAGCTTCATTTCTCTCTGTGATAAGTTACTGTTACAAGATAGTCATACCCTCACCTTAGAAACTTCTAGTGAGTTGAGTGGTTTGAATTTTTTATCATAGCCAGAATTGCTCTCCTGGAATTGTTCTGCCAGTATTTCCTCCTGCACTTCAAGACACTCTTTTTGTCAGGGATTTTATGTGGGTCTGTTTAGTTTCGTGTTGAAGGGTTGAAGCCCAGGGAACGTGTTTATTTTTTCCCCTGGCGGCTCTTTGACCTGTATACGGAATTTTTGCCTGTGCTGGACAAAATCAGAATCTGGGGTGTGCGTGTGGCTTGCTGGGCTGTGTAGTTTTTCGGGTGGGCTTTTCTGTGTCTTCAGAAATGAGTTTTGTTGAGTTGCCTGTTCACATAATTCCTTGTTTGTATTTTAAGAACTGAACCAGAGAGACCAATTGAGCTTTTAAGAACGCTTAAAACCAAACCTTAGAAGCAGCTTCCACAGCAGTTGGACACAGCTGGTTTGCATTTTCCTGGCCTTTGGTGTTTACAGGGCAGGGCATTTAAAGTCTTCTTTAGGATGCAGTAAATGCTCTGTTGGACACGTTGATGGGTATCTCTGTTCACTATCTAATATCTCCATTATAGATGCAGTGTGTGCTACTACTCCTACTATTTTCATAGAGAAAGAAAGTTGCTTTTGTCTTTGAGGCATGCAGAATTTTGATTTGAATATTGCTTTGCACCAGAAGCAGCCTTACATAAATCAGGCTGAAATTATTATTTTGCTAAATAAGGATTTTTTTCCTATGTGTAGTTGAAATTTTGCTGTTTAGCAAATATAACTACTGTAGTTAATAAGTCAGCTTGTTTATACACCCTTAACAACCTATTAGAATACTATGAGAAATAATATTAGTCATCATAAGAGTCATTTTCCAAGTCATGGTTTGGGGTTTTTTTGTTATGTTTGCTGTCTTTAAGTCATAATTGAAACTTGACAGGTGTTTTTAAGTAGCAGTTCTGTATTGTATGTCACAGACATTGGAATGGGCTGCCAAGGAAGTTGGTGGATTCTCAGTCTCTGGAGGTTTTTAAGATGAAACTGGATGTGGCACTTAGTATTGGTATTGGATCAAGGGTTGGACTTGATGATCTTGGAGGTATTTCCCAACCTGGTCAATTCTGTGACTGGTAGTGTTCTGAATCCATGGCTGAGAGTGATTTCAGCGAAGGGTTCAGGTTCCTGCGCTGGCAGGACTACAGCTAAATCCAGACTGATGGATTCTGCTTGTTGGGGGAGCTTTCAGATTTTTTTTTTGCTATCCTGTTACCAGTGTAGAGTTGTCCAGTGTAGCTCACCCTGTAGCTACAGCCTGTCCTGAGGGTGAGTCTGCCACATTTGTTCAGGTGCTGTCACTTGTCCAGGCATTTTCTGCAAGTCAGACCCCACAGGCTGAGGGCAGTGATTGACTGCAGTAGCTCTGTTCTTTAGGTCTGCAGATGGCACCTCAACAGAGTTAAGTTGATCTTTTCCTCAGGCCTGCCTCGTGGGCTGTGAACCATTCTGGTTATGTTCTAGCCAAGAAGGGAAATGCGCAGTTCTCCTTCTCCTCCTCATAACTTGTGCCCACTCTTGCCTCAAGTGGCAGTGGCTGGGATCAGGAGTGGCAGGATGCTCTCGTGAGGGGCTTACCCACGCTTCTCTACCACACCTGATGTCGTTCTCTTAAGTGTGCTGGATGAGTTTGCAAGTCTCCCGTGGCAAATTTGGAAAAGAGCAGCTGTGAAATTTCTGGTTGGAAGCGGTAGACTGTCTGTTTACAATAAACAAAGCAGATAAAGAAATGCTTACATACATTCTTACTTACTATTAAATCTAAAGTGTAGGGCTTATATAAGGCCTCAGGTTATTAAAAATCCTTCCACATGTTACATCCTGTCCTGAAATAATCTGCCTGTTGGGGCTTTGCTTCTGGGTCACATCTGTAGATGAATCAAGAGAATTGTCCTGAATGTCACTCAGTTTTTATTGCAGTTACTTTAAAAGGAAAAAAAAAAAAACAACCAACAAAACACCAGGAAGTGCAAACCTCAACTGAACTGGCACAAAATCCTGGCTTTATCCGCTTGACTTTATGTATTAAATCTTAATTCAGCTCAAGAAATATTAATCACGTATCCTAAATAATGCCTATTACTGTCTGGCTTTTCAATTAAAGCTTCACAAGCTTTTAACGAAAAAGTGATGGAATTACCCACCGGCGTTGTGGGTGTTCAGCTCTCCCCCAGGTTTGCCAACCGTGGCTTCAGGCTTGGAGAGTTGAGTCCCCAAGGCACTGACACGGAAGTTAAATTGTCTGTAAAGACAGAAAGGACTCAGCCAGGCTGCATAAGGCTCTGATTTATAGGGAGCCAGCAACCGATAACTCTTTTGAGGTCAGCGCAGCCTGCGTGAGAAGAGGAACAATAACACTCTTGAGCCCCTTTGGCACTCCTCCCTTCTGCTGAAGGCAGGATGTGTGTGTAGTATTGGTACATGTATTAATGAAGTATTTGAAATATTGAGGATTGCCCATGTTTCTTGTAGTACCCTCCCTTCATTTCCTTATGCTCTCCAAAGCAGTTCATCCTGCATGTTACCCTCAGGATACGCTCAGAATTTACTTGTGTTTTGTTAGAAGTGTGTCTCCAGTGAAAGTGCTCCGGCAAAGCACATTTTTAAAATGCCTACATTTTTAGGGGGAATAACCAGAATAACTAATGCCCAGTCCTTATACATCAGTGTTGCCTCCCCATCTGTTTGAGGATCTGGCATCGTGTCATACTGAGCAAAGATATTTTCTGGTGGTACTTTATGCTATGTGTTCTTTTTTATCATGGGCAAATTGTCTGTGGGTTTGCTTTGATTTTCCTCATGTGAGGGAAGAATGAAGAGTGGTGGATCAGGAAGAGAGCTGAAGCAGAGGCTAAAGGAATAAGTACGTATTAAGAAGCATCAGGATGGCTTAAATTTCACAGCAGTCTCTGTACCCGACTGTCCCTGTTGGCTACAGGTGGCTCCATCCTGCCCTCCATGGGCTGCTGAGTCACGGCTCAAAGCCACTGGGCTTTCTCCATGTACAGGGTGCGACTGCAGGGGAATTCAGGCTGTCTGAATATGGCCCTGGGTGGTGCTTTATTTATGGAAGTTTGCTGCAATCACCAGGGCTCACAAACCCACAGCAGCACAGTGTGGTTTTGGAATAGTTTTGTCTGTGCCTCATGTTGAGCGGGTCACAGCAGCGTGGGCGCACTCCTGGGGCAGGGCCAAGAGCAGAGCTGTTATCAGGGCTGTGTGTCCCTGTTCTTTTTGCTAATGGCAGATCACAGCTGTGGCCTAGTGTGTTGTGATGTGCTGTGGTGGGGAAATCATTCTGCTTTGTGGAAGGGTAGAGCTGAGCAGGTAGGAGGGTAGCACAGAGGCTCATGAGATTGCAGGTTTCACCCCTAATTATTTTGTTGTTTAATTGCCACTCTTAAGAGTCTGTGTCACTTTTGGAAATAAAAAATCTGTTATAATTGGAGGTGTCTGGCCGTGGCTTATATTGCAGTGAGAGAATTTCCTACTTAATCAACATGCAGAGCAAATCTTGATGGTCAAAGGAGTGAGTGTACAATCTCAGAGTGAGCAGCAGGCTGCCTCTCCATCTCAGCACAGGGTGGTGTGAGCTGACCACAGTGACTGCCTGCCTGCTGTGCTGCTCTGCAGTGTGTGCTGGAGCGGGACAGGTCAGTGCTGCCGTGGAGTCCCGTCCTCCCACGCTGCACAGCAGCCCTGGCCCACACAGCTCAGGGCTCTTTGGATCCAGTAACCTCTGCCTTTGCTTCAGTATCTTGCCTCTTCTTTTCCACTGCCCTTACTTTGCGATGCTGGTTGCTTCCCCCGGGTGTAGAGCTTCATTTTGTTTTAATGGCCTGAGCTGCATTTAAAAAAAATTAGTCGTTCTAACGAAACTTTCAAGAGGGTACCAGAGTCCTGACTCGTCAGTCACTGCTCGTAGAGCAGAACTTGCTTTGGGTTTATTGGCGTGTGGGTGGTGTCTGAACATTTTCACAAAGGTAATGCTTTATTAGTTTTTATTTCATTCTGAATTAAGACTTTGTGGACATCCTTAAGTAGTTAATGAACAGCTTAATCACTTTTAACCGTTTCCCTGAGGAACTCTGTGCTTCGTTCCTCTTTAGAGTCTCTGAACATGTTACCAAGCTGGATGATGTTTCCCACATCTGACCAATTTAAAGGCATTTATGAAGAAAAATTCTTTTTCAAAAATTCCCAAATGCACTGGTTTTGGGAAAGGTTTAAAAAAGAGGGACAGCTGCTTGGAGTGCTTTAGAACTATTGCATGTGGAAGGGAGCAGAAAGAAAGAGAATGAATGGAATTTTTTTCTTCATTTTATGGTGGACTGTGCAGGAAAGCTTGATAATTGAACAAGGAATTTGCACAGAAGGGGCTCCCAGCACTGCAGTACTTTATGGAGTGTTCAAATATTTTTGTTATGAGCAAGAAAGTTATTGAATCTCTGTTAATGGTTTCATAGACTTCTATTATATGGCACAGCAAACTTTGGGGTTCCTCTCTGCCCCATCTCTTTGTCCTGATTTCAGCTGGAATAGTTAATTTTCTTCTTGGTAGCTACTACAGAGCTGGGTTTTAGATTTAGGATGAGAGTAATGTTGATAACATGCTGACGTTTTGGCTGTGTAGAGCTTACCCTGAACCCTTTTCAGTCTCTCATGCTCTCTTAGCAAGGAGAGGCACAAGAGGCTGGGAGGGAGCGTGACCAGGACAGCTGACCCAAACTGGTAATATCAATATTCCATACCATAGACTGTCACGCTCCATATGTGAGTTCTGGGCAGTTTTCTGGGAGCCGCTGATCACCGCTGGGGAATGAGCTAAATACAAGCAAGCAAACTCTGTCAGCATCTCTGGATGTCTGTGCTTGGTTGTTTGCTTCAACCTAAGTTGTGTAGCCAAAGTCTTGAAAAGTTAATTTTAAGAATAGCTAAAATTGTTTGCAGTGAAATATTAGAATTACTGTATATTCCAGCTTGTTGGTACAAAGTAGAAATGCAGGCTTCAGATAGCACTGGAAATGGGATAAAATTGACGTTAAGAGGAAATGTTAGATGAAAACAGACAAACAGTAGAGAGCACAGAAGGGAGAAGGCAGCTGGGCAAATGCCCTTGTGTTTGCTTGCAGTTTGGTTTTAGTATCTTTTGTGGTTAATAATGCCCATGTGGTATGTTGTGATGATGTACTGGGTGATGCAGAAACATCAGGGAAAGGAGGAGCTCCCAGCAAAGCTCATCCAAGAGGTTCCATTCTCTGGAAATGCCAGCTGGACCAGCTGGGTCCTGTAAGCTACTGAAATGTAGGTCAGGCAGCTGCAGAGCCCTCTCATCTTACTTCCAGCTCAAGTTTCCAGGTGTCCTGTTCCTTCCTGTGCAGGGGAGGTAATGCTGAAGCCGTGGCTCATGCGTTGTGTCCTCCTTTTTGTTTGTAGGGGACAGTCTTTACGTTGGAATCCGAAGAGGAAGAGTACCCCGGGCTCATCGCGGAGGACAGTAATGACATCTACATCCTGACCAGTGACAACTCAGGCCAGGTGAGCCCCCCAGAGTCCCCCACGGTGACCACGTCGTGGCAGTCGGAGAGCCTGCCCGTCTCCCTGTCGGCGAGTCAGAGCTGGCACACGGAGAGCCTGCCAGTCTCCCTGGGACCCGAGTCCTGGCAGCAAGTGGCTATGGATCCCGAAGAAGTCAAAAGCCTGGACAGCAACGGAGGGGGCGAAGAGAGGAGTGAGAACAACTCTTCCAACTCCGACATTGTTCACGTGGAGAAGGAAGAGATACCGGAGGGGATTGAGGAAGCAGGGGTGGCGGCTGGCGCTGCAGAGACCATGCAGGCGGCGTTTCCAGAAACCTCTGCTTCTCTACAGGAAGCAAAACCTCCAGCTGAAGTTGCTGCTGTTGAAAAAGCACATCCCTCTGCACTTCTGCGTGCAAAACAGGAGGAAAAGGGAAAAGCGGCCGAAGAGCTTGTTGAACCTGAAATCCCCGTACTAAGTAAACCTGTCCCAAAGTTAGCCCCGTCAGAAGAAAAGGCTGCACCAGAACCTGAGAAAATACTGCTTCCAGGGGAAAAAAAAGTGGGGAAAGAGGGCCATTTGGAAGAAGCGGAAGAGAAATCCTCGGCTGCCGAGGAGAAGCCTATCCTATTGCCGGAAGGGAAGTCGATACTGCTGTACGGCGGGGCTGCTGCCGTGGCTATATTGGCTGTAGCAGTCGGAGTAGCGCTGGCGCTTAGGAAAAAGTAACGGAGCTCTCTTGAGGAGGAGGGGGGAGAGACAAGAGAGCACCATCCAGTTTTTTGTAGTTGTGTTACCTAAAGGTCGAGCTGCCTGCTGTTTAATTGGACATTCGAGTAACTTAATGGTGATGGGGTGAGGTTGTTCAATAAGCCTCCAGCTACGGACAATCATGTTTTTAGTAGAATCGGGGTGGGGACTGGTTTTTCGTGATTAAAGTACTGGGGTATTTTTAAAAAAAAAAAACAACAAAAAAATTCTGCAAATTTAAGAACTTAAGTGCAGGTGCTGAAGAAAGGGGTGCTCATACTCTAGGAACTGGAACAGAGAATCCCCAGGGGAAGGGGAGAGCCAGCTGCTGCCAACCCCTGGAGTTTTTGGCTTCTCAGACTGACCGCTATTGCAGCTGTGCTGTCTTGTCACTTCCCGTCGCGCCCCAGAGCCCTTCCTAACAACCATTAGCCAACCTGAGTCCTGTAGCGAGAGGCTGGTCTCCCTTTTGTCTCGGCTTCCTCTCAGGTACAGCACTGCTCCTCATAACCTTCCAGGTTCCTCCTAAGCCCCGGTGGGACAGTGCTTTTTTTTACCTCTTGGCTCACACTGGTTTTGGCCCCTAACGTTTACTGGAGCCCCATCCTGTGAAGATGCTGCCTCTCTATTGCTGTATTATCTCTGAGCATCCTGGTGTTCCTGGGGTAGAGGTGCTGCCCAGGAGGGTGGGAGGGACACTGCTGGTTTGAGAACCCATTTGCTTTCCTCCTGCCCGGCCCACTTACTGCGACCCCTCAGTTACCAGAGGTGCAAAATTCATGCTGGACACGGTGCCGCTTGGATCAGTGCTCTCCTCTCCGGGGTACGGTCAGTGGTAAATGCTCTGCTGTCCTGTGTCACGCCGCAGTCTGCATTGTCTTTCCCAAGTTAAGCACAGAGTGTATTTAGTCCTAACTTGGTCTTGCCTGTGACAGAATCCCAGATATATAAAGCAATGGATTCTAGTGAGCAAAAGAACATTAAACATCTCCTCTATCTGCTTGTTCCTGACCTGACCCGGAGCGCTGGTCAGTGCGATTTCTTTTGCGGCAATGAATCTGTAATCAGCTAAACTTACAGGTTCACGAGTGCTGAGAAAAGTTACTTGGGCAAAAAGGAAACCCCTTTTCCTGCAGCCACACCACTTCGGGCGTGTGCAGAGAGAAACGTTTGAAGTATTGCCATGCTCTTTAGTCAGATCCAGCTACAAGCGTTCCTCTTTCAGCATGTTTGTGTGTCTGTCCATGTCCACTGCAGCTCTGTGGGCAAGACCTTGGGCTTTCCAGGCAGAACTATGGATGCATCTCCTAGGGTTGGCACTGTGGCTTAGATCAGCTGGAGGGAGGTGAAAGGGAACTCGTGATAATGTAGAAACCGAAACGTGAGCTTACGGGAATCTTACTCTTCACAAAGCACAAAGACAAGGTACTTTTATTTCTAAATAACCTTATCTAGGGTACATCTCCTGATGAGCCTCTTTCTTGAGGGATCTCAGAATGAAGAGATTTTAGCATATTCTCTATTTTAGGATATTCTTGCTGCATTTTCCTATCCCAAGATGCTGGAAAGTTAGTCAGAGCGTGTCAGATTCTGAGGAATTATTTTTGTTTAAGCTTTTGTGAGAATGGATTTTCTAGAAAACGTACTGGATTTTGTGTGTGTGAAGTTAAGAGGAAGGGTTGTCATGTATGTGCTGCCACTGTGGACTGAACTCGGGAGCTGTGGAGTTCCAGACTTTACTGTTGATCACTGATGGCTCTTTTTCTGTATACAAAACTTAGTAGTTTGGCCTTAACAGAAAAAACCAAAACCCTTTATCATATTGCAAAGTGGAATTGACTTTTTTTACCATTTCCTGGTAGTCTCATTGCTGTGCTTTCCTGCCTGGTCAGTTGGGATGGGGCTGCCCCTCTCCTGCTGCTTTGCTGATGGCTTTGGGTTCTTCTCTGGGAACGTTCTCTGTGGGAAAAGGGCTGTTCTGAACCTGACCTACATCCTCTCCTACTGAAGATGCTGAGCTTACATCTGGGACATCCCCAGCTGTAGGCACACAGTGGGTTACTCTAAAGCAGAGATGGATCCTGTGGACAATGGATAATTTGTGGATCAAGGGGGGGTGCAGGCAGGGCTGGTTTTCCTTTAACTCTTCTCTGGATGTGGTTGTTTCAGTGTTAGTGTGGGAGATCAGTAGAGGACAGACAAGAATAAATCCAGGCTGGCTAGGGAAGAAGTCCCTAACTTGTTGGCACAAGGAGCCCAGCAGGGCATTAAATAGAAAGCGTCTTCTTCCACACAGCAGTGAGAAGGTGGCAGCAGGAGTGAGGAGAATAAGTGACCGTGTTAAGCATTTTCACAGTCAGGCAAAAGTCTTGAGTATCTGGTGTGTTGCTACATTTAATGGAGCAGCAGCTGCACTGTATGTTTTTGCTTGGTCCTTCCTCTAGAATATTCTTCTCCTCTAAGGGTCTTTCAGATTTGACAAGTCAGCAAGAATTTGTACCCTCCTCTCCCCCACCCCACTGCCCACATGTTCAGAACATTTATTGTGAGTCTCTTTCCTCTGGGAACACTCCATTAGTTGAAAAGGTCAGTTGTGGGATTGAACTCTGCCAAATTTGGAGTCCTGCAGTCAGAGCTGGGACAGGCCCTATGGAGGTCACCAAAGGGCAGGTAAGGTCAGATGGCAGCGTTCCTGCAGCCCTGAGGGACAGGCTGCTCTGTCAGAGGTGTGAATTAGAAAATGGAAGGGCTTTTTCCCCCCATCTTCAAGTGTTTTACAGTAATCCTACGCTGCAGGGTCTAACTATCCCGAAGGGCGGGATGCAACCTCTCTGTAGTGGATCTCTTGCAGCTGGCAGAGGGAAAGGCAGTAGCTCTGTACTTGCAAAAGGGCAACTCGCGTTGCGTATCCCCTTCCCAAAAGTGCCTCAATACCTGTCCTCGAGTGGCCTGTACCTTAACAAAATATCTACCTTAGACCCATTCTGTCTTCACTTAGCACACCCTAAAGCTGAGATGCTAAAACAGCAGAAGACGAGATCGACAAAGAAGTGGTAAATAGTTAATGAACTGCAGTGGGCAGCACGCTCAGTAAGGAGCTGTCAAGGAATAGGTTTTCAAGATAAGGTGCAACTTTAATTTCAGCTGTGGTTAATTCTAAGTTATGCTTGGGCATTGTGGCTGGGAGATGGGCAAGGGCTTTCTTCAGCTGGCACTGCAGGAACAAGAGGCTGGGAGCAAAGACCAAACCCCAGAGTCCCACTGTTACCCAAAAGCCCAAAGTGCAGACAGAACCACGTCCCTGCCTGCTGTAGCTGCCATGTGTGGGGTGGAGCTTGGGGGATTCCTGCCTCCCTTCACCCTCACTAAATCCAGCTGTGGGGCAGCGTGACAGTACCGAGCTGCTCAGCTGGCCACAACAGGAATAGTACTGGGCACAGACAGAGAGGCAGCTTGAACACTTAAGGTTTTGGTTTTCTCTGGGCTGGGGGGTGCTGAGAGGGGTTCTCAGGGTGGTAATTGGGCTGCTGAAGACTACAGAAAATAACTTACTTAATCTAAGATGCTTGGGCTGGCCCAGCCAAACAATCTGCAGCCAAGAAAGCAGCACTTCTGCAGCCTTCTGTCCATAAAGATGTGAATCTTGGAGCAGCTGCTGTTCCAGGTACTCACCAGTTCAGGAGCTTTTCTGGCACAGAGCTGGATGGTCTCTGTTCAGTATTGCACCTGCTTTTGGACACCAGTTTAGATTCTGGCTGGAGGTGAAGTGCCTGTTGTGGTGGTGTTTGCAGTTGGTTGTTTCTTTCCTAACATGCCTTCTGGAGAGCAAGTTAGTACTAAGGAATCCATCCTTGCTGTTTGTGAGGGCTTGATTTTTCATCCTGGCTGGAAGCTGTGCTCAGGCATCTGCAGCTCAAGGGCCAGGTGAAAGCTGCAGTGCTGAGTGCTCTTACCCAGGACAAGTTCTGCTGCCAGAATCCCGCTTCCTTCCTTTTCACACAGCGCTAATCACAGCCAGCCTGACGCACTGGACTGGATTTTTAAAACTAATCAATGCTTTCTAAGGGTCACTAATGAAAAATTTAATTAGTGCTAAACATGCAAGCTTCTAAAGTTTGGTCATTTTTCATTTTAATCACTGTAGTAGATAAAATAATCTGAATTTATAAACCTTCCCTGCATTTAATTTCAGCTACAGTGGTAGGGCAGTACTAGGAAGATCCACCCAGGAAGGTAGATCTTGCCATTTTGTGTAAAAAAGAAACTAGAAGTGCTTCTGGCAGCATCATGTCTCACTCCCTAAGCCAGAGCAAGCTCCTGTTACAGAATTTGAGAGTGTAATGAGGTTCCTCTGCTGTGAAATGGGAGGGCGTGGGGTGGAGAGGTGAACACACAGTCCAGCTGCGATGCCTGAGGGGCTTCAAAAGAATGTTTTATCCCAAGCTCTGTTTGTGTCTGCTCAGGTTGGAGCACACTAGAAGGAGGTGCTTCCCGGTGAAACATGGAGAGGTCTGGTACCTGGTGAAGGCAGAAGCTGTGCATGACTTTAATTTGGCTTGGTCAGCTTAGTTTCAGTCCTAGGAAGGTTCCAAGAACAGCGTTGTTTTGACTCCCTGTATGTACCTGTGCGTTAAAGGGCAAGCTCTGTATTGCCATAACAAAACAGGGGGGTGAGGGGGTATTTATAAAATTTAAGCCACCGCTACTTGACTCCAGCAGAGTGAGCTCTCAGGCCCAGAGGAGCAGGGAACTCAGTCTGTGTCTGACAGACTGAACTCTCCTGCCCAGTCCTTGTCTGGGGCACAGCCCCACCTCGGAGGGGTGTAAAGTCCAGGGGAACCACAACACAGCATCGCGCAGATCCACCTCCTTAACTTAAATAACAAAATTGTATCACTTTTTTTCCTACTTAGAGCTGACCCTCTCTTGGTCTCTTGGGTAGGTGATTTGCTTCCTCCGAGCCAGGGTCTGTGGTCATGCTGTAGAAGTGGGGGAGCTCCTGTTGGCTTCCAGTGGAAGCTGCCTTTGATCTCCCTGCAGTATCTGCAGGGGAGGGAAGGAACACTATCGACGTGGACAGAACAAGCTGCAGAGGATGCATCTTACTGCTATACCTTTAGGGGGTCTGTCCCCATTTTTAACTTGCAGTATAAGCAGTATAAGCAGCTTATACTTGCAGTATAAGCTTTTATTCAAACTCAGACCAAAAGAATGCCACTTGATTTGTTAAGTAGCAAAGACTAATGGGACTTGATTTGTTAAGTAGCAAAGACTAATGGGACTGACTAAAGCTGCATGTTAGGGGATATCTTCTACTAGGCTTCTGCTGGGTGTAAGCAAATAGTGACAGACTTGCAGGGATTTCAGATTCTGTTCTCAAGAGGCCTGCCTGGGGGAAGAGACCCTGACTGGTCCTCAAGTCACCCATTATCCCAGGAACTTGTCATACTGTTCCTTCTAATATGCAAGTGCAGCCCTCTTGGGGAAAACTGTCTAAAGCTTCTTGTGCCATTTGGTTAATAAAAGTGTTTCCACCTTTAAAAGAAAGTTCTTTCCAGCTTCATTGTTCTGTAGTCAGTTGAAGTGAAGGGGTATGTACATTTTCTCCCTCTGCTAACGGGACACTGCTGTAAGACCATGCCCCCAGGTTGCACTTTAATAAATGGTACAGTTTTCAAGAAAAATGTGTAGACTATTCTGTGCTTCCCCCCGCGTTTTAGTGCAGGACCAGAAGAAAAGATGCTTTTACTTACATAAAATTTGCTTGTGCAAGGCACAAGGACAGGACCGGGGTGTCTCTACTGCTGCCAGCTGCATTGTCAGCCTTGGTAAATTAGGGGAATGGCGTGAGTACTTGAACAAAAAATTGACATCACCAAAAAAATCCAGGTGGAAACTGAAATTCTTACGAGCCATAGTGCCACAAGAAGTGACATTTTTATTTAAGAAAGCCCACAAAATATTTACAAACTTTCAAAACTCGTGAGGCAGCTGGATCACGGGTGACGCATTTGCCACCTCGTGTGATTATGTGTCAAACAACCTGAGTAGAAGTTTGTTGAACCTGAGATGTGATCTCTAATAGAGATACCACTTTTTCTCAAGCATATCCAGGTTGCATTCACAAAAAAACTTGCCCTGTGCCTACCCCTGCCTTTTTCTTTACAGTTTCTCCATCAGTTTTATTTTTCAAGCCAACACAGGTGGATGGTGATGGATACTGAAGTATCTTTACTCCTCCATCCTTCAGGGCCCTGTTCTCTCTTGCTGCCCCATCAAGATAGGCCTGATTTCCACCCACCCCCCTTGTGGTCTGTACCCATTTCATAGCCTGAGGCCTTCCTGGGAACAACACTCAGCATGGCTCAGCTGCAAGAGCAGGGCGGGAAAGTGAATAACTAAAGCAAAATGCTACAGCTGATAAGAAAAAAACACAAGAGTGCAGGCCCTGTCCTCACTGGGCCTCTGGAGATACAAGACAGGGTCTGCACGAACTCTGCTACTGCTAAAAAAACCAAAAAGCCCCCTCCCCCTCCCAAAAAAAAACAGAAAAAAATATTGTAAAATGAGAGAAGGCAAGCAGTTCTCCCTACAGGTACTGGCAGAGCTGGCAGGCAGCTCACACTACCATTGCTGCTGTGCTAGTCTACAAAAGCCTATCTATGGAGCTCTGCCATCCCTTTCACAGCTGTGGGAGATACTGAGACACTTCCACAGTATCTCAGAAGTTAAAAAGCAAATAAAGTGTTCTTCAAACACCAAAAAAAGTCTTCCAGAATCCACTTGCTTCACGTGGAGGGCAGGAGAGCTCACTCACCCAGCTGGAGGGAGAGAAACAGAACGGGCATTAACAGCAGCGGAGCCCCTCCCGCGGCAAGCCCTGAGCCCACCCACCCGCAGCTCCCGGGGACCTCCGCGCGTCCCCCGTGTCGCGAAGCGCGCCCCGACACTGCCACCTGCCGAGCTCGGCTGCCATCACCCTCCTTCCCGTGCCAGCGGCAGGGAGGAGTCCCGGGGGAACTGCGGCACAGCCCCCCGCGCCCAGCCCCAGCCCGCTCCCGATGCCACCTCCTGGGCTGGGCGGATAACCAGCAGCCCTCCGACTGCCCTCGCTGCTCCGTGCTCGGAGCCTGCTGGGGCAGCAGGAAGGGCTTGTCCCACACGAGTGACCCGTTTCTGGGATAACTCAGCACCCTGGAGCCAAACTGAGTGAAGGGGAAGGGCAGTGCTAAGTGACATTGCACAGTGACACTGCCCTGCTGCCTGGCAGGGAACAGGGTGCTGAGTCCTGGCACACAGGGTGAGCCCAGCCCCTCTGCAGGTGGCTGCCAAGGCTGCCTGTGGCACAGCTGTGGACAGGGGTGTCCCAAAGACCTGCAGCTCCCCCCAGCTGCGTCACCACTGTGTCACAGAGTGGCAGGATCACAGCCCCGACCACTCAAACTCATTCTCAAGTACCACCCCATCTCAGTACATGTGTGTCCTCTCCCCTTCCTGGACAGGTGAAGCTCTGGCCTCTACCCTGCCTTGTCCGTGAGCTGCCCAGAATCCATCTATGCTGAAGCTCCAACAGTAAATAAGAACAGATCTGACCATTTCTCGTTGCTCTGCTAGGGTTGTTTCTCAGGGGCAATTCCTTTCCCCTTCCAGTTCTGCCAAGCTCTGGGGAGCCAGGGAAGTCAAGAGCAGAGAGCTCAGGATCAAGACATTAAGAAATGCAGCCATCAGAGCTCAGGTCTTTTCTTCCCTGAGGGCATGATTAACCTGAGTCCTACAGGCACAGCTCCCTGAAGAGACTGCAGGGAGGAGAGGAGCAGTCACAGCTCTCTGTCCCCTGGTTGCTGTGAGAGGGGGGCAAGCAGAAGCTGTGACACCCCCTCAAGCACATTGATCTTTGGAGACTGACGTTCCCTTCTGGCCCAACTTCCAGAGCACTACAGGGAACCCAGCAGCCCACAGGCAGTTGAGAGCTGGGCCACCCTTCTGGGAAGAACCCAGGCCAGCCAGGAGGGCAGCAGAGAGACTGGCTGTGATTGCACTGAGCTGTTTGACAGCACTCACCATTTCGACAACGTAGTTGTGGAACTGCTCACTGATGAAGTTCACAGAGGTGCTGAAGACACGGTGTAGAAGGGAGGGCACCGTATTCACAATTTTCTTAGTCAAGACCATTGTTAGCACCAACATGAACTTCTCCTGTTCCATGTCTGAGGGGATGGCTTGTGCAAGCTCTGTCACTACCCGAGACATGTGCCGCATTATCTCCTGTATGGAAGGAGGAGAGGGATCTCAGTGCAACAGCTGGGGGAGAAAGAGGTCTCAGCACAGCCTGCCAGGACTGCTGGTAACTGATGTGCTTGTTTCAACATCCACAGGATGTCCCTCCCCTTCTTCCCAGGCAGGGCAGCCTGCCTGCTACATACCTGAATGACAGTAAGGATCGCTATCTCTGAGCTCAGCTGCTCACCCAAGACAAAATGAAAGGGAGACAACACCACTGGAAAATTTAGACAGCACCTTACACACTTAGGATGCAACAGCTCCCTCCTCCCCAGGGTTTGCACTGAGCCTGTCAAGTCCTGAAATGGTAAAGGAATTCTGAGGCTCCCAGGAAAGGAGCGTAGATCTGGGGTACAAGCTTAGGTAGGGACTGGAAAAAGGCAGAGGAAGTTTCACAGAAAAGCCTTCACATAAGGAAGTGCTAGCGAAGGTGTCCAAGCCTTGCTCCCAAGATCAGTTTTTCCAAGACAGAACAATATGCACACACTAAGCTATACTACTAATGTGAAAAAGCAAGGTCAGTAATGGGGTTTATATCTCAGTCTTATCAAAGACTAAAAGGTTAGACAATAAACTTGAAGATCTGAAACTTAACTGGGTGGAGAAAAAGGCAGCGAGAGTGGGGAATGGTCAGACTTTGCTGGAATCTAGCTGTGTAGTGATAAACCCTAGTAGAAAAACCCACCACCACAAAAAAAACCAACCAAACAAAAGGATTGGTTAAAGTCATTAAATCCTGCCTTTTTGGCAAGAAGGTGGGCCCTCAATTCTACAAGCATTATCTTGTTCATTAACAAGCACGAGTCAAGCTTCTGGCACTAACCTGCTCCACTTTTATCCACGTGACGATCAGCAGACACACAGGACTTGGCACCAAAGTCCAAAGATCTTAAGGACAAATACTAAGCCTTAACCAGACAGTTAATTTTCAAAGGTAAGTCACTGGGCCAACAGAACAAGGACAAAATGCCTCTGAAAGTCAGTCCTTTTCCACAACTACCCACAACTGTAATTACACCATCTGCAAAAAGGAGATGAGCCCAAGGAACCAAATTTACACAGTTAACTTCTGCCACAGGCTACAGAATCACCTCTAACAAAACTCCAAAGGTAAGTGTTTGGGTTGATTTTAAAGATGGCAAGAATTAAATCAGCAAAATAGCCAAGATACAGAAGTCACAACCTTGCTGTTTTCAGAGTCACAGCAGGAAGGATGCACAACATTCAAAAGGGGAACTGCTAGCCAGGTTGCTTTTCACTCACCTGTCTAGAGAGACTCTCATTCAGAAAGTACTGCACTAGATCATCTACTGCTCTTGCTTGGACATCTTTGTCAAGCTTGTCTCCAATCTTAGCGAGCTGAGCAGCAATGATCCGGATAACATCTTCATCTACCGTAGCATCAGACTCTGCCAACACAGAGCAGGATTTAGTTCACAGGCCACAGCCAGACGAGGTTCAGTGCAGGTAAGCTGACCCACAGCATTTCACTCATCCCCTTTAGCAAACACCTTCCTTCTCATAGAGTATTCATGACAGCTCTAAACACAACTTCTTTAGTGAATCCAAGTTGCTTAACAGAGACAGTACACAAACAGATCTTTTATCTGTGGTTTAGGTAAAGTGCAGCCCAAAAAATCACTACAGGGGATGCTGGAACATCTCCAACCAAAATCTGAACAGGACAGCTACAGCCAACATCCTGCCCTGAGAGGGGAATTGAGAAACTGTGCATGACCTTAAAAGTCTTTCCCAACCTAAATGATTGTAGGATTTATTGAAGTGACTGTTGTCACGACTTGTCTTTTAAGCACCATCTAAAATACAGCATCCCATAGAACAGTTTGAGTTGGATGGAACCTTGAAAGGCCATCTAGTCCCAGCTCCCTGAAACGAGCAGGGACATCTTCAACGAGATTGGGTTGCTCAGAGCCCCAGCCAGCCTTGAATGTTTCCAGGGATGGGGCATCCACCACTGCCAGTGGGCAACCTGTGCCAGTGTTTCACCAACTTGTTGTCAAAATCTTCCTTACATCTAGTCCAAATCTGCCCTATTTCAGTTTAAAGCCATTACACCTTGTCTGATCTCCTTTAAGCAAAGCATCCCGCAGTCACTTTTGGCATGAGACCTATGCAAATTTGTATGGGGGGGGTGCTATTTACTGTAGCACTTCCTCCTCAGCCTGGTTGAGGTCAATGTGCCAGCTGGCACACCCTGGGCAAGGGGCAATAGCCATCCTGCAGAGGGCTAGTGAAGCAGGAACAGGACCAGAAACCTTTTGAGTGAGGAACAGTTTCCACCAGAGCGGAAAGGGATTCACCCAGTACCAGAACACGACTTGTTCCAAGATCCTAGCCCAGTACTGATACTGCCTGAGGAGCAGCACGAGGCCCAGCTTTGCTTTAATATCACACTCCTGGAGGGCAGCTATCATGAGAACCAGCTTTGTGCCCTTGTCCCATGTGCTGCAGGCAAAACCCCAGGGTTACGGGTGCTCTAGAAATCCAGGGGCAGAGAAAGTCTGTCTTATCCCAAGTGTTAAACTCCCAACCAACGGCCACACTGTGAAGTTTCTCAGTGGAGAAAACACTCCTGTGAAACAATCAACAGCAAAAGCAGGAAAGGGGGAAAGAAAAACACCCCGTTCAGACAGGCATTTGGGATGGAGGAAAGCACACTCACCTAGCTCACCGTTCTGGAAGTGGCCGCTCCGATTGCCGTCACACTGGAGCTCAAACTCATCATCAAAGGCTGAAACCGGCTGAGAGATCCTCCGGTCAGAGAGCCCTTGGAAAACAGCAGGCCCTGGGCTTTTCAGGGACCACAGCTGGTCTTTGAACTTGCAGTCAGAGGATGCCTCCAGGAAGGTGTACAGCAGTGCGTGCTCCATCTGGAGATCATAAATGCAAGGAAATCAAGGTTACACCCATGTCCCACTCCAAAGCTCTACACACACACACTGTTTTCCAACCCTGAACACGTCTCTGTGGCCTCCTTCGGGCATCCTGAGTAGCACTAACCAGGGGGTCCACAAGACTTCAGCAAACGCATGCTCACTGCTGGATATGTGAATGACAGATGGCTCTGCTTTTACAAACTGGTGGTGGAAGAGCCAGCTCACCTTCTCCTCACACTCCCAGCTGTGGCAGTGACAGCAACCCTGATCAGAGCCCCTCCTTTGAAACACACATGGATTCAGCAAAAACCATCCACTTCCCCAACTCAGACGTCTCTGTTTGGAAGGATTTTCCCCCTGCATTTGGGAACTGGGCATTCTACTTCCTGTGCATAAAGAAGTCATCAGCTCCCCCCTTCAATGTAATCAGAACAGAGCAGTAACAAGGTGGGAAACAGAGATAGCAGATAGCATAAGCCTGCAAAAACCCCCCAAGGTTCACATTTCTTCTCCCCCTTCAAAGGAACCTCAACCAGCTCCATAATAAACCTGTTCAGCTCCTCGTGCAGAGCCAAGCAGCTGCTCACAAGTATGCAGACTTAGGCCTAATTTCTTCCAGGGAGAAGAAAAATGGCTAACAAAGGATGGCTTGCTATGCCAACTGCACAAGGTGATCAGTGTGCAACCAGGATGAACTTGATAACTGATAGCGAGTTTTGGGGAGTGGAACCTTGCAAGGCCATCTGCATAACTGCATCATCAGTAACAGCATCCAGGACCCACAGTGCCTGGGCAGCAGTAGCACAACTGGGAAAAATGCATAGAGAGTAATTAAGCATGGGTTGTTTACTTGGGAAGAAACTGGGAAGAGAAAAGGAGGAACAAAGTCAACAAAAAGCAGAGTTCAGAAATGGAAACAAATGGAAATTACGGTATATGATCAAAGGTGAACAGAAGGCACATCTTCCATGATCTGAGCACAGTGCTTACAGGCAGTAGTGAAGTTCACCTGGTGACAGAAGCTCTCTGGGACACCACTGGCAATCCCTTCAACAACCCACAGGACTAGTCCTTGGCTTTATCTCAGATAAACTTTCTATCACATTACATTCGAAAGGCTTGTGGGAGGGCAGAGCAGAGGGTTAGAATTGTATCCTAACACAAGCTGGGGTGGGGCAGGATGACAGACATTTCAGTAACAGTTCAATGTAGTTAATCAGATTTAAGTGTGAAAAATAGCACCTTCATAGTTGTGTTCAACGTTGCACAAAATAATGCAATAAACTGACCACAGTGCTGTGCCTATTAATTTGATTTATTAGTTTTAGCAGTTTGTAGCTTTATCAATAAACATTGTAGTCTCTTAAATAGCTACATCTCCAGCCTGCAATTTCAAGAGGGAGTGTCACAGAGAGATAACAAGGAAGCAGCTTGCAAACTACAGGTTGTTCCATCCACTCCTCTGTGTTCAAAGCAGTGTCAGAGTCCCTGCAGGAACTCTGGGAAACTTGAGAAGGACTCACAGAAAGTGACCTTTTTAGGGATGCATATCCATATTTTTGGAGAAATGGCAGTCATGAAAAAGGGCTGAGAAACCCACAACTGCCACAGTGAGAAGGGCATGTGAATGTGAATAACACGAATGAAACTCCTTCCTGCCACAAACACGTGCCAGACACTGGAGTGACATAATCTACGAGTGGGGTTTTAAAGCCAAGGTGGTGCTGCGGAGGAGAGGGACAACCCTCCACAGAGCCAGAGGCTGGAATGGAGAGCAGTGTTACCAGAGAGGAATTTGAGCCCCTGCTGAGAGCAGGTGAGCTGCGTGGCTCTGCGTGCACAGCAGCACAGTCTGCAGTGAAACACCCAGCTGACACCACTACACACCTGCAGGACCTCAGGTCTGCCTCCCCCTGCCCCCGTGCCACAGATACATGTGGATACTCAGGCTCACTTCAGTACTTCCCACCTAATGCCAAAAATGGGGAGAAAGCACTAAGGAGCCCAGGCAGATGGCCTGCTGACCTGGGCTAGTGATGAATGATCCCCTTTCACAGTAACAACCCCTCATAATTGTGTATTAAATAACTAAGTGTGCTGGTGGAGAAGAGGGAGGAAGTGAAAGCAGAAATTAATTCAAACTCTGAAGCAAACCACAGTAATATTTCAAGAGACCATAAACTGCCCAACTTTTTAAAGGCTCTTAAAAGTCCAAGGGCAAAACAGAATCTCAAGTACATTTAAAACACGCAACAGCCCACAGGCTCCCTCTTAATCATGAGCCCTTCTTTTCAAAGAGTTGTTATGTCAGACTAATGGCTAAAACACAGGCTTAAGCCTTTGCTGCTTTGTATTTCTCTCTGTTCCATTCAAATCCCCATTGCTGCTACTCACCTCTACCGTACAGAGTGCTGGCTGGGGAGAGTGCAGTCCCCTCTGTCCTCTTCTCTGGGACCTGACAGAGTTCTGAAACAGGTCAAAAGTGACCCTTCTCCTGGGCTTGACTTTGCTGGAGGAGAGACAGATGTTAATTCAGGTTTGAGAACTTGAAAGAGAAGCCTGGGATGAAGAGGAAAGGGGGGATTTAGCACTAAGTCTGTGGCAGGACTTTGGCTTTGTGCAGACTCCTCGGGAGTTGTCCACACCAGCAGTATTTCTGTAGGGTAGGTAAAGCCTCAGCTTGCACATAGTCTGGTTTTACAGATAACATTTATTTTCAATTTGAAGTAATCCAGACCAAAACCAAGGTGTTCATGTTACAACTGGCAAACAGTGGATATCCTCTGCTATTAACTCCTGTTGAGTTAAACACTACTTTCTGAAGCATCAAGGCTTAGACCACAGGAAGCCTGAAGTAGTACCAAGCCTCCTCTGCCCACATCCCATTTGCCTGGGAAACCACATTCATCACAGCAGCCTTCTTGGGCTCTATCAGTGCTGCCATCCCCACCCAGCCTTTGCCTGTGCCAAAAGCTTCGTGTGGCACCACAGCAGGGCTCCACAGCCGGTCAGACAAACCCCTTCTGGCTAATTTGGGCTGGGAGCAGCCAGCTGACCTTATAACTAAAGTACAAACTGAACACACCTGCCCGTCTTTCAAGGTGCAAGAAGCTGCACCACCCTCTGTTCACACCACACTCCATCGTGGAGGGGCAAATGTTCTCCCAGGCTTCTGGCAGCAGTGGTGCAACACAAGCCTCTCCAGCTGACAGCTGCACACAAGTGGCCAGACTGACTAGCACCAATAAGATTCTTTACTCACCAAAGCCCTACAACCAAAGCTCTTCCCCCCCAAACCCAGCCCAACTGTGCTGGGATGACCTACTTTTTATCATCGCTGAGAATTCCTGGAAATTGCTGGAGGGAGAGCTGAGCATCGAGAGATGGTGATAAATAGAGTAAATAAAATATCATCCTATAGAGGGACCAATGTAATCTTTTCTTACAGCAAGAGGATGGAATAGAAATTGAAGATACTTCCTTGGGGGATTTGCCACCTGACACATCTTTCCAAGGCAAGCTCAGAATGGGGTTTTAAACCCCAGATCCAATACATTTTTCGTCACACTGTTTCATACTGTCAGGAAACTCATTTGATTCAGTCTGAACACTCACGGTAAGAGACCACCAAAAAGAGACCCTCTGTTGTCATTTCCCACTCCCTGCTTTAGAAGAGGCAGCACAGACCACTCCAGTCTGGGAAGGAAAAGCTCCATTCCCAGCGCACAAAATGCAAGTCAAACAAAGCAACCCAGGTTTATTCTGGGCGTGCCCAGGGAACAGCAGCTTGGCACAAGCCTCTGCACCATCCACACCAGCTTACTTTACTGATTAGAGGCTGCAAGAGGAGATCAAGCCCGGGCATGTTCCACACATCAGTTCCTGGAAGCGTGCAGGAAAGGTGCCTGTCTGCTTCTACAGACTCAAAAATTGCGTTTTGAAAGCACTTAAGATTTTCAGAAAGAGGCAGATGCTCACATGCTGGTTACAGCAAAAAAGTCCTCCCTTGGTGCTGCACAGGTAGAGCACCTTGACAAGACCTCAGTGCAAGGAGAAGAGACTTTCATTGTGTGAGGTTCTTCCCTCCCCTCAGGGATCATCTCAGCTCTGGGAAAGTCCCCAGAAATAGAGACTGTACAAAAAAAGTCACCCATTGTAGTTGCAAACTGGAGTTTTGTCCTCTCCTGCACACGAGCAGAGGTAAAACAAAAAAGAACAATGAAAAATTCCACCACACTCTAAAGTACTTATATGGCAATAAATTGAGACAAGGAAGCTTGAATGTGGTAACTTCATGAACTGAATTTCCTAAATCAAAGACTGACCACCCAGGCAGCCAAAGCCCCTGAAGGGTTCCTGCCCTCGGCTAACAAAGTTCTGCTTGGGTGGCCAGAGAGGAGGAAAAAGGATTCCTCCCACATCACAAAATGCCTTCCTATTACTACAATCCAGGGGCAATTATTTTTTATTTTAGTTAACTAATAATTCCACAAACCTCAAGTTTTACATAATTACTCTGAATCAATGTAAAGGGCTTGGATAGTCACAAAGTTCCTCCTGAGATGTCAAATTCCTTAATGGAATCTCAAAAAAAAAACCCCCCGTGGACCCCTAAGGAGCAAACCCCAAACAGTCAAATGCAATCATGCTGATGCCACCTGAAGATTTTAATCATTAAGACTTTGGAACCCTGGTAGTTTTAGATCCAGTCTAAGACCATTTCTACTGGATAGAAAAAGCTTTCCTTATACTGGGTAAAAGGAATCTTTAGTTGAAGAATGAGAAAAGATGGATAAAGGCTACAAACCCCATCTGCATTCACATTCAAAATAAAATTAGATCATTTGCTAAGGCTGCTTTAGGGCTGCTGAAAGCCTGGGAATGAATTTTTACAAAATTTAATTGAAATACCAATTAATTTTAATACATTATTCATTTTCACACTTTCAATTCACTCATTAGACAAATGAGCTTTATGTGTTAGCAGCTGCCTCTGAGAAACCACTAGATGCCTTGAATGGATTCAACAGATAAGATTACAACCAGTTTTTTGGACCAGTTCTTTATCTCTTACTTAGGAAAAAAAAATGAAGGGGGTACTTTAAACACAAGTTTAGGACCCCTAGATCAGTTCTGCAGAGTCAGCGTAAGGATGTTCATTCCAATTCAACATTGTATTGGGATCCAGGACAAATTAAACATAATTACAGTAAGAGAAGAACAGCCACCAGCCACTTGTCAGCACAGAAGGACAGACTTCTTTCCACCCACACACATGCCAGTTTTCACAAGTGAATCCTGTGGATGCTTCCCACAATCTAGTCTCCAAGGCTTCCCCCCGAGGCAATCACAACTCTTTAGATGGGGCTGAGTACACCCTGAGTACATACTGCCCTCCAACAACACAGGTCATTTGGGTGTGATGTCCCATCTTATGTTTTTCCCTCTCATCCCCAAATTATCCTTATATCATCCTTAAATCTCACAATGAACTCACCAGAGCAACTGTTCCCATCTGCAGCCCACCAGTGAGGGGTGGCAACAGCAGGCAGGACCAGAAGCCCCTCACTCCGGGCTTTAAGGAGAGACAGAACTGCAACTTTGCAGGGCAGAGGAAAGGGAGAGGCAGGACTGCAAGACAATTTCCTCTCTTCCACACCTGCATCTTCTCCTCCATCGTGCAGTGAGGGGTAAGCCAAGGGAAAAGCCTTGTGTGCTGTATAGCACTTCTCCCACATCAGCCCTTGCTGATGGTGCCACGCCACCTCCGGCCATCGCTGCGCTGGACAGAGACCACATTCGGTGCTCCCTGCAATGGAAACAGCACAGCTGCAAAGCAGGCGAGGTGTCACCTGCACCAAACCCAGCGTGGGGTTCTGCTGCTCTCTGGCACCACAAGCGTGTCAGCAGCAGCTTCCTGCTGGCTGCGAGGATCGGCCGGGAGCAGGAGGGGGGGACATTCAACAGCTCCCAGGGCTGCCAGAACAGGAGTAGGTCCCAGAATCCCTACAGCAACACTGCTAAGCCACCCTACAAATCAGATTTCATCTCTTCTCCACACTTCTGCTACACCTTCAAGACAGCTCAGAAAAGAATCCACCCCACAAATAATGTCTCTGCTTACCATCACTTCCCCTCAGACCCTTCGCCTCTCCTCACAGCTCAGCCTGGGAGTTGCTGTTCTCAGCTGTATCAGACACTGTCTGGTTATGAAAACATGCTCCTTCCAGCAGGGAAGCCACACGCCTGTAGGACTGACTCCTTTAACAACTTGTCTGGATTCCCAGACACCTCCCTTACCAACACCTGGACAGTCACACTATCAAAGGCCCAATTGTTCGAGTTGTCAAGATACTTATCTTTGTGTCTCACATTTGAGTTAGGAGTGAATTAAAGTCTTTGAAGCAGAAACTGCAATAAACCATCAGTCACTGAGGAGTCAAAAACTTCCATAGTGTGTACTGCTTTCCCTGCCTGGCAGCTGAAAGATAAGAACTGTGGTTTTAGCAGTCAGGATGACATCATTATTAGAAGAAATGGAACAGTGCCTGTTTGTCCCTTCCTGGACCTGGTGGTTCTTACCTGTCTTGCAGGCAAACATTTCATTGTTGAGCTACAGAGCAAGGCGTCATTTTACAGGCAGGGAAACTGAGTACTTGATATGTCCTGACATTTTAAACCCACACACCAAGCCACAACCTCAATCTCACTGTCTTCAAGAAAACTTGCCACAGGCACAGCTACTTTACTTAACCAGTCATTACTGGAAAATAAGGAAGAGAAACAGCATCACAGACACATGAAGTTCCTTATTTGAGGATATTCTAAGCTGTGCCACTGGTGTCTCTAGCACCTAAGTCCCCAAAGGAATCCCTATCACCCTGCAATGCTCTATTTCCAGCACATAAACCCACCAAGCACTAAACAGCCCATCTACGAGATAACCCGAGCTTTTCCTCATATTTCCCGAGCTATGGAAGAAGCCTGACTACTCCCACAGCTGCTGCACACACATTTCAGAGCTTGCAAGGAGAGAGAGAGAGACAGACAGACAGAACTGACAGCAAAAGGGAAGATATCTTTTTGGTGTGCAAAACAGCGCTGAGATGAATAAATAGGGTGTTGTGATAACCACAGAAAACCTGTTCCCGTCACCGCTTACCCTGCAGGATATGCCAGCCTGTAACAGTGTTCAACTCATCTGAGACCCACTGCATTCCCAACGCTGAATTTGCTTCTAGGCTTTGCAAAGAGAAGCAGGATGGTGGGGGAACGCAGGTTGCAATGTATTAGCCAGATGAAGGATGGGCAGAACAGGATCCTTTGGACATCTATGGATGCACACAGACATGCTGCTGTAAAGGCAAAGGGGTGGTTTGGTACCGCCTGGTAGCACCAGAGCTATTGGCTTGGAGAGTCCGAGGACTTTCTCCACCCTAGGGAACACTGTTTCCAAACTAGAGGTATTTCCTGTCCATTTGCCTCTGAGGGAGGATACAACATCAACAGCTCATTTTGGAGGTGGCAAAACTGACAAGCCATGAGCAGAATACTTGGAGATGCCAGGAGCTCAGTGGGCCAGAGCAGGACAGACCTCATCCCTCAGTCACTTGCGATTTATTTGCTAGGCTCTCAGGAAAGACACCCTGTTTGTCAGGAATCATAAGACTACTTAAAATCCAACCAGGACAACCTCTCCCTGCTACTCTCAAGCACTACTGCCGCTTACACGAGGCTTTCAGCTTTTGTTTCTATTCATTTCAGCTTCAAATTATCCTCCTTTAAGATGCAAATAATGCTATTACAAATCGCTCCAGCAAGGGAAAACAAAACCCACCACCAACACAAAGCAGTTTACTCCTAACACCTTTGATGTAAAAATACACTGAAACATGCTGAATATACTCTCTGCTCCCAACAGCTTCAGTGCTTATTTATCTTCCAGTATTGAGTGGCACTGAAACGCTAAATGGAACACAAAGACACGACACCAATAGATGCTTGACCAACTACTTCCTTAGCTGGGGCATTTTTATCTTTGCTTCTCAGCCTGGACACTAAGTACTCTATTTTGATTTAGAAATACCTTGCACACTTTGTTTGATGGGGCTTTATTTTCCTCTTTGAGGAATTCTCCAACTCAGAAAACTAAAGTCGAGATGACACTAAAAAGAAGGTGTCAGTTGGACTTTTTGTTACAGATTTATTTCGGTTCCTGAAGGTCTACTGCCATTTCATGAATTGCAGAAATGTTCTAGATATCTGGGCAGTACCTTGACTTCTCAGGAAGAAAAACATCCAACTGCCTCATCAACCACTATTTTCGTTTAGCACAAAATGCTCTGTTGCTCAGCCCCTGGGCAGCACATGAATGAATAAGAAGGAACAGTGCCATTTCACTAATCCTCTTTTAAAAAAGAGAAAAAAAAAAAAAAAAAAAGGTAGGCAGGAACTTCTGATCGCTGTGGTTTCTGTATCAGATCAGTGACAGGGGCGGCACGACAACACTGTTTATTCTTAAGAAGGCAGCCTACAGGCACAGCTGGGCTTAAACTGAGTCAGCAGGAAGCTTGCAGCTCAAACTGCCCCAAAGCCTGGAGCTGGAATTTGAATTCAGCTAACTGGAGCCAAACTCAAACAGGAATTTGCGCATCTCCATGTTTTGAGCAGGGCTATGACTAAGAGGAAAAGGCAAGACTCGCATCTTGACTATCACAGTCCAGGTGTTTTTTTTGATCAGTGACTGAGCTGAATTTTTCCCCTTTAGGGTTGAGCAAAAGTAACTCCAGCCAGGTGAGCCCACCCTGTGTTTCACCTTCTCGTTAAGGTTGAGTAAACACTTCTACATTTCCTAAGGACCTGGAAGGAGGAAGCAGAGCAAACTCTGACGAAAAGGCACTCTCACACTCAAGACTGCTGGTCTTTACAGGGTTGGCTTCGTCTTCAAAAGTGTAACTGTTCCAGCCCGGCAGCTGCAACAGCAACAGGACATACTGAAGCAGTTCTTAACTGTTTGTCTCTCAGAAATGACTGGAAAAGAGAAAGGACTGAGGAATCACAGTGCCAGTCTTTTGACACTACAAAGGAAGGACAAACAGACTGAGAGCAGGGAGCTCCTCAGTAACGTTGGTAAGTGGTGAGCATCGGGACAAACTGCAGCCACCACAGGTGATGTGCAAGTGACAGCGTCCATTCAGGGAAATGCAAGCCTTGCCTCTGGATTTAGAAGATGCCCCTGCTGGGCCATGGGTACCAGACCCTTGCACCCTGGCATTCTTTCACAGTTGAGCACTGGCAAAGTGATCAGTTCCTGCAGCAGAGACAGTCTCTCATCACTTGGCAATAGTGCCTCTAACAGATGCAGGTGCTCCTCGGACAGGCTCTGCCAGCCGAAAGACCTCAGAAAGTGGGACTGGATACAATAACTGCCATGCCACCTAGAGGGCAAATGAATCCTCCTTATTTTAGTTTTAACACATGCACTACTGCTATGTGCCAGCATGAGCACAGATTTGTCAGTAAATCAGAAATACCACTTCATATTGCAGCTCCAGTGCATTTCACAGCTGATACCAACAGCAAAGAGAAATGTAAATATGTCTTTCCTTTACCTGACTGGCAAGTTAGATAAGCAAAGTAAGAACCACCAAAAGAAATAAATAAATCAAGAAGACAGCTGTATGGGCACAGTAGCATTCTCTCTGCCCTTGGTTACCTTCAGGTCATATGGCCAGACAAGAAGTCCTTTCCCAGACTCGTAAGTACCGGGAATATCTGCACTGCTTTCTGAAACAAACAGCAGCTATAAAAATGCTTCAATGTGATGTTTAAATACTGGATCAGAGAACAGCACTTGGTAAGCTCCCTGCTCAGTTCAAACAAGGATGCTGCTGCAACAGCCAGGAGGGCACTCATGGAGCCACTAAGCAACAGCTCAGTGCACTGGACAACTTGCTTTCGAGGGCAATTTTTCTCACTGGTACTGCCTGGAATGGTTTTAGTGGAGTCTGTTTGTTCACCTAATCAGACTCTCAACATTCACTACAAAAAAACCCTCCAAAACAAACGACTTAAAGTATTTACGGAAGACGGGATACAAAGGCACATCTTCACAGCTGCATGCTTGTGTGCTCTGAAAGCATACACAACCCTGTCTCAATATTTGACAGCTTTTCCAAAACATGAAAATGAATTTTAAATTGGCTCCCTTCCTCCTAAACATCAAGCATATCATAGATATAAACATCTCTTACATTCCTCACTTTTATGAAAAAACCACATAGAGGCACAAACAGCCAGGGAGACAATCCCCAGAAGGGAAGCCTGACACTGGTCCTTTGATTCCACTTTCCCACTGTGCTGTGCTGAAACCTCCCACTCCACTACCATAAATTAATTGATTAAGTCAGTACTAAAAAAAACCAAAACCAAACAAACCAACCACCCCAAAAAAAACCCCCCCAAAAAATCTCTTATGACAGGAGCCTGAACACCCTCAAGAAGAGGAAGTTGTGCATCAAACCAGGCAGCCACAAATGATGGTAACTCAAACTGGCATTTATAACCCTGACCAAAGCCTTTTTGACAGCAGCGCCTCAAACACTCTGAGCGTAAGAGAAAGCATTACCTCTTTTAAACACCTTTAACAAAAATACACAGCTAAGGAAATAACCCCTTTAAAAGAAACACTGCAGGAGCCATTTGGAAACTGTGCCAGCAGAATTGCAGAGCAGTTGCCTTCAGGAGCACACATTTCCTAGTGCCAGATAAACAGGAGATGCCTCAGCATGCTGCTTCTTCCACTCAACAGCTACAGTTGCAGGTCTAAAAACACAGTGAAAAAGTGTCTTTTTTTTTTTTTTTCTAGGAGAAAACACATGACTGTGCATGAAGTAGCATAAAACCATTTCACTTTCAGTTCTAACTTTGGAGAAAACACAGGTTGATGTTGAAACACAGGAAGAAAAGACAAAACCGAAACACAGCAACTAGCTGATCTAAGTGGATTTGTTTCGTGTGGCTGTCAATCTAAAGGTGTTACAGTAATTACACCGAACTAACCAGAAGTTACACTAAGCAAGGAACTCATTTTCTCCTTTAACAGAGAGAAGAAAACAGCCCAATATGGAGAGACCTGGGCATTGCCCATTCCATAAACAGCAGCAAGAGCATACTAAGAACTGGCCAAAGGTCGCAGCGTTTTATCAGGAAATACAGCAAGTTTGCAGATACTTAAACAAAAATTCAACATCAGTGTGTGCCATGATTGCACACACAGTCCAGCTCCCCTGCTCGTACTTCAGTGAGGCTGAATAAAAGCTCTGAAATTTTAAAGGAAAGTGGTGAGCAAAACACTGGAGTAGGAGGAGTTTAAAGCCACAATGACACTGCCCTCCCTTGCATGAAAGGGCAGCATTCCGAGGATGCATTAAGGTGTACAGACCTTTCCTCATGTTTGTCAGCAAGGACAGTCCAACCAAAGCCTGTCACGGCCAGGAAGCACCTCCATACAGTGCCACAGTGGTGCAAAGAGACAGAGAAACCA